>NC_087062.1:92656350-92962816 GCF_963678635.1 Symsagittifera roscoffensis
GGCATTTTTTAAGGCCCCATAGCTTTACAAAAAATGATCACAAGTGAAAAATCTCTCCCAATTTAAGCTCAAGACAACAATACTTTTTGAATAATATTTTAAAAATTCCGTCACAATGGCTGTTTAAAAAGTCGAACTTTCTAAGAAAAAAAACCACCGCGAGCACACATATTCCGTTACTTTCGCACACTATATTTAAGTTTTGAGTTGAAAAAAAAAGATGGTTCATACTATAACACAACCATTGCTTGTGTAAATACGAATACTGTTCCTTATAAAATCCAATGAGCTATTTTTCCGACCAATCAAATAGTGGGAAGGAACTCAGGCGAAGTGATATTTTTCAAACTCAAACAAAAATCTACATTATTTCAAAAACTCGAAAATTTTTCAGTTTTCTTGTCTCACTCTTTTGCAATTTTTAGCTGTCCCACTAGTCAACTTTTTTCTAGTTAACAGTAAATATGAAAAATATCAACACAATTTTTAAAATCCATTTCATAATTTTTTTAAAATTTAAATTATCGTGGTCGCAAAACTCTTTGCTACTTGTACAGCAGATGTCTATCCAAAATGAGTGATCAAACGACTGTGTTCTACTTGCACAGCAACCTCAATAAGCAAAAGTGAAAAAACAAAGTAGAAAAAAGCCTCGAATTAGTAAAAAAAAATCGGCTAAGTGTGCCATTTGATCCTGGGAGCTAGAGATTATGAGTCCAATGCACTAACCACTCAGCCTCGAATGCATAAAAATGAACAACACAGAGTCGAGGCTGCGCTCTGCAAACACTTGTGAGAACCCAAAAAAACACTTACAAAAAGAAAACAAAAAAAATTGAAATAAGCCTCGAATTAGTAAAACTTTGCTACGTATCGGATTCGAACCTGCGACCTCGAGATTTGGAGTCTCACATCCAGGCAGCTCGGCCACGAACTCTTAACAAGAAACAAACACTAGTCACGAATAAAGCAGCTACAAGTGCTAATAAATTGCCAATGCGATGAAGCAAAAGTGGCCACAAAAACAAAAAGACACAGTTTGACATGTAATAATTTGGAATAGCTTTTTTGGTTCAGTAGATGATTTAAACGTTCATCAACTGTGTTAACTTATTAATATTTGAATGTCCAAGCACATGGTATCAAAAAACTGTGAAGGTGTCCGCTTAGTGGCACCAATATTTGCTACTTAGGTTAGAAAAAAGGAATAGTCGTACTATAACACTACCTCGCAAAAAGTTCGCAAGTGTTAACACTAGCCATAAATAAAGCAAAGAACAGATGATATGAAACTTCCTATGCTATCGATCATGATTATAGCAAAAATGCAACCAAATGAGCACTATTATTAGCAAGTTAGGTTAGAAAAAAGAAGGTTCGTACTAATACACTACACTCGCAGGCGCTCTAGTGTAATAAATGACCTCAACAATGCACTCGTTCATGAGAAAAGAAATCCTTTGATTCATGTTTTTCAAAATTTTATTCACGAAAACACGAGATAAAACATGAACCTATTTAGAATTTTGTACTAATAGCTTCTAACCACAATTAAATATTTACAATAGGAACTTAAATTACTTTCTAGCCTAAGGCAAAGCAGCATTACAAGCATTATCTGCCTACGATGCTTTCTCTTTCACACTATTTTCTTCCTCTTCTTCATCCTGACTCTGATCCTCTCCAGGTTCAGTGAGTGGATCGTGATGGTCTGCGTCTGGACTAGGCACTGGGTGTTGGATATATGAGACGTCGGCAATACAGAACTTGGCTCTGCATGTAGGGCAAGGAGCACTTCCTTCTAGCCACTTGTGAGGTTGATTCTGATCCTGTCTTGCACAGAACCACTTGCTCAAGCACACGACACACCTACAATCAATGCGAACAGTGCTACTAACTAGCACAATACTGCTGCTAATATAGTTTACGCTTATAAAATCACGCAGCAGTGATAATTAGCCAAACAATTTCGTTATGCAATTCAAAAAATACCTTGTCTTCGAAAAACAATAACAGAAAAAAACATTAAGATTTTACACAGAAGCGAAGCTTCGCTTCGCAAACACTTGCGAGAACACGACTGAAAAGCAGCTCTATCAAGTTAAATCAGAAAAAGTAGAAATAAGCCTCGAATTAGCAAAAACTTGCTCCGTGTAAGGATTCGAATCTTCTACCTACAGCAATCAAGAGATTTTGAGTCTCACACACTATCCCGTCAGCCACGCAAGCCTAGCAACCGACAAACACTAGTCACCAATAAAGCAGCTACATATGCTCACAAATTACCAATGCGATTCAGGAAAAAATACAAATAGACTCATTTTTGTAGTTAATAATTTTGAATATTACAAACTGAAGGCATCCACTAACTTTGCATGTAACAAATCGCAAAGCATAAAGCCACATTATGTAAAAATTATGCATTTCAAAAAATTGCGGGATATATTGAGTTAAAAAATTTCTGAAATCGAGTTTATATTATTGTGACGGTGTTTGAAACAAAAAAGCTTTTTTCGTTTGAATTAAAAATGCATAAACTGTGTTAATTTATTACTATTCGAATGTCAAAGCACATGCTATCAAAAAGCTAAAAAGGGGCCCCATCAATATTTGGGTGCCGCACCATAAAAAAAGCCGCGCCAATATATGCGACTTAGGTTGGAACAAAAAAGGTTCGTACTAATACACTAGCTTCTCAAGTGTAATGAAAACTAATTTGCCGATGAAGCGCTAAATGAAATTCAAAAAAATCTTTCCTGAAAAACCTTTTTTCTTTTTAAAAATTTTAGCAAAATAACACCTACTCGCTCTCTTTACTAGCTCAAAAAAGCTAAAAAGCAAAAATTTCTAGATACATTGTGTTTTTCTCGACACTGAGTGTGATTTCTGAATTTTTTGTTGCCGTTCGCATCACGACTGAAACGACTTTAATACACAAATCATTTGCTATAAAATACGAGAATGCCGCAAAATTAAAAAAGCCACAGGCTATTAAATTGCCAACGCTATCGCCATAGCTACGCTGCAAAAAGCCACCAAATGAAAACTTTTATTTGCAAGTTGGACTGAAAAATCAACTCGTATAATTAAAAAAATTCACTCAATCTCAATATTTGCAACAGAAACGAAATTGAACTTCGCAAACAAAAGCGCAAAAATGCTTAGTAGCATGAAAGGGTCAAAAAAAGTGGAATTTTTTTTTGAAAAATGGGGTGCGTACAGTAAACCGATATGCCAGTTAATTGCCAGATCAGTACACCGATTTACGTAATAATTACATCAAATGAAGATTTTTAGAAAAAGTGTTCAATATTTGCAACAGAAACGAAATTGAACTTCGCAAACAAAAGCGCAAAAATGCTTAGTAGCATGAAAGGGTCAAAAAAAGTGGAAATTTTTTTTTGAAAAATGGGGTGCGTACAGTAAACCGATATGCCAGTTAATTGCCAGATCAGTACACCGATTTACGTAATAATTACATCAAATGAAGATTTTTAGAAAGTGTTTCCTGGGGTTATAACAATAATTTTAAATATACGGGGCGCTTGGGAAGAGTTATTTTATTCCTTTTTAAATTTAATTTGTTTTAAGGAAAAATTTGTCATTTGTAAAAATCTCAGTTTTTAGCTAATGATTTTACGTAATTGAATCATGAATTTTCTGTTTACTGACCTGGTCCACCCGTTTCCGGTTCACTGATACATGATTTACAGATCTACCCCCCAAAAAAAAGAATACCCTCAACTGTAATTGAAGTCCTCGGAAATAAAACTTTTTGGTTGATTGCACTACACACTTGCGCCACTGACCACTCAAGAAATCAAAGACAATCTAGAAGAGAACTTCAAAATGCACAAAAACAAAAATTCAGCCTGTAACAACTTGGAATGTAATAAACTAAAGGCATTTGTAACAAAGATAGCCGGTTACTGTTCAACTATCACAAAAAGTTCCGAACCATAGTCTTAAATTTTAATTCAAATTAGCGTGGTTTTTCTGCGTGGTGTGATAAAAGGAACTGAACGAAAAAGTGTAAGTTTGGCATATTCGACAGTCATAAAATAAGCTATTTAAACAACAGTTTCTGTGGTAAAAAGATCAGAAAAAAAAAACAAAAAGTCATTAAAAAAATTCAAACTTTTTTATTGCAGGAATTTTACAAATTTTTGAATTTTTTATTCCCAAAATGGCACCAAAACAACTCCAAAAAATAACTTTATCGATTACAATTAAGTTTTCACGGCGTAAATTAAGCCTATAAATCTATTGTAAGCCTACTCGCTCGCATTACTTGCTCGAAGTTAGACTTGAAATCGAAAAGTTCAAGCCGGCACCGGTCTTCCTCGACACTGGGAAAAAAAACTTTGAAAAACTTTATTGACGTTCAAATTACGACCAAAAGGGCTTTAAAAAGATATATAACTCAGCTCACTTCGATGATTTTTTGGTAGCTAATTTTGCGTGAAAAACAAAAAAAAAACAATAAGACTTAAAACAACCGAATAAAAGTTCCTCTTCATTTTCAATGGTCGGCTAACCGGTTGCTGAGCAAGTAGCACAATGAGTTCTTTAAATAACAAAAAAAAACATAAAAAGCACAATGCTCTATTTAAAAGTCTACGTTCAATACTTAAAAAATTTCGAAAAAAAGAACAATTAATAATTCCAAGAACAAAGATGATTTTTACATTTTCCTGTCAATAAAGCCCAAATATAAATGCAATTCTACAGCGCTGATTCGAATTATTCGGACAAAGCGCAGAAAACCTGAAATTAAAAACGCATGCTTTTCAAATTGCGTCGACTTTAAGTGACAAATAATGAAGGCAAAACTTGGTTAGAATTTCAACTAATTTGGTTCAAAGTGTTTTGCGAATTTCGGGCGCAAAACTTTATTCCAAAAAATGGATAATTTTTGAGTTTTTAAGACAGTAAAAAATTCTGCCAGAACTACCGAAAAAAGAGCCTCTTATATAGCCCAACATAATTTAAGATTCAGTATTCAAAAAATTGTATCAATTAATTCATTTTTGTTTGATAGACACAACACAGCTAATTGACAGCTGGATAGAGTAACAAACGCAAGAAAAAGAAAAAAAAACTGAGTTGTTTTTGAAATAAAAACTTCCAACTTTCGAATCTCAAAGCAAAAATTATCAGGCCTTAACCTTCTTTGAATTTCCAGACGAACTTCTAAGCAAATTTTTTCCTGATCATTTATCAATTAAAGTCAACCCTATATAAGAAAACGCGTTAAAAATTTAAGTTTTGTGCGTTTCGTCCGGATTATTTAAATCAGCACTATTTGCTCGAGGAACGCAACCTAACAATCCGAATAATCTGGGAAACATAGCTGATGACTCACCATAGTGGTCTGCAAAAGCACTCCCCACAGCCTCTCGCCTCACAGGCCTTTATGAGTTTCACATCAGCCAAGGAGACACTGCAGCCAATGCACTGTTCCACCATAGTCCCACACACAGAGCCTGAAAAATCATTTTCACCAAATTCAGTGGAATCGAAACAATTTGATAAAACTTTTTGAATATTAAATCTTTCTTAAATTATGTTGGGCTTAAGTTATGTTAAATTAAAAATCTTTCTTAAGTTATTCATTGTTTACTCATTGAAATCGAAAGAGTTGCGCATTTTCGTTAATTACAGACCTAATATAACTTCTTCAGCAGTAGCCTTACACGCCAAAATAGGTTCCTTAAAAGGTTTAGATTAGCTGGGAAAATTAAATTGCTCGACCAAAAAATCTTGGGGAAAAATTCTATTTCAAAAAACAGCCCCTTTAGAAAAGTCACTGTGCACGCCACTAACCAACAGCATTCTTTTGAGCCAAAAATTAACCATATTTTGATTTTAGCTCAGCAACTTTTTAAATCCAGAATGACTATTTCCCGCCGCTTTCTCGTTTTTTTTAGAACATGACATTGATATTGATGTTTATCTTCTCCAAAACTTCATCATACCGGCAGTTGAGAATGAGCGGAATGGTTCGTTCTCGGATACACAGGATTTGAATGCGGCCACAAATCTTTCGCTGATGCTCTGACTCAGCACTATGTTGCGAGCATTCACCACTGGCGCAGACAATCTCTCCCGCAGTTCATGGTACTCCTAAATTAAACAAATGCACATCCAATGATGTAATTTCACCAAAACGAGAACCAATATGACGAGAAGGCTGTATAAAACAATTTATTTGGCGTTAAGTCGTTCCAATTTCACTTGACAAAGTTCCTCATTGCTTAATTCAGTTTTTATTTGATCTCGATTTGAGTAGAATTGATTATTTATCGGTAAGATATTAAAAATGAACCCCATAAGGAAGTAATTTACAACATTATTCAGCTATTTCAGTCTAGTCTCTCAATAAAACTATGAGAAACCAGAACCACTCCGAGACACCCGGTCATGGCCCTCAGCATGTCATGACCCTCAGCATATCATGGCCCTCGGCGCCTAACCTTTCTCCTACTAATTTCTTCGGCATAACCCAATTAGGAATAACCCAACCTCTTCCATACACTAAATCACACACCTGTGCCCTGAGTCTGAGTTGGAAGGGGGCGATGGTACGGTTGATGCTGTGCACTTCCACCTGCACCCACTCCTCTTCTCCATAGGGGGTGTCTGTTACAAATTGCAGCTGCTGCTTCCCAACCAGCACCAGGTGGATGTCACTCTTGTGCACCTACTTACCCAATTAAAGACCAGAGAAATTATACAGAGCCACTCAGTATTGTATTAAAACAGAGGAGCAATAGGGAGTCGCGGTTCATTTAAAGTCGACTTTTTTGGGTTTCTAAGAAGCTCTTTAAATACCCTATTTTGTCTAACGCAGCGGGAGGTTTGATTTCCAAATGTTTTCTGGTCCGGTTAAGGTCGGTCGATAAGACTCAGCCATCTCAAGTTTGGTGGCAATTCAACACTATTTTCCTGCTTTGTAGGGCTTGAATTGTCACATTATTTATTGTCAATCTCTGAAACTATTTAAAAAAATTACACAGATGCGAAGTTGTACTTCGCATACACAAGTAAAAATATGACCGATAACGCTACTGGGAAAAACTGAACGAGTAAAGCTTTGAGCCTAAAAAATTTCTTAAGTGACGCAAGCCAATTATGACGCATTAGCAGAACCAGTCAATTTAATTTAAAAAAAAAGAAAATTTACCAACTAACATGCCTCAATTTATAGGGCAGTCTATGGAGCAGTAATAACATGAAAAAAGTGAATGTAGTAAAAATAAAATGAAATTTTTTCCTAATTTGAGATTTTTTTGTGACAATCATCCCCGCAACGCCAAATTAAGTACAAAATGATAAACTTCGCTCCTAGTAACAAATCAGTTATGGCAAATAACCTTCCTTTAACCAATTTGGAACAATTTCTTTGACGGATTAAATCTCCGCCTACGCGTTAATAGCGCGAAATAAATCGCGCGTTAATTGTCCCAAATTGACTATTTTTAAACCCCCATAACTTAAAGAATAAGGAAAAGGTTGAAAAGACACCTTGAGCAACTTTTTTGCAAGGCTTGAGAGCAACACAATTTCACATCTGCTTCATGGCCGCTTGTAATTTTACTATCACTAGCCACCAATAAAGCAGCTGCAGTTTCTATCAAATTGCCAAAGCGATGCAGGAAAAACTCGACCAAAAAAACGTTAACTATTCCAATGTTCCGAATTTGGATCTCCTACCGGTTGATTAGGATTTCCACTTCCTCGCAATTACGCCACGGACGCTTGGAAGAAAAACTAGTTGCCCAGCTTATGCTAGATTCACATGTTTTAATATTTTGATCATATTTTGTACTGATACCGAAACGCGTAATTTTGAAAGTTTCAAAAATGGACTTAACGCAAAACATTTGTAATTTTTCTGCTTAAGTAGTGGATTAGCTGCATATTCAAAGAAAAAACTACGAATCGATCTTTCAACTGAATTCTTTATCTCAGATTTAGCTGGGTAGTTTTCGAAGAAAAAAAATCAGAAAGATTCCAAAAAGCGATCAAAAATTGAAGAGGTTGGCTAAAATCACAAAATTTTCTTTACTAAAGCATGGGAATAGTCTCGTATGCAGGAAATATTTCCCCACCCTGATTTTTAGATTGAATCTTTAATATCGGCTTTACCTAGTAGCTTTCGAGAACAGTGATGAAACTTCTTTTAAAAAAAAAACGGTAAAAACTTCAAAAAATGGATTTTTTCGATGCCCATATCGGCTTTTCTACAAAACAAATAAGGCGAAACAGATTACACAGGAAAAATCTAAGCACGATGTTAGTTTGAATGAATTATCAACCTCAGAATCAGCAGGATAGTTTTTGAAGAAAAAAAGTTTCCAAAAAACGGGCAAAGTTTCAAAAATTGTATATTTTCTAAGGCCATATTTTTTCAAAACGCAGGGCATAGCCGCTTGCGCAGGGAAGATTCGCATACCACGTTTTTTCTTCCGGTTGAACTCTTATTCTCCGATTTGGCAGGGTAGTTTTTGAGAAAAAAATTTAAAAATTAACCAAAATGTCAAAAAATGGGCTTGTTTGAGGCCATAACTTTTTCTTCCAAATTTAGTGAATAGCCGCTTGAGAAGGAGAGATCCCAATGATTAGTTTTTTAGTTTAACCGTTCATCTCAGATTTAAGCATTTGTTATTTGAGAATGTGAACAAATTCAAAATCAAATAAGTCAAAAATCGCCCTACTGAAAATTTCGAAAGCCGTAGAACGTGGTGTAAACTGAAAAGAGACTAGCAGAATATGCAGGTACACAGAATAGCAGCCAGTTTTTTCAATGGCACCATTGTTTTTGAAAATTGCTTCAGTTGCTTTTGAAAAAAAAAAGAAAGTTTCCAAAGGGTCGCAAAAAAACAAAAGTTAACAAATCCCATACTTTTTCATAGCACCAGTTGTTTTCAAACAGGACCTAACACCAGCCAAAAACAAACCAGCACTATATGCTATTGAACTAGCTATGCTTTAATACGCTTAAATATGATGAAAACGAAATATACCAAAAGTGCCACTTATGAGCACTAATATTTGCGACTTAGCTTGGAAAAAAAAGTGAGTTCGTAATATCACACAAGCTTCGCTTGTGTAATTACATGCAACGATAGGATATATAAATTTTCATTTCGCACCATGTGTATTGAATAGATTGCAGTTTGTATGAGCCAATTGCGTGTGCAGTAAACTCTGCAGTTGTGAGGTCCTCAGAATCAGCAGGTTAGTTTTTGAAGAAAAAAAGTTTCCAAAAAACGGGCAAAGTTTCAAAAATTGTATATTTTCTAAGGCCATATTTTTTCAAAACGCAGGGCATAGCCGTTTGCTCAGGGAAAATTCGCATACCACGTTTTTTCTTCCGGTTGAACTCTTATTCTCCGATTTGGCAGGGTAGTTTTTGAGAAAAAAATTTAAAAATTAACCAAAATGTCAAAAAATGGGCTTGTTTGAGGCCATAACTTTGAGGCCAATGCACTGTTCCACCATAGTCCCACACACAGAGCCTGAACAATCATTTTTACCAAATTCAGTGAAATCGAAAGGGTTGAACATTTCGTTAATTACAGACCTAATATAACTTCTTCAGCAGTGACCTTATACACCAAAATAGGTTCCTTAAAATGTTTTAGATTACCTCGGAAAATTAAACTGGTCGACCAAAAAATCTTGGGGAAAAAATTCTATTTCAAAAAACAGCCCCTTTACAAAAGTCACTGTGCACGCCACTAAACAACAGCATTATTTTGAGCCAAAAATTAACCATATTTTGATTTTAGCGCAGCTACTTTTCAAATCCAGAATGACTATTTCCCGCCGTTTTCTCGTTTTTTTAGAACATGACATTGATATTGATGTTTATCTTCTCCAAAACTTCATCATACCGGCAGTTGAGAATGAGCGGAATGGTTCGTTCTCGGATACACAGGATTTGAATGCGGCCACAAATCTTTCGCTGATGCTCTGACTCAGCACTATGTTGCGAGCATTCACCACTGGCGCAGACAATCTCTCCCGCAGTTCATGGTACTCCTGAAATTCACAAATGAGCATCAAATTATGTAATTTCACCAAAACGAGAACCAATATGACGATAAGGGTGTATAAAACAATTTAATCGGCGTTACGTCGTTCCAATTTCACGTGACAAAGTTACTCATTGTTTACTTCAGTTTTTATTCGATCTCGATTTGATCATGAGTACAATTGATTATTTATCGGTAAGATATTAAAAAATGAACCCCATAAGAAAGTAATTCACAACATTCTTAAGTTATTTCAGTCTGGTCTCTCAATAAAACTATGAGAAACCAGAACCACTCCGAGACACCCGGTCATGGCCCTCAGCATGTCATGACCCTCAGCATGTCATGGCCCTCGGCTCCCGGCCTTTCTCCGACTAAACTCTATGGCATAACCCAATTAGGAATAATCCAACCTCCTCCATACACTAAATCACACCTGTGCCCTGAGTCTGAGTTGGAAGGGGGCGATGGTACGGTTGATGCTGTGCACTTCCACCTGCACCCACTCCTCTTCTCCATAGGGGGTGTCTGTTACAAATTGCAGCTGCTGCTTCCCAACCAGCACCAGGTGGATGTCACTCTTGTGCACCTACTTACCCAATTAAAGACCAGAGAAATTATACAGAGCCACTCAGTATTGTATTAAAACAGAGGAGCAATAGGGAGTCGCGGTTCATTTAAAGTCGACTTTTTTGGGTTTCTAAGAAGCTCTTTAAATACCCTATTTTGTCTAACGCAGCGGGAGGTTTGATTTCCAAATGTTTTCTGGTCCGGTTAAGGTCGGTCAAGTAAGACTCAGCCATCTCAAGTTTGGTGGCAATTCAACACTATTTTCCTGCTTTGTAGGGCTTGAATTGTCACATTATTTATTGTCAATCTCTGAAACTATTTAAAAAAATTACACAGAGGCGAAGTTGTACTTCGCATACACAAGTAAAAATATGACCGATAACGCTACTGGGAAAAACTGAACGAGTAAAACTTTGAGCCTAAAAAATTTCTTAAGTGACGCAAGCCAATTATGACGCATTAGCAGAACCAGTCAATTTAATTTTAAAAAAAAAAGAAAATTTACCAACTAACATGCCTCAATTTATAAGGCAGTCTATGGAGCAGTAATAACATGAAAAAAGTGAATGTAGTAAAAATAAAATGAAATTTTTTCTAATTTGAGATTTTTTTGTGACAATCATCCCCGCAACGCCAAATTAAGTACAAAATGATAAACTTCGCTCCTAGTAACAAATCAGTTATGGCAAATAACCTTTCTTTAACCAATTTGGAACAATTTCTTTGACGGATTAAATCTCCGCCTACGCGTTAATAGCGCGAAATAAATCGCGCGTTAATTGTCCCAAATTGACTATTTTTAAACCCCCATAACTTAAAGAATAAGGAAAAGGTTGAAAAGACACCTTGAGCAACTTTTTTGCAAGGCTTGAGAGCAACACAATTTCACATCTGCTTCATGGCCGCTTGTAATTTTACTATCACTAGCCACCAATAAAGCAGCTGCAGTTTCTATCAAATTGCCAATGCGATGCAGGAAAAACTCGACCAAAAAAACGTTAACTATTCTAATGTTCCGAATTTGGATCTCCTACCGGTTGATTAGGATTTCCACTTCCTCGCAATTACTCCACGGACGCTTGGAAGAAAAACTAGTTGCCCAGCTTATGCTAGATTCACATGTTTTAATATTTTGATCATATTTTGTACTGATACCGAAACGCGTAATTTTGAAAGTTTCAAAAATGGACTTAACGCAAAACATTTGTAATTTTTCTGCTTAAGTAGTGGATTAGCTGCATATTCAAAGAAAAAACTACGAATCGATCTTTCAACTGAATTCTTTATCTCAGATTTAGCTGGGTAGTTTTCGAAGAAAAAAAAATCAGAAAGATTCCAAAAAGCGATCAAAAATTGAAGAGGTTGGCTAAAATCACAAAATTTTCTTTACTAAAGCATGGGAATAGTCTCGTATGCAGGAAATATTTCCCCACCCTGATTTTTAGATTGAATCTTTAATATCGGCTTTACCTAGTAGCTTTCGAGAACAGTGATGAAACTTCTTTTAAAAAAAACGGTAAAAACTTCAAAAAATGGATTTTTTCGATGCCCATATCGGCTTTTCTACAAAACAAATAAGGCGAAACAGATTACACAGGAAAAATCTAAGCACGATGTTAGTTTGAATGAATTATCAACCTCAGAATCAGCAGGTTAGTTTTTGAAGAAAAAAAAGTTTCCAAAAAACGGGCAAAGTTTCAAAAATTGTATATTTTCTAAGGCCATATTTTTTCAAAACGCAGGGCATAGCCGCTTGCGCAGGGAAGATTCCCATACCACGTTTTTTCTTCCGGTTGAACTCTTATTCTCCGATTTGGCAGGGTAGTTTTTGAGAAAAAAATTTAAAAATTAACGAAAATGTCAAAAAATGGGCTTGTTTGAGGCCATAACTTTTTCTTCCAAATTTAGTGAATAGCCGCTTGAGAAGGAGAGATCCCAATGATTAGTTTTTTAGTTTAACCGTTCATCTCAGATTTAAGCATTTGTTATTTGAGAATTTGAACAAATTCAAAATCAAATAAGTCAAAAATCGCCCTACTGAAAATTTCGAAAGCCGTAGAACGTGGTGTAAACTGAAAAGAGACTAGCAGAATATGCAGGTACACAGAATAGCAGCCAGTTTTTTCAATGGCACCATTGTTTTTGAAAATTGGTTCAGTTGCTTTTGAAAAAAAAAAAAGTTTCCAAAGGGTCGCAAAAAAACAAAAGTTAACAAATCCCATACTTTTTCATAGCACCAGTTGTTTTCAAACAGGACCTAACACCAGCCAAAAACAAACCAGCACTATATGCTATTGAACTAGCTATGCTTTAATACGCTTAAATATGATGAAAACGAAATATACTAAAAGTGCCACTTATGAGCACTAATATTTGCGACTTAGCTTGGAAAAAAAAGTGAGTTCGTAATATCACACAAGCTTCGCTTGTGTAATTACATGCAACGATAGGATATATAAATTTTCATTTCGCACCATGTGTGTTGAATAGATTGCAGTTTGTATGAGCCAATTGCGTGTGCAGTAAACTCTGCAGTTGTGAGGTCCACTGGTGAACTTGTCTCTCTCGGAGAGCATCTCTGCATTGATAGAATTGGCAACCACAGTCCAGGTCCTCCCACTGCTACTGCCACTGTTCCCTCTCCCTCTTCCAGTTCCTCTGTCTCGACTAGATCTGGCACCATTGTTGAAACTGGAACTGCTGCCACTGACATTACCAACACTCAAAGACGATGAAGACACTGATGTAGAACCTGTAAAACCAATCAAATAGCTGATCAGAAATGAACAAAGCGCGAAAGAATTGCCAAATTTTTATGTAAATAATAGCATTTCGTTCTACTGCACGATTTACACTTGCCGTTCCTGCTCATGCTATTTCTTCTTCTGATTAACCGATTGAATTATTTCCTACAAAAGACCGTAATAGATACAGAAAACCAACAACTTTTTTGCACAATATATTTTCGCAATTATCAAACAAAAGTCGTTCTTTTAGCAAAAATAAACTATATTTTAGTTTCAGAAATTGGTTCAATTCTCCCCCTCAATTATTCTCTCCCTCAATTTCAGGTCCTCTAGCTCCTCTGCGAAACTATACGAAAAGTTAAGAAATAAGTTTATGTTGGAGAATAAATTTTTGACAAAATGAATGTTTCTCAGAATGAAAGTTATCTTGAATGAATGGAAATGGAGGTTTGCTTGTGTGTGTACCTGTGGCTTGGTGTGCGAGAGAGATAGCAAGTGTGTGGTAGGCGTGGTTTCTCACAGAGTGTCTCACAAACCTCAGCAGTCCATAGAGGGCCACCAACACACTTGCACATACATACACAACCCAGTAGTACACTGCTGTCTCAGCTGCAACACAACACGCAAATAGATCAATCGATCAAATACATAAAAATAATAGATTGTTTACAAGCTGACTAAACTAAAAACATCAATAGCTTAATTACTATTTTTCAAACATCCAACAAACAGTAGGAAAAGTGTCCTTGAACAGAACGAAACCGAAAAAAAAACACTTACTTATTTTGGATTAAGTTGGGCTTTCAAGTTTCCTTAACATATGGGCCTTACAGCTATTTGAATTTCAAGACATTCTTTGACATTTTTTGTTAAAATAACTCATTTGAGAAAATTGGATGAACACGTAAAGTTTTCATTTCGCTGGAAAATCGGAAAACTAAAATCCACTTTCGAAACTAGAAATAAATCTCTTTTGTGCGACCTTTACACTTTTGCTGTTCGATATTAGAGTTTGCGTTCTGTTCAACAAAAGAAATTAAGTGAACTTAACGAAGTGGACCGCTTCCTGAAAAAAACAAGACCTATAAAAATGTCTTCACTACGCTCATTGACAAATATAAAAAACTTGGTAGATCGTCTAGAAAATATTTCAGTCTGTTTTCATGAGGCTAGCGTATTCGCAAAACTTAATCAACTGCTTCGAAAAAATCATCCAAATTTTCAAATTTCAACTTCTTAGATAAGCCTCTCATCAAAAACGCGCAACCTATTAGTCGTATTAGATTCAACTAATCCGAAATACCTGATTGAAAAGAGCAGATTCAATAACCATAACTCAATTCAATAAGGAAAAAGATCAAGTTAATCATTCTGTGCTACTTTCACTGTAGCTGTGTTCTATTGCTATGGTTCTAGAATGAGCAAAACCACAAAAAGTAACCCAGAAGCGAAGGGGAGCTAGTGAATAGAAAAAAAGGAGGGGAGCCAAAAAACATTATAAAACTATTTGACGAAAAAAAAATACCAACAAAAAATTGCATACGTTTGCCTGAAATGATGTTCGATTTGAGAACACATACCATGAAGCACGAAGAACATCGTTAATTAAGCATTTAGATTCAATTACTGAAACTCAGCCAAAACACTTGGATCGATCCTCGTAAAGCCAAAAACGAAATTGTATTTTAAAAATTTCAAGCTATTAAATCAAAGTCCTTGCTTCGGATTATAAGCCGACATAAAATATGGATACAAATGATAGTCGAAAAATTCAAGTTTTCAAGCAAATAATGCTAGTTTTTATTTTCTGTTTTGAAACGTGTTTTTTGCCTTGTTTTAAACCATCCAAACCCTGTAATTAAGCAAGGTCAATTTCTTCCATTTTGGAAGAAAAGCTATTTTCTGGATACAAAACCTAAAGCCTGATTTCAAAAACACTTGCTCTCGTAAATGAACCAATTCATTGGACTCACTCAAATGTTTGTAAAAATAATCTGTACAGAGGACTGCTGAGAAGTAGAAGCCTAGAGGCAGTAACGAGTGGATCAACATGTTGAGACTGTTCCTACGCATGTGGTAGCCCACGAAGTCCCGCATCTCGTTGCCCAAGTAGGATGCAAACAGGTACTCGGTGGAGAAACCAGCCTGTCTGACCTTAAACAGAACACACGGCTCACCTTTTCCACCTCAAACACAAGCACCCCAACACCACTCGACACCCACTACACCTTACATAAGCCTACATTTCACGTTTTAACCAGTGGTTTTACAAGGTTGCGTACGATATGTTTAGATTATAATACTTTCTCCTCATTCCGAATGAATTTCAGTTCAATCCGACAAGACCAATGAACCTTTTTTTACTAATAAAAATTCACAGGTGGGGCAAGCAAAAAGAAGCCAAATATACAGTGTCTTCTGCAGTTTCACAGAGACGATTTGAGGCCACGTGAAAAGAATTTCATCGAAAAAAAAAACATTTTTTTAAAGAGGAATCCTGAAACCCTCGATTTTTTTTAAAACTTGCATAAATTTTGAATATGAGACTCAAATACAAGCATTGAATAATGAGTCTTTGCAACCTATATGCAATCATGTCCAGTTATCTTTTTACCTCATGAGGGGGCACGACAATGAAGAAGCTGAGCAGCATATACATTCCAGAGAACAAGACAAACTGCTGGGGAAACATGGCCACTGTTTTTCTACTCCTCCTTTAATCTCAAACAAATTAAACCACACACATTTAGTCTGAAACAGCAGAAATTACACCGATTATCATTCAAAAACAAACATAACTTTCAATAAGGGACGGTATCACAATTACACTCCTATATGAGTCTCATTGAGACAATTATTTAACAGGACAGGGAAAGAAACGGAACAGAGAAACATCAGTTCTTTTAAAAACAACACATCAAGAATCATTGCATGTCTCCAGATTGTTTATTTCCAGACCCTAAAACAAGTCTCTAAACTTTTTCCGAACGCTGATAATAATTTTATGTCAAACCTTTGATTACTCCAATTACTAGCCCGCGAATTATATTTCTTAGAATTATATATTTTAATATATATATTTTTAAGAATCTTTATCACGACTGCTAGAGCTCTAATATGATACCAAACTTGTTGATTGCTACGAGCTTTGTGAAGTGATGGCAATACTAACCTAATTCTAAAAAGCTGGGAAAGCCCAATGAAAGCAGACTGATAGCTTAAATATGTGATCTGAATGCAAAATAACAAAAGCAGTTTTCAGCAAAAACAAAACAAACAAGCAAAAATGGTTTAGAAAGACCCCACACGACTATTGACACAGAGGCGAAGCGGAGCTACTTGCGATACAACACAAACATAATACTTGCGATACAACAAAAACATTAAGAAACACAAAAAACCGAAAAAAAAAATGAAATTGACAATCTTTGAAAATGACAATCTTTGAGCACACACAAGTTAAGCTTAAAAATATGATTTAAAAAAAACAAATTTAAAGTCCCACCTTAGACCTTAAACAACAATGGAAAACACTTGAACTTGCAACTACAATGAAATTTGTATACAGCACAACAAAAATCAGTGATGTGGCAACTAAACCGACTTCCTAATGCTCCAGATACAAAAAAAAATGGCTAAATGGTGGCTCATAAGACCCGTTGTGAAGCTACGAAAGCTACCGGCATAGCATAGCAGTAGTTTTCAGTGCAAATATAATGTATTTTTCCAGTGCCGCTTTATATATATTTCTTATATATGAGCCAAAAATTTTAAAAAAAAATGCGCATTTTACCTGCGAGCAAATTATCCGCTCATGACTTACTTCAAAATAGGGATCTAAATACTCTTCTGCACGGTGAAAAATATTTCATATTTATTTGTATCGCGTAATTGGCTCAAGAAAGAACACCAAGAAACACAAAAGACCAAAACTGCTGTGCCAAACTGTATTAAAAGGTCATGCCCCAGACATAAAATCCTTTTGAAAAGAGAAAAAATGAGAACTTTCAGGCATGATTAAATGTCAAAAAAGAGACTGTTATGAAGTCCACAGCGATTTCCCAGTCAAAATTAAAGAGTTTGCGGTTATGCACAGAAAATCCCCTCCAACCATTTTTCTAAAATTCAACCCTTAATACCAGATTTGGCAGAATAGTTTTCAAAATTTCAAGAAAAGTGAAAAAATTTCATTAAAATTGCCAAAATCTCAAAAATAGCCTTTCCCTAAGACTAATTTTTTCTACATAAATTAGGGCGTAGCCCCTTAAGAAGGGAAGGTTCCCAGCGCCAGTTTTTCAATTGAGCCCTTACTCCCATATTTGGGAGGGTAAATTATAAAAACTTTAACAACCCCCTTCCCCAATTGAGATCTTTCCATTGTTACAATTTTTTTGAATATTGTCAAGTTGTTTATGAGAAAGGAGTCTGCAAAAAAAACCACTATAATGAACAAAAAACCACATCGTATACATTTTCACAATAACATTTTTTATCAAACCGGAATTTAGTATTCAAGAATATTCAAGGTTTTTGATTTTTACAATGGGCAAAAAACTTGACCAGCCGGTATTCGAGACGATGTGAAAATGTTAGTTCATTTTTGGCAACTATTTCTTGTCAATAAATCTGCAAATGTCCTTTTTAACAAACTAATGCTACGGTTCCTAAGTAATCATCTAGAACTACCATCCTCAGAAGACGCACATTGAACCTACAAAATACCTAGCTGGGTTAGATAGCCTATTTCACTGATAACTCAACAACATAGCCAACAGAAAATTGGAGAAATTCAATGACAGCAAGGAAACGAAGATCGATTTTTTCTGTTTCCTCGGGTTCGCGGACTTTTTTCTAACTGTCTGTTAGCTCGTGCAACGAGTTTGTTTAAAATTAAGCTCAAAAGAAGCACAAACGGCCGTAGTAGCCAAAGATTCATACCAAAGTCCTGACAGTCTTGATTGAGGCAGAATTGAGGAAAGTTCTATAAGAATAGTGATTCAAAAAACATGTTTTTTGCCCGATTTTCAATTCAATCTCAAGTTGTTCAGCAAAGTAAAGAAACTGCACTTTCATCGACGATGCTGACACCACTTACTGCAATAGGGTCCCTCTTGAAACATAAGAGTCCCTACGACGATTACATTCAACGACTCACCGAAACGTCCGCCAACAGGGAGCATGTAGAGCTGCCTGCATTTCAGTTGTCGCCGTTTCGAGCAAGACGGATCCAATTGCCTTCAACAGCCAACGGTTACGTATTTCTGTTGATCACCACGAGGCAGCCACCGCTCATATTTGCTGACCAGTCTGAAAATCTTCGGCAAAGCTTATAAGACCACAACACTTGTCAAGGTTCCGCCGAAACAGCCCTCCCTCAGCTTCAACCGTGGGGTGTCCTTCAATTCGCCACTGGTTTCTCTGATTAACCAGAAATCAACAAATCCGAACGACAAGCCCTTCTTGCGGCAGTCCAAAACTCTATCAACATTGAACAGAGATATGAACGACATCGACCAAGTCCATCAATTTTGCCTTATTTTCAACCGCGAAGTACAAACGTTCGCTTCAGTCGTCATTGGCATTATGACCAATCAATGCGGTTCATTAATTGAACCAATTCAAGTTATTCTTTTGTAGTTCTCTTGTTTACTGGCGTCCGCGCCATTCAATGTGGCTCATTTACTCATCAACCTTTAATTTAATATATTGCTGCTGCCTTGGTTAAACTGATCCTAGACTACATTGAACGTGTTTGTTCTCTCCTAAAGATCAACCGTGAAGTGCACACGTTCCATTCAGTCGCCCAAATAATTGTTCCAAATTTCTTCTAACTGAAAGGCCCTTCTCATTTTCACAACACTCGCCTCAGCCCAATTAGCCCATTTTCTGATTGTTTTCAAAAGTTAATTATTTCAGTTAAAAACATATCTGTACTCACACCTCTTACTAAACCTAGATGAGGCTCAGCAAGCCGTTCAAGATCATTTCGAGATAGTGACGCTCACGGATATTGCTCAAGGCAATGACGCTGACGAGAAGAAAATATTGCTGACTTTTCTGCACGTGCGCCGAAGCGGCGAGCCTGTTCAATTTAAGCCTGTTAGCTGAAAACCTGCTACTGGATACCGAGGAGCCGCTTGTACCAATTGCTCAAAGCCACGTCATTGAAACTCCAGGGACAAAATTGGCTGTCTACAATTCCTTTACTTTCAAAGAATGTGTCAACGCCAAAATCAGCGAGTATAACGATGCCCCAGGCTTTAGACTGCTGGGATGGTACAAGCCATCAAAGAACGAGGGTGACATGTGTACAGAAGCTCACTCCATCCACGTCGTTCAATTGAAGGTGAACGGCCACGAAACGGATGCGAGAAAGCATGCCGCACATGTATCGGTTAACGCTGATGGAAACACCGAATAAGAGAGACCTCAGCAAGAAAGTACCGTCCCAGCAGTCTCCCAGAAAAGTCTTCGTCAATGCGGCACTCGTGGACCCCCTTACTTCTAGAAGGTATTTAACTTGATTGTTATGTGCCACTTTGGTAAAAGGCGGTTGCTTCAACTAAAACAGGAACTTTCAAAACTTTTGTGTTGTCAGGTTCCCCTGCTTCTGTTGTCAGTGTCAGAACCCCTCTTCGCTCCTCTACTTCTTCCGTATATGATTGTGCGTGATGAAACATCTAGCCATCGACATTTGTGTTAATGCTGTACTAAATCTCGTTTGTGTTAATGCTCGTTAAAAATTTCAAGCCATCGACCTTGGTTATTTATTTCAGTTTAAAACATGCCTGTACTCACACCTCGACTAAACCTAACGGAGGCTCAGCAAGCCGTTCAAGATCATTACGAGGTGGTGACGCTCACGGATATTGCTCAAGGCAATGACGCTGACGAGAAGAAAATATTGCTGACTTCTCTGCACGGGCGCCAAAGCGGCGAGCCTGTTCGATTTAAGCCTGTTTGCTGAAAACCTGCTACTGGATACCGAGGAGCCGCTTGTACCAATTGCTCAAAGCCACGTCATTGAAACTCCACTCAGTTTTGACGTGGAGCACGAAACTGCAATGAAGTAATTTGCCGTAACAACAAATGACCTGAAACTTACAAGAGTTGACATTGCACCGAGTGCTTGCTGTGGTAACTTGTGTGATGGAACGTTATCGTCGCCCGGTAAAGAGAGAACCTGCTTTTGCCTAGAAAAAAAGGGACATGGCTGCAATGCCTTGCGAGTAAGAGTCTCTTGGCAAGAACCAGGTGGCCAGCGGACATCAAAGAAAATAATTGATATGCAGAGCGTTCGTGCTCTTGCAATATTTGCTTTGCAATATTTGCCACAAAAAAAGACAAAACTGGCTGTCTACAATGCCTTTACTTTCAAAGTGTAAACGCCAAAATCAGCGAGTATAACGGTGCCCGGGCTTTATACTGCTGGGATGGTACAAGCCATCAAAGAACGAGGGAGACATGCACACAGAAGCTCACTTCATCCACGTCGTTCAATTAAAGGTGAACGGCGACGAAACGGATGCGAGAAAGTATGCCGCACATGTATCGGTGAACGCTGAAGGAAACATCGAATAAGAGACCTCAGGAAGAAAGTACCGTCCCAGCAGTCTCCCAGACAAGTCCTCGTCAATGCGGCACTCGTGGACCCCCTGACTTCTAGAAGTTAGTCTATTTTAACTTGATTGTTATGTGTCACTTTGGTAAAAGGCAGTTGCTTCAACTGAAACGATCTTTTGATACTTTTGTGTTGTCAGGTTCACCTGATTCTGTTGCCAGTGTCAGAACCCCTCTTCGCACCTCTAATTCTTCCGTAAATGATTGTGCG
Source organism: Symsagittifera roscoffensis (assembly GCF_963678635.1). Taxonomy (NCBI): domain Eukaryota; kingdom Metazoa; phylum Xenacoelomorpha; order Acoela; family Convolutidae; genus Symsagittifera; species Symsagittifera roscoffensis. Next base: position 92,677,542 of record NC_087062.1, read on the forward strand.
TGATGAAACATCTAACCAGCGACATTGTGCTAATGCAGTATTAAATCTCGTATGTGTTAATGCTCGTTAAAAACTTCAAGCCATCGACTTTTGAGTTAATGCTGTATTTTGCTGAAACCTGATTGAAAAGTTATCATGTGTAGTGATTACGCCCTAATTTACTCAGGAAATTCTCTGTGTCAGCTACAAAACTCTTCATCACCGCACTTTGTGACAATTTAAATTGTTCGGAAATTTCGAGTTTCAAAAAGAAAAAAATACCTTAAAAACTCTCTGAATTTCACGAACTATTTACGATTGAATTTTCTCATGAAACTAAGCCAATTTGAAAAAAAAACTGAATCAATAAATTAAATTTATTTTCTGCTGGAAAATCATAAATGTTCAGATTTTCCAGCAGAACAAAACTTTACCCACTTTCAACTAGAAGTCGATCACATTTTTCGTGACCTCTACACTTAAGATAAAGGGTAGTACAGTTTGCCTTCCTTCTATCGCAGGGGTAAAAACCAAGGGTGGCAAATTTAAATTTTACAGCAACTAATCAAAAATAACTGCCATCAAAGTATAACTTGCTTAAAAATTTTTGTTCCAAATTTCTTCTAACGGACAGATTTTTCTCATTTTCACAACTCTCGCCTCAGCCCAAAAAGCCCATTTTCTGATTGTTTTCGAAAGTAATTTATTTCAGTTAAAAACATATCTGTACTCACACCTCGACTAAACCTAACTGAGGCTCAGCAAGCCGTTCAAGATCATTTCGAGATAGTGACGCTCACGGATATTGCTCAAGGCAATGACGCTGACGAGAAGAAAATATTCCTGACTTTTCTTCACGTGCGCCGAAGCGGCGAGCCTGTTCGATTTAAGCCTGTTTGCTGAAAACTTGCTACTGGATACCGAGGAGCCGCTTGTACCAAGTGCTCAGGGCCACGTCATTGAAACTCCACTCAGTTTTGACGTGGAGCACGAAACTGCAATGAAGTAGTTTTCCGTTACAACAAATGACCTGAAACTTACAAGAGTTGCCATTGCATCGAGTGCTTGCTGCGGTAACTTGTGTGATAGAACGTTATCGTCGCCCGGTAGAGAGAGAGAGAGAACCTGCCTTTGCCTAGAAAGAAGTGGACTAAGCTGCAAAGCCTGGCGAGCAAGAGTTCCTAGCAAAAACCAGGTGGCCAGCGGACATCAAAGAAAATAATTGATATGCAGAGCATTCGTGCTCTTGCAAAATTTGCCATTGAGCCACAAAAGATAGGGACAAATTTGGTTGTATAAAATGCCTTTACTTTCAAAGAATTTGCCAACGCCAAATCAGCGAGTATAACGATGCCCCAGGCTTTAGAATGCTGGGATGGTACAAGCCATCAAAGAACGAGGGAGACAAGTGCACAGAAGCTCTCTCCATCCACGTCGTTCAATTAAAGGTAAACGGCGACGAGACGGATGCGAGAAAGTAAGCCGCACATGTATCGGTTAACGCTGATGGAAACACCGAAGAGAGACCTCAGCACAAAAGTACCGTCCCAGCAGTCTCCCAGACAAATCCTTGTCAATGCTCATGAAAATCTCTGTGTCAGCTCCAAATCCTCATCACCGCACTTTGTGACAATTCAAATTGTTCCTAAATTTCGAGTTTCAAAAAGAAAAAAATTAGCCTTAAAAATCTTTGAAAATCACGAACAATTTACGATTGACACTTTTTTGATAAAACTAAACCAATTTGAAAAAAACTGGATCAATAAATTAATTTTATTTTCTGTTGGAAAATCATAAATGTTCAGATTTCCCAGCAGAATAAAACTTTACCCACTTTCAACTAGAAGTCGATCACATTTTTCGTGACCTCTCCACATAAGCTAAAGGGTAGAAGAGTTTGCCTTCTTTTTATCGCAGGGATTAAAATCAAGTGTGGCAAATTTGCAATTTACAGCAACTAATCAAAATTATCTGCCATCAAAGTATAACTTGCTTAAAATTTTTGGTTCCTAATTTCTTCTAGCTGAAAATCTTTCTCATTTTCACAACTCTCGCCTCAGCCCAATTAGCCCATTTTCTGATTGTTTTCAAAAGTTATTTATTTCAGTTAAAAACATATCTGTACTCACACCTCTTACTAAACCTAGATGAGGCTCAGCAAGCCGTTCAAGATCATTTCGAGATAGTGACGCTCACGGATATTGCTCAAGGCAATGACGCTGACGAGAAGAAAATATTGCTGACTTTTCTGCACGTGCGCCGAAGCGGCGAGCCTGTTCAATTTAAGCCTGTTAGCTGAAAACCTGCTACTGGATACCGAGGAGCCGCTTGTACCAATTGCTCAAAGCCACGTCATTGAAACTCCACTCAGTTTTGACGTGGAGCACGAAACTGCAATGAAGTAGTTTGCCGTTACAACAAATAACCTGAAACTTACAAGACTTGCCATTGCACCGAGTGCTTGCTGTGGTAACTTGTGTGATGGAACGTTATCATCGCCCGGTAAAAAGAGAACCTGCCTTTGCCTAGAAAAAAGTGGACTAGGCTGCAATGCCTTGCGAGCAAGAGTCTCTTGGCAAGAACCAGGTGGCCAGCGGACATCAAAGAAAATAATTGATACGCAGAGCGTTCGTGCTCTTGCAATATTTGCCATTGAGCTACATAGGATAGGGACAAAATTGGCTGTCTACAATTCCTTTACTTTCAAAGAATGTGTCAACGCCAAAATCAGCGAGTATAACGATGCCCCAGGCTTTATACTGCTGGGATGGTACGAGCCATCAAAGAACGAGGGAGACATGCGCACAGAAGCTCTGTCCATCCACGTCGTTCAATTGAAGGTAAACGGCTACGAAACGGATGCGAGAAAGTATGCCGCACATGTATCGGTTAACGCTGATGGAAACACCGAATAAGAGACCTCAGCAAGAAAGTACCGTCCCAGCAGTCTCCCAGACAAGTCTTCGTCAATGCGGCACTCGTGGACCCCCTGAATTCTAGAAGGTAGTCTAATTTAACTTGATTGTTATGTGCCACTTTGGTAAAAGGCAGTTGCTTCAAATAAAACGAAATTTTGAATTTTTTGTGTTGTCAGGTTCCCCTGCTTCTGTTGCAAGTGTCAGAACCCCTCTTCGCTCCTCTACTTCTTCCGAATATGATTGTGCGTGATGAAACATCTAGCCATCGACGTTGTTAATGCTGTATTAAATCTCGATTGTGTCAATGCTCGTTAAAAACTTCAAGCCATCGACTTTTGTGTTAATGCAGTGTTTTGCTGAAACCTGATTGAAAATTTATCATGTTTAGTATTTACGCCATATTTTACTCATGAAATTCTCGGTGTCAGCTCCCAAACTCTTCATCACCGCACTTTGTGACAATTTAAAGTGATCGGAAATTAAAGTAAAGGACTTTTGTGTTAAAGCTGTATTTTGCTGAAACCTGTTTGAAAATTTATCATGTGTAGTAATTACTCCTTGTTTTACTCATGAAAATCTCTGTGTCAGCTCCAAATCCTCATCACCGCACTTTGTGACAATTTAAATTGTTCCTAAATTTCGAGTTTCAAAAAGAAAAAAATTAGCCTTAAAAATCTTTGAAAATCACGAACAATTTACGATTGACACTTTTTTGATAAAACTAAACCAATTTGAAAAAAACTGGATCAATAAATTAATTTTATTTTCTGTTGGAAAATCATAAATGTTCAGATTTCCCAGCAGAATAAAACTTTACCCACTTTCAACTAGAAGTCGATCACATTTTTCGTGACCTCTCCACATAAGCTAAAGGGTAGAAGAGTTTGCCTTCCTTTTATCGCAGGGATTAAAATCAAGTGTGGCAAATTTGCAATTTACAGCAACTAATCAAAATTATCTGCCATCAAAGTATAACTTGCTTAAAATTTTTGGTTCCTAATTTCTTCTAGCTGAAAATCTTTCTCATTTTCACAACTCTCGCCTCAGCCCAATTAGCCCATTTTCTGATTGTTTTCAAAAGTTATTTATTTCAGTTAAAAACATATCTGTACTCACACCTCTTACTAAACCTAGATGAGGCTCAGCAAGCCGTTCAAGATCATTTCGAGATAGTGACGCTCACGGATATTGCTCAAGGCAATGACGCTGACGAGAAGAAAATATTGCTGACATTTCTGCACGTGCGCCGAAGCGGCGAGCCTGTTCAATTTAAGCCTGTTAGCTGAAAACCTGCTACTGGATACCGAGGAGCCGCTTGTACCAATTGCTCAAAGCCACGTCATTGAAACTCCACTCAGTTTTGACGTGGAGCACGAAACTGCAATGAAGTAGTTTGCCGTTACAACAAATAACCTGAAACTTACAAGACTTGCCATTGCACCGAGTGCTTGCTGTGGTAACTTGTGTGATGGAACGTTATCATCGCCCGGTAAAAAGAGAACCTGCCTTTGCCTAGAAAAAAGTGGACTAGGCTGCAATGCCTTGCGAGCAAGAGTCTCTTGGCAAGAACCAGGTGGCCAGCGGACATCAAAGAAAATAATTGATACGCAGAGCGTTCGTGCTCTTGCAATATTTGCCATTGAGCTACATAGGATAGGGACAAAATTGGCTGTCTACAATTCCTTTACTTTCAAAGAATGTGTCAACGCCAAAATCAGCGAGTATAACGATGCCCCAGGCTTTATACTGCTGGGATGGTACGAGCCATCAAAGAACGAGGGAGACATGCGCACAGAAGCTCTGTCCATCCACGTCGTTCAATTGAAGGTAAACGGCTACGAAACGGATGCGAGAAAGTATGCCGCACATGTATCGGTTAACGCTGATGGAAACACCGAATAAGAGACCTCAGCAAGAAAGTACCGTCCCAGCAGTCTCCCAGACAAGTCTTCGTCAATGCGGCACTCGTGGACCCCCTGAATTCTAGAAGGTAGTCTAATTTAACTTGATTGTTATGTGCCACTTTGGTAAAAGGCAGTTGCTTCAAATAAAACGAAATTTTGAATTTTTTGTGTTGTCAGGTTCCCCTGCTTCTGTTGCAAGTGTCAGAACCCCTCTTCGCTCCTCTACTTCTTCCGAATATGATTGTGCGTGATGAAACATCTAGCCATCGACGTTGTTAATGCTGTATTAAATCTCGTTTGTGTCAATGCTCGTTAAAAACTTCAAGCCATCGACTTTTGTGTTAATGCTGTGTTTTGCTGAAACCTGATTGAAAATTTATCATGTTTAGTATTTACGCCATATTTTACTCATGAAATTCTCGGTGTCAGCTCCCAAACTCTTCATCACCGCACTTTGTGACAATTTAAAGTGATCGGAAATTAAAGTAAAGGACTTTTGTGTTAATGCTGTATTTTGCTGAAACCTGTTTGAAAATTTATCATGTGTAGTAATTACTCCTTGTTTTACTCATGAAAATCTCTGTGTCAGCTCCAAATCCTCATCACCGCACTTTGTGACAATTTAAATTGTTCCTAAATTTCGAGTTTCAAAAAGAAAAAAATTAGCCTTAAAAATCTTTGAAAATCACGAACAATTTACGATTGACACTTTTTTGATAAAACTAAACCAATTTGAAAAAAACTGGATCAATAAATTAATTTTATTTTCTGTTGGAAAATCATAAATGTTCAGATTTCCCAGCAGAATAAAACTTTACCCACTTTCAACTAGAAGTCGATCACATTTTTCGTGACCTCTCCACATAAGCTAAAGGGTAGAAGAGTTTGCCTTCCTTTTATCGCAGGGATTAAAATCAAGTGTGGCAAATTTGCAATTTACAGCAACTAATCAAAATTATCTGCCATCAAAGTATAACTTGCTTAAAATTTTTGGTTCCCAATTTCTTCTAGCTGAAAATCTTTCTCATTTTCACAACTCTCGCCTCAGCCCAATTAGCCCATTTTCTGATTGTTTTCAAAAGTTATTTATTTCAGTTAAAAACATATCTGTACTCACACCTCTTACTAAACCTAGATGAGGCTCAGCAAGCCGTTCAAGATCATTTCGACATAGTGACGCTCACGGATATTGCTCAAGGCAATGACGCTGACGAGAAGAAAATATTGCTGACTTTTCTGCACGTGCGCCGAAGCGGCGAGCCTGTTCAATTTAAGCCTGTTAGCTGAAAACCTGCTACTGGATACCGAGGAGCCGCTTGTACCAATTGCTCAAAGCCACGTCATTGAAACTCCACTCAGTTTTGACGTGGAGCACGAAACTGCAATGAAGTAGTTTGCCGTTACAACAAATAACCTGAAACTTACAAGACTTGCCATTGCACCGAGTGCTTGCTGTGGTAACTTGTGTGATGGAACGTTATCATCGCCCGGTAAAAAGAGAACCTGCCTTTGCCTAGAAAAAAGTGGACTAGGCTGCAATGCCTTGCGAGCAAGAGTCTCTTGGCAAGAACCAGGTGGCCAGCGGACATCAAAGAAAATAATTGATACGCAGAGCGTTCGTGCTCTTGCAATATTTGCCATTGAGCTACATAGGATAGGGACAAAATTGGCTGTCTACAATTCCTTTACTTTCAAAGAATGTGTCAACGCCAAAATCAGCGAGTATAACGATGCCCCAGGCTTTATACTGCTGGGATGGTACGAGCCATCAAAGAACGAGGGAGACATGCGCACAGAAGCTCTGTCCATCCACGTCGTTCAATTGAAGGTAAACGGCTACGAAACGGATGCGAGAAAGTATGCCGCACATGTATCGGTTAACGCTGATGGAAACACCGAATAAGAGACCTCAGCAAGAAAGTACCGTCCCAGCAGTCTCCCAGACAAGTCTTCGTCAATGCGGCACTCGTGGACCCCCTGAATTCTAGAAGGTAGTCTAATTTAACTTGATTGTTATGTGCCACTTTGGTAAAAGGCAGTTGCTTCAAATAAAACGAAATTTTGAATTTTTTGTGTTGTCAGGTTCCCCTGCTTCTGTTGCAAGTGTCAGAACCCCTCTTCGCTCCTCTACTTCTTCCGAATATGATTGTGCGTGATGAAACATCTAGCCATCGACGTTGTTAATGCTGTATTAAATCTCGTTTGTGTCAATGCTCGTTAAAAACTTCAAGCCATCGACTTTTGTGTTAATGCTGTGTTTTGCTGAAACCTGATTGAAAATTTATCATGTTTAGTATTTACGCCATATTTTACTCATGAAAATCTCGGTGTCAGCTCCCAAACTCTTCATCACCGCACTTTGTGACAATTTAAAGTGATCGGAAATTAAAGTAAAGGACTTTTGTGTTAATGCTGTATTTTGCTGAAACCTGTTTGAAAATTTATCATGTATAGTGATTACGCCTTAATTTCCTCATGAAATTCTCATCACCGCACTTAGTGACAATTTAAATTGTTCGGGAGTTTCAAGTTTCAAAAAGAAAAATAATAGTCTTAAAAATCTTCGAATTTCACGAACAATTTCCGATTGACACTTTTTTGATAAAACTAAACAACTTGAAAAAAACCGGATCAATAAATTAATTTTATTTTCTGGAAAATCATAAATGTTCAGATTTCCCAGCAGAATAAAACTTTACCAACTATCAACTGGAAGTCGATCACATTTTTCGTGAACTCTACACTTAAGCTAAAGGGTAGTAGAGTTTGCTTTCCTTTCATCGCAGGGGTAAAAATCAAGGGTGGCAAATTTGCATTTTACAACAACTAATCAAAATTAACAGCCATCAAAGTATAACTTGCTTAAAATTTTTGCTTCCAAAACTCTTCTAAAGCTTTTTGCTTCCAAAGCTTTTCACAACTCTCGCCTCAACCCAATTAGCCCATTTTCTGATTCTTTTCAAAAGTTAATTACTTCAGTTAAAAAATGCCTGTACTCACGCCTCGGCATAACCTAACTGAGGCTCAGCAAGCCGTTCAAGACCATTTTGAGGTGGTGACGCTCACGGATATTGCTCAAGGCAATGACGCTCACGAGAAGAAAGGAATGCTGACTTTTCTGCACGGGCGCCGAAGCGGCGAGCCTGTTCGATTTAAGCTTGTTTGCTGAAAACCTGCTACTGGATACCGAGGAGCCGCTTGTACCAACTTCTCAAACCACGTCATTGAAACTCCACTCAGTTTTGACGTGGAGCACGGAACTGCAATGAAGTAGTTTGCTGTTACAACAAATGACCTGAAACTTACAAGAGTTGCCCTTGCACCGAGTGCTTGCTGTGGTAACTTGTGTGATGGAACGTTATCGTCGCCCGGTAAAGAGAGAACCTGCCTTTGCCCTGAAAAAAGTGGAGTAGGCTACATTGCCTTGCGAGCAAGAGTCTCTTGGTAAGAATCAGGTGGCCAGCGCACATCAAAGAAAATAATTGATATGCAGAGCGTTCGTGCTCTTGCAATATTTGCCAATGAGCCACAAAAGATAGGGACAAATTTGGCTGTCTACAATGCCTTTACTTTCAAAGAATGTGTCAACGCCAAAATCAGCGAGAATAACTATGCCCCAGGCTTTAGACTGCTGGGATGGTACAAGCCATCAAAGAACGGGGAGACATGTGCACAGAAGCTCACTCCATACACGTCTTTCAGTTGAAGGTGAACGGCGACAAAACGGATGCGAGAAAGTATGCCGCACATGTATCGGTTAACGCTGATGGAAACACCGAATAAGAGACCTCAGCAAGAAAGTACCGTCCCAGCAGTCTCCCAGACAAGTCCTCGTCAATGCGGCACTCGTGGACCCCCTTACTTCTAGAAGGTAGTCTATTTAACTTGATTGCTATGTGCCACTTTGGTAGAAGGCGGTTGCTTCATCTAAAACGAATTTTTGAAACTTTTGTGTTGTCAGGTTCCCCTGCTTCTGTTGCCAGTGTCAGAACCCCTTTTGGCTCCTCTACTTCTTCCGTATATGGTTGTGCGTGATGAAACATCTAGCCATCGACATTTGGGTTAATGCTGTATTAAATCTCGTTTGTGTTAATGCTCGTTAAAAACTTCAAGCCATCGACCTTTGTGTTAATGCTGTATTTTGCTGAAACCTTATCATGTTTAGTGATAACGCCTGTTTTTGCTCATGAAATTCTCTGTGTCAGCTCCAAAACTTTTCATCGCCGCACTTTGTGACAATTTAAATTGTTCGGAAATTTCGAGTTTCAAAAAGAAAAAAAATAGCCTTACAAACAATTTACGATTGACACTTTTTTGATAAAATTAAGCCAATTTGAAAAAAACTGGATCAAAATATTAATTTTATTTTCTGCTGGAAAATCGTAAGTGTTCAGATTTCCCAGCAGAGTAAAACTTTACCCACTTTCAACTAGAAGTCGATCACATTTTTCGTGACCTCTACACTTAAGCTTAAGGGTAGTAGTTTGCCTTCCTTTTACCGCAGGGGTAAAAATCAAGGGTCGCAAACTTGCAATTTACAGCAACTAATCAAAATTAACTGCCACCAAAGTATAACTTGCTTGAAATTTTATTCCAAAATTCTTCTAACTGAAAGCCCTTCTCATTTTCACAACTCTCGCCTCAGCCCAATTAGCCCATTTTCTGATTGTTTTCAAAAGTTATTTATTTCAGTTAAAAACATGTCTAAGCTCACACCTCGACTAGACCTAACTGATGCTCAGCAAGCCGTTCGAAAATATGCCGATGAAAACAAGCAGACATGCGATAGACCAAAATTTAAATTTTAAAGAAAGAAAAAATTCCAACACTGTTGGCCAAGTTCTTTACCAGTTAACAGTCAATTATCATATTACAATCTACTTGCTAGTCGCAAGGATAAAGAAAAAAAATTAAAACACTGAGGTGAAGCTGAGCTTTGCACTACTAGCATTAAAAAATAAAGTGCCAAAAATCAAAAGATAATATGTCTCCATTGAAAAACTTAAAGGAACTGTTGAAAAAATCGTAGGCTAAAAAATCAACAAAATCATCAATTTCATTTTACTGCAACTGATATAAGAATCATTTACCTAATACATCAGAAGGATTCGGGCTACCGTTCATTTCCTTTCATAACCAATAAATGAAACGCTCAGAAAATAATTTGGTTAAAAAATCGAGATCAAAAACTCCTGAATGTATTCAAAAACTTTGCTTAAAATGTCGCAACCAAAAAATCAGTATATTTTACAACAAAAATTGGCTAGAAACATCATTAGGAACATTTACTATTAACTGACATCAAAATGAAGGAAAAAATGAAGAAAAAAAAACTTCAAACAATTTCCACAAAAAACTTGCAAAAAGTCTAAGAAAAACTCTGAAAAATTAGGAAAAATTACCAACTATTTTAAACCAATAAAAATCAAATTGATACGCAAAGTTAAGAGAGCTAGATCCTAACAAAAAATATACAAAAAGCTCGTAAATGAATTTATAGAAAAAAAACCTTTATCATTTTTTGTACAAAAATTTCAGCCCGAAAAAAGATATATGACGATTTATAGATTTTTCGTTCATGTGGAACTCAGTAGTGTGTAATTCTGAATTCCAAATGCAAAGAATCCATGAGTCGCCACAGATCTTTGTAGAAAAATAGTCATTTGTAGAAATTGCAAAAAAATGTTAATTTTTTTCGAAAAATTTTGCCATATGAAACCAACACGCTATGTCATCAACCTGCATCAATATCAAATAAAATTGCTCAATTCTAGAACACACCAATGAAATAAAACTAAAACTAACTCCACGCACTTTAAGATAAAAAATAAATCGGAATCCTTGCAAACGAAATAATGAAATTTTTTAAATTTCTCAATACATTTCTTTTCTAACCGAAAAGTTTGGCAAGTATAAGAAACAGAAAACCGTGAACAAAATTTGAACATTGAAAATTGAGAAAAAAGTACTAGGAAAATCTACCTTAAAATTACAAAACCAAAACAACCGGCCAGTAAGCCGACAAAAATTGGGACGAAATCATTACGGAAAACATACGAACTCAAAGGTTACTAAAATTACAAGACTAAATCGAAACACAAAAAACAACTCCAATAAAAAAAAATACAGCAAAAAAACAATTCTAATATAGGGCAACAAAGCCGACAAAATATACGAAGAAAAATAATAGGCCGAGAGTTTTTTTTATAACCGTTTGAAAAAAAAGCAGGTCATGTTCAGATTCGAACCCAGGATCTGTGCGGTTCCAGACCAGGTGTGTTGGAGATTCTGGCAGATTTGAACTCATAAAAAACCAAGAGATCAAATGATTCTGTTAAACTGATTGTTAACTCGAAAAATATATATTTCTATTCGATAACGCTTGTCAATGGCAAGCGTAATAAAAAACTTATCGAAAAACAAAACAACAAAATGCAAATCAAAACAATTTTATAAATTTAATCAACTTGTCTGCCGAATTGTTTGCCGTTTTTTTGTCACGCACCGCTGAAAGATGCTTCGAAAACCATCTATCCTGGAATAAAACTAAGTTTTTTGTTAAGCACCGCAAAAGATGCTTCGAATACTATCTTTCCTGGAGTAAAACTAAATTTAAGTCTTACTTCTGTATTACAGACCTACTCGCTCGCTTAATTCGCTCAAAACAAGAGCAAATTCCAAAATTTCAAACCAGTTGTCTACACTTGAAAACTTTCGGGATTTTATAAATAGAATTCGAATCACGACTGCAAGGACTTCAATATGATATATCAGTCGATTCATTAAGTCAATATCAGTCAATAATTTGATCCTCATTTTGTTTGGAAAACAAAAATTAAATCGCACAAGCTTTGCTTAAGTATACACACCTGAACACAAAAATTGTCACAAATTTCAGTGGCCCGACCAAAAACGCAAAACTCTGCAACTGTTGTTGAATGATTTTATTTCCGAACTGAAATTATTTAAAAGCTGAACTTATTTACGAACGTCCTTCGCAAGATTTCCTCCACCTGCCCGTTTCTTTCGGAGATAACTATCGCTTTACAAAGTTACATTGGCAGCAAGAAAAGGTGGGTTAGCTCAGAAAACTTCAGTCACAGCCACCAACTTCGCATAATGATTAATGAAACTTAAAAAAAACGCGTTTGCCTGGAAACGTTCCGTCGTTTTTTATTTTATTTGGAAGGGAGGTTAGGGGTGTAGGTATGGAAGTTATTTCTACTAGCTCAAACATTCAAATATGTACAAAAAATTTTAAATTAGTAGCTTCACTTGAAAAATAAGAGCCTTAGAAAACATACCAACAGACATTTGGAAAAGAGTCAATTGCCGCAAGTAAACAGAAAAAATATGGACTTATTTTTGGAATAAAATTCAACTAACGAATTTCAAAGCGAAAATAGATAGCCTCAAAGCTCTTTGAATTTCTAGAACAATTTATGATTGACGCTTTTTGATAAAAGTTAATACAATTTGAGAAAAGTGGTTCAATGAGTAATTTTTATTTCGCTGGAAAATTCGATAAACAATTTCCACTTACGGAAACTAGAATTCGTTCACGTTTTTCGTGATATTTACACTTTTGCTATTAAATGGAGGACTTTGCCACCTTTTAACAGAGGAAATCAACTTAACTTAATAAGAATTCAAAAGTCACACCGCGAAAAGGTATCTTTCAGCCTGAACAAATTTTTACTTTTTCCTGAAAAAAAACCAACAAAAAATCTTCGAAACATTTCAAAAGTCGAAGAATTATTTGACAGCTCCTTGTATTCGGAGATCTTTGTTAGGCTGTTTCGGGGAGCTTGAAAAAATACTCGATTGAAAATCACCCTCCTTTTCGCAGAACCGGTGCTCGGAGATTATTCAACATGCTAAGACATAGTGTAAAAACGGGTTCTGATTCGTGTTTGGTCGCATTACTATTTAGAGAAAATTTAATCTCAAAAAAGTTACCAAAAAACCGCTTTTTCTCTCATATGACTCTACAGCGCTACAAAAAGTGACCGTTACACATGAAATCTGGAGATAATTAGCTTTTACAGGAACCCCATGGAGACCGAAAACTTAGGTTGGACGGCGGCTCCTGCATTATTTTCATACCAGTTTTGTAAGCTTTCCTACTATCCGAGAAAAATTCATGGTTTAGCTTCTTATTTTTACAGCAAAAAAAAATTACGAACAAAAATATATTATAATTTATCATTCATAAACAGTTAGGTTTATCAGTGAACATCAGTGAGAATTACTAAGATGACAGAATACAAACCTAAAACTTTGGATTCTACTCAGTTGTTTGATCAAAAGCTGCAGCAATTGTAGTAATTACAAATTAATACAAAATGACTCCACGTCAAATAAAAATTCTGTTACACCTTCGACTTCTAGTTAAGCATCTTTTGCGCCATTTTCGAGCCGTAGCTGATCCGAACTGAGCATTTTCCACTTTAGCTCAATTTTCCTTCTTTAAGCAGTTTCTTCTGCTTCATTCTTCTGTTTTGAAACCATATCTTGACCTGAGTCTCATTCAAGGTCAGCGAAGTAGCTATCTCGATCCTCCTAGCTCGTGTAAGATATCTATTGAAGTGAAACTCCTTTTCCAGTTCTGTCAGCTGTTTGTTTGTGAAGTTCGTCCTCCCTCCCCTGGTTTGCACTCCTGGTCCCAGGTGACATCCGCTGGCTAAGTGCGTACCAGCTGCACCCGCGTGGTATTGTGTCAGAGATGCGCTTTTGCCCCCTGAAACAAGCAAAACATTCTTCATTTTCAATTGTTTTCCCATTCGAAATTAAGATAATCTTCAATGCAGATACTCAGCCAATTTCATGCCTCCTAAATCAAACCTACTACAGTTAATGTCCTACAGACTCTTGAAAACTGAATGAGTTCGAAATTTTTTGGTTCCCAAAATCAGCCGTCCAAATCATCGCAAAACAATTTAAAACCATAGAGATTAGCAAGAAGCTTCAATATGGTCGAATTGCAAAACAAATTCAAACTTTGTGATGCATGATTCTAAATGTTACACTAAGTAAACTAAGTCATCTGCAGATCAAACCAAACATTACCCAAGTAGATCATCAGGCGTCGACGTAACTTGGATTCCAGAACAGCAGTGCGTGCACTGCATAAATTGGTCAATTACCCGACACTTAACTAATAACTGACCCAGTTATTGTGACATATTGCGATGAGAACGATCAAAAAGGAAAAAACTCAAATAATAATTAACTCAAATAATCCTAGGTTTTCGGCTAATGCATATCATTTTAGTTTTTCGCTTCATTGTTAACACTTCTATTTGCAAGAGCACAATTGAAACAAGACATTCATGCACGAAATGATAAGACAGCAGTGGGTCAAACAGGGTGGAGTCGCTTGCAAAATACTCAAACAGGGCATACGGCGAAAGCGAAGCGAAACAGATACCGAAACGAAGCCTCATTTTAAATACTAAACCAAAAGGGCTGTCTAAACTACAAGCGAAACAATGCAATCAGAAGGAGACGTTGTAGACATACGGTAACATCGTACAAGAGATCCCATCTTCTCTTAAACTCACTAACTCACTGTCCAACAAGGGCTGAACTGGTTTGCAAGGAGAGCTGTACTTTGGAGGCAAAGAGAAACAAAAAATAGGTCAAAGCGAGTGTGTAACTAATTAGTAACTTCGGGTCAACATTCACAATTGAGCTAAAAAGCCTCCTGTCTCCCGCCAGTATTTGCCAGAAGTCAAGCCACACCTTCGATTTACATGTAGTCGTCATCTTGCACGATTTCAAAACCTTTTCAAGTTTCCTAATAGCCGAAATGATAAATAGTATTAATTTGAAAAATTTAACTGTTTCTCAAAGCCGAGCTATCGAAATTACTCAAGGATGGAATTATGAAAAACTTTTTTTTCTCGAAATAATTCTATTTAGTGGCCTTAGTAGCATCGGAGCAGGCCGCTAGGTTAAAGTAAGCCTCGGTGCCCGGCTCGTCATAATTTTCTCAAGTGTGTGTTGTCTTAAGTACTAATCTAAGCTAGCTTAAGTGTGAAATAAGCATTAAAAAATAACATAGACCAACAGATAAGCCTCAATTCAGGCATTTTTTGTTTATTTGCCCCGTGCCCTTATCAACTGCAGGTAGTCATCGGAGGCGGATGACATTGGGAGAACTCCGACCGTGACGCGATTGCAATTCAAAACCACGACCTTCGTGTTAACAGCCGTGGCCTGACTATCCCAGTTTAGGCATTCGCAGAAACAAAAGCGTAGTGGCGCATTGGTAGTAATTGTCACCAGCAATCATATGATTGCGGGTTCAAAACTCACGAGCGCTGCAATTCACAAGGTGAGCTCTTATAAGACATAGCTTAATTAACCTTAATAACTCTTATAAGTCATAGCTTAATTAAACTTATATAATTAACCTCCGGGTTAGGCCTCTGGCTGATTAAATTGAAGAAAAAAAAAACGAAAAAAGACTGAAAAAATGAAAAAAAAAAGACTGGCTCTAATCATATACTTGGAGCTCTAACTTGGAGAGCATAAAGGATTATTAGCCAGGTTTCTGGGTTGGCTTTCAGAGTCATAGAAATTTGAAACATGAAAAGCCGAAGAAAGGTCAACTTTAGACATAGAACTGGTATGCATATCTAATTATGGACATCAAAATTTCAAAAGTCCGAAATATTGCTAAAACAATTTTTGAAAAAAAAGTCCCAAATTTAAGCATTTTCATTCCTCTTCCAAAAAGTTGCACTTGTGAATCAACTAACTTTCTTAACAGCGTCACGAAATGTTTTCATTTGGCATATCATATCGCCTATTGCAAATAGAATCCGATTTGAATCCAAACAAAAGTGAAACAAATACAACTTGTTATCGTTGATAGTATCACACAAAACAACCCAATACCAACAAAAGCGCCGCGAAAACCAACAAACGGTGCAAACTCAATGTATCAGTCCATTTGTGTCAAGAATGTTTTGGACGGAAGGCAAACACGAGAGCATGAAGTCAAACAGAGCAGCCAGCGGATTCTATGTGAAGTGAGATCATCATAATGTCGATTATCGAGAGCCAGGAAACTGCATTATCAAAACAAACTCAGATCAAGAAAGAAACCCCGGCCTCAAATGGTGACCCTTTCTGTTTCAGCTTCAATCCAACTAATACCCAAAGCAGGACCATCGCAGTCACAATCGATTTGAACATAGGCGACAAAGACCTAAGCGTATGTTTTAATTGGAAGAGATCCACTCATTATTCGAACTGATCAATCCGATCATTTAAACTTAGTCGCCAAGAGGCTATTAGAATAACTACCCAGACAGTTATGACTAAGGCTTAGCTTTCCAAATTTAGTTTAGACAAGCTAAGCACTTAAAATAGACCGAAATATCGAAGAGACTCATCAACTGAAAATGATTTAAATTTCAAAGTAGGACAAAAATTCCTAAGTAGGAAAAAGTTGAAATGCAGGTACAAAGGAGGAGTTGATATATGACCCACCACAACAGCTAAAAAAAATCAATATCGTGAAAATTTTGTTTAAAGTTGTACGAAGAAATTAATTTATATATTTTTTTCTAAATCCGATTGAAAAATTCTCTTGTTAACGAGCTTGTTTAAAAACATCCTGAATTAAATCATACCTTAATAGATCTAAAAAGCTTAATGATTTCTACTATTTTATTGACCTGTTTATTTCACCTGCACAATTCACTGTCTTTTATTCGCAGTCAATAAAAACACATTATAATACAACACCTAACCAGTCGCCAATTGGGATTATATAACGTGCACATCTGATTGCGTAGCAATATGATCCGAGATAGAATGAATGAACTGGGAGCATAAAAATTTGAAGCACAATAAAAGATTTGTTGGGTTCGAGATTTTTATGAGGTGTGCATTGACGCACTACTGCTTCGCGTGACGAGGGGAGAAAGGCCCAGGTGTGCGTGGAGACCGTATAGGAAGTGGCGGCGGGGGATTTATGGAGAGTTGCTCTTGGCCGGGCCAGTGGAGCGAGCAGACTGAAGCTACTGAGACGCACGCTACGCTCCACAGGGTCGAAAGAGGAGACAGTTACAGTCAAGACAGCACTTTTTGCCACACGCCGCAGATGCAATCCACCCGTACTCCGGATCAAATGAACAGAGCTCACAAAATGCAAACACGCTACCAGTTATCAGCTTCGACACAATAAAAAGAATGAGCAACCAATCGGATGAAGACATTAAATTTCGTCAGTTAACAACTGAAACTTAAAATTCTACTTGAAAAAAGGGTCTGCTCAATTTGAAGTATGACAGTGATTAGCATCTCTAAAAGGTGGAAATATTGGGAGAAAAATTAATAGATTTTGAAACTAATTTTTAAACCATCGGCACTCTCTTTCCAAAGGGCGCATTTAAAACGTATATCTGCTAAGAGCTGCACCAGGTGAAACATTACGTGAAATTAAAATCATGGGTTAGTGCGGTTTGATCATTTCGAAAACCTTTAGATTCCGAAACGTCAAACTTCATCAAAAGTTAGTTTAAAACTAAAAACTCAAAAAGTAGTGTTCTGAAATTAACCAAGTTCGAAATCTAAACAGAAGCCAGTAATACCAAGGACTAGTTCGAGAGCTAATTGATTCACTTCGAAAAACGAAACCAAAACTTTAGACTCAGAGGAGACTACAAAAAATGTTGTCACTTAAATGTACTTAAGATGATTAAGCTATAACTTCGCTGCTCGATCAAGAATCTACACATCCGTTTAACGCTTATTTTAGCAAGGTTCCGATTCACCAGCAGCTCAAAAAGTCAAATGCCGAAACATATTAGGCTGACTCAATTATAAACCTTCAGAACTTCTAAGACAAAATAATACCATGCTATCATTTTATCGCTCAACGCAGCGTTTGTTAAGGCCATGAAAAAAGGTTATAGCAGGTCGTAGAGGACGAAATTGTATATTAAAGGTATTAATGTCGTAATTCGGATATCGGAAATATATTTCAAATTAGTTCGCTGTATCGAGAAACAGGTCTGATTTTTTGTGCAACTCGATTTATATATACTGCTAGGGAAATGGGGGACTGAAAAAAAGACCAAGTCTACCCTAACTTTACAATTGCTTCAGCTTAACCATTCGATTTCTGTTGAAGTTTTGCCTTATTAACAAAGCCATTTTGAGGAAAAGTCTTTAAAAACCAAACTTTTGATGTTTTTCCAACTTTTTTCGTTTTTTTTTTCAGAAATGTTCACAATGATAACAAATAAAAGTGACCGGTATAGTCTGTGTCCTTGGTATCTACTATTTTGCTGATCTATCCCAGGTAATTAAAATAACTAAATGAACTTACATAAGTTGTGTGACTGGTTCCTTCTGATCTTCATCCAAGAGAAGGGAGGGACAGCGGCAGTTCCATTTGCAGCATGTGCCACATGATTAGCAGCAGCATTTGATATGGTCGCATTTGCCACGTGAGGGTGATGGGTCACCACCATTTCCGAGCCTAGTTTACCCTCGGATCCCAACAAGTGACCCCCCTGAATACCGAGTTTTCTAGTTTCTTGTGACCCTGGGACCGTCTTCATGTAGTCCGATTCAACCATGTGCAAGCCAGAAGGGTATCCTACAGCTTCCGGCGACGTCTCGTGGGGAATAGTTCCTGGATACATTGGATTGTTATTGCAAATATTGGCAAAGTTGGATTGTTTCATATCATCTATGTAGTCGTATACAGGGCTTGTATGTGTGTTGTACTTGGCTACTGGTGATGTCGTATGTTCCGAGTGGTTCCCGCCATGTGGAGTGGTCTGCGAACTCGAGTGTTCTTCGGGACTCATGGAAGTGGGTCCGTTTCCCGCTATATTACAGCTGACATTTATGTTTACGGCCGCAGTTGGCGCGTGTGTCTGAGAACCAGGGTTAGTACCACCTCTGGCCATGTAGTTGGACAAGACGTTAGTGGGATATGCTTGTTGTGCGTGCCCATTGTTAGCCGTGGAAGGGTAGCTGTAGTACTGAGGGTTGTTATTGGGGAAAAAATACTCGTGCAGAATTGTGTTTGAAGGGTAGAGCAGGTCCGAAGAGACGTAGGCTCCCGCGGATCCGAAGTCATAACTTGCCGATTTCGAGTAACTTTGAGGATTAGTCTCGTTTCCGGGCAAGTAATTGGAGGGCGCCGAACCGAGATTGTATGTTGAGTTGGAGTTGAGCCCATTGGTGTAAATGTTATAATTGGAGCCAGATTGGTTAGAATTGTGATAGTTTGAGTAAAATGACGGAGTCGGAGTTAGGTTGTGGTACCCGTGAGATCCAAAGTTTGAAGTTACGCTTTTAACAACTGGAGATGGAATGAAATTTGAATTCTCAATTTTGATATTCGGGTTCGATGCCGGACTACTGTAGGACAACTCGCCCAAGCAAGTGGGTTCGGCGGAGATATTTTGTCCGCACGAGGTGGGGGTGACCGAATTCGGGTTGAGCTTGGAGGAGGAGTAGGCAGAGAGGTTGTTAGCTGAGGTGTTGTTTGTGATATTAATGTTTGTATTTTGGGCGGTTTGCGTGATTGAAGAGTTTGACACGTCAATTGGGGAAATTTGGGAAGAGTAATGATTGCCAGTGCTGTTTACCAGCGATGGTGAATTGTAATCCATCTTTGTGGAAGGCAATAAATAAATCAAAGTAGGAATTTATTCCTAATGTCGACTTGTAGAGCGACAATTAGAACAAATCAATTCGAATGGTTTAATCGATTTTTGATGTAATCAATTTCAATTCGCAATCACAAACCCATTGACACTGATTGCTATTTACTCAAATACAACTTTTTAAGGACAAATGACTGAAAAGGACCGATCGCACTATTCTTACAGCCTGGACCAACCAAATCCAATAAAATTTGAGAATTATAGACAAAAATTTATTATCCAAAACAACATAACATTGATATTTTGCAACATAGATCACCTTTTAGTGTCTCATCATTTCATATCAAAGCAACATTTTCCTCAGCCAATCACATTCGCTTGATTCCTCGGCCAATCATGTTTCATATCAAGGTGCGGATTTCATCAATGCGCATCAAATGTGAGATGATATGATAATATTATATGCGCGTTGCGATATTCCGTATTCAGGCCCGATGCTATTTTACTGTTTTGCCAAGTAAGCAAAGATATTTATTTGTGTAACTTCAGAACGTTCTCAGGTATCCCTGATTTCCTGAGAGAGCGACTGCATTTCACCCTCCACAGGAATTGCAGTTCACGCTTTGAACACCCATCAAGGAACAGCCGGGTGAACGAATTTCCGGCAATACACCTTTTCGCAAGCCAATTCATCATTCTCACATTGCCACAAAACAACAAACAGCATCAACTCACTCCGATAAACAAAAACAAACATATCCCAAGTCTTAATCGACACGTTTTCATTCAAAGGGACGCTCGGAAACTTAAGCGAATATGAAGGACCACGCATCGAAGAATCAAGTCGTTTAATATTCGAGTATACATAAATTCAACCGGAAAAAAATTACGATCTGTGTGAATTCGAGTAAAATTCGTATTTAAACTAAATTGAACTCAATAAACACTTGAAACATACTGAAAGTCTCGCCAGACACTCTAAATACTACACATAATTTTTAATTTCAGTCATGGGTTCATTCCGTCTTTCCGATAGATCTTCGGAGATGACTTTGCAGATATCACGTGATCCAGTCCAGATTCAGACGACATCAATGGTAGTGTGTCACGTGATTGCATGGTCTAATCTGCTGCCAGCCCTGGAGTTAGGAAAGGATTTATTTATACTAATTGTCTGGCATCGTGTAATTCTATCAAAACAATGCTTCAAAATACCTGGTCAAAATAAGGGGGCGTAGCGATAGGCATGCGTGCCTATTAGCATGCGATAAAATAGACCGTTACCCATAAGCAAACGATTCACAATTCTTTTTGCCAGCTTTTAAAACTATTACAAAGAGCAAATTACATTTGTTAGATATCTCTTTTAATTTTAGGCTCAGTCGAAAGCTGATGTCGTTAAAAAATTTGTGGTAATTTTACTCTCAGTCGACAACTGGTGTCGTTTGAAGGATAATTTTCTGGTTTGTGAATCGACTTAAATTGAGTGAAATAGCTGTACAAAATTGCTGAAAAAATTACCCAAGCCTCAATGAACTCATGAAACTTGTGGATTTCTGAACTTCGAAGAAAATATAACATCCCATTGGAGATTTTTAAATTTTGTTTCTGATTGTCAATTTTGTCCTATAACTAACCGAATTAGCTCATTTTTCTCACTTTTAGCAAATGAACTTGAAACATAGCCAACACAAAAATGGAAAAGAGTCAATGAAAATAAACCAAAAAAATTGATTGATATTTTCTAAAGCTTTGATTTCGCAGAAAAAAATAGCGTTGAAGCACCTTTGATTTCAAGAAAATTTTAGATCAATACATTAACAATAAACTCATTCAATTAAAGAAACAGAATCAACAGGTAATTTTTTAAATTCCGCTAAGAATCTGAAAATTAAGATCCACTTTTGAACCTAACAGTCATTCAAAAGTTTTCGCGTCATTTCCACTTTTGTAAATGTCGAGCGTGATTTGCCTTTCTTCTAGCAAATGAATTTGAAATGAGCTTAAGCCATTTCTCGCAAAAAATGAGACCTACAAAAAGGTATTCTCTTTTTTCGTTTACGCTTGATCAAATAAGGTAAAACAAATCAATTTGATGAACCAAAAAAAGTTGAAACAATGAGAATATCGAGAAAAATCTTGCCTGTAGTAGTTGAAGAAGTAGGCCAGCACTAATGAGGTTGCCACTGCCACTGTGAAAAGTGGTCTTTCTCGCACGAATGAGAAGACGAAGTTAAACACCGAATGGTACTTCGACACTAAGGTCGAACCCGAATTTTTCTGTTGTTGATGTCTCGCTCTAGGTTTCGGCGCACTAAACACAATTTAAAAAATTCTTTCACTTTCTTCGAACATTTCAATTCTGCTATGAACAGATTCTGACGGCTGTCAGCAGGTATAAAGACTACAGATCAAGTACCTATCTGTGTAAAAGGAAATTACAAGATACTGCCAATATCATCATTCACTTCTCGGAATATTTGACTTCAAAAGAGAAAAATGTTTACCTGATGTCTTGGATGAGTTTGGCTCTCTTGGCGATCTTCTGTGGAGGGTATGTCTGCATGAGGTGCATGGAACTGTCAATCAGTTTCGACCAGGGCATTTGTGGGTCGTTGATTGAATCTCCGAGCAACTTGTGGATCATCGGCATCTCACATTCGCAGTCCAATACTGAATCTCTCATGTGCAGCACAACCTATTTAACACTGTATTGAACAAGACTGTATTTATTAGGATGAGTAATTCGACGGCCCATTAGCTTGCCTCGAGTGTTTGATTACAGAAAAATAAATCGAAAAATTCCCTCCACTTGAGGCAATAGTGCTGATTTAAATTATCCGGACAAAACTTACAAAACTTGAAATTTAAAACGCGCATTTTTCAAATTGGGCTAATATTAGACAAAAAATGACGAAGACAAAAACTGTCTAGAATATTAGCTAAATTAAAATAGCGCAAAATTAGGGCCCAAAAATTTAAATCAAAAGCGATCAATTTTAAGTTTTTCAGTCAATCAAAAATTACGCTAGAACTAGCAAATCAATTGCTGAAATATTCATATGAAAATGAGTTTATTATGCAGTCCAACAACGTTTAAGAAGGATATAAGATCCAAAAACTTGTGAAAAACGTTTAAAAACTTAAATCGATAATTTTTTCAAGTAAAAATGACACTTTTCGGCAATCAAACGAAAAAAAATCAATTTATCAGAAACTTGAAATCATTCCCATCGTAGTTTGTTGGGCTACATCAAAGACTACTCACTTTGATAAAAATTTGATAGCAATTGACCCAGTAGTTTTGGCGTATCTTTTGATGGTCACAAAAAAATCCAAAAAATGATTCATTTTTAGTTTGAATATTTGGCCCGATTTTTGCAAAATAAATTGCACCATATTACTTCTGCTATAAATCAAAGCATGATTTTTGAACCTCATTTTTTGTCTTAAGTCAACCCATATTGAGAAAAACTCTCTCAAATAGAAACGAAACAAGGATAGCCTGCTTCTGTGCAAGTAGCACAGAATAATCAGACCACATTCTCAGAATTTTTTTTCTTTTTTATTCTTCTTCAAATTAGTGTCTTTTTAAGCACCGTATGATGATAGACCTAAACAAACGCGTAGAAAATTAGTGAACTAGGCATAAACGCGTACAACGTCTTCAAAAAAATATGTAAACAAAAACATGAATTCTTTTTTCAAAAAATTTGTTTTTTTTTTTTATATTTTTTGCACTAAAAATTTCACATATTTTCGGAAAATTTTTTATTGCCATAAAAAACGCCAAATTAGGCTTCCAAAACTAGTTTTCCTTATAATAAAATAAAATGTTTAAGCCTAAATTTCTAATTTTTATATATAACGAAAATTTTTCTCAACACTGGGAACTTTTTGAAATTTTTTTAACGTCGTTCGAATTACGATTGAAAGGGCTCTAATATTATATGACACTCGACCGAGTCCGATGATTATTTGTGGTACCTGATTTTGCAAGGAAACAAAAGAAGAAAAAACTAAAAGACATCCGAATAGAAAGTTCCTCCCAATTTTCCAAGGTCCTCAGAACAACGGAATATGAGCACCTAAACGAAAAAAAAAAGAAAAATCGCAAGACAAAGCTATATCACTTCAAAAAACGAGAATCTTCAAAAAAATTGGGCCTACGTAACTCCATTCAATTTCCTTAATCACTTTGTCATATCACCTTAACTTTCTCTAAAAACAGGGTTGATATCAAACTTCCGCTGAGCACGAAATTTTGAAAACCGGCAAAAAAAACTGCCCCCATCAAGAATTTACTTTCATTGAAAGTAATGATACTTTAATTTAATATCATTACTTTAAACAAACCCTCAATTTCTTTAAGCTTGGCTGCCACAATTATGAATAATCTATATGACGAGTAGCTGTTGATAGATATGGTCTATATTCAAAAAATCATTAAACATGAATAGTTATTAAATCAAAAAAGAACTAACTGCAGCAGACAAGTAAACAGGCAGCAGATGGTCAGATGCAATGAACAGGTCGAAGAGTCTCAGCACCAGAGGAAGGTCATTGAGGCTGTGCGAAAACCACGTTATCACCCAGGGCAAAGCGAAAATCGTGCCCAGCTCAGCGCTATAAGGAAGAAGAACAATAACGATGAAACATAACAAAACCTACCTTAACGTCGACACAAGAATAGCCGATTGCTGTGCAAGTTCTACAGGAAGCTTCCCTCGACTATATATGGCTTTAAAGCTCTTTAGTTTTCAAGAACAATTGAAGATTAACTTTTTTGATTAACCCAGTTTAGACTGATTAACTCACAACTGGATCAATAAATAATTTTTTTTTTCGCTGGGAAAACTGAAAATTAAATTCAACTTTCAAAACTAGAAGTCGATCACTTTTTACATTATTTAAACTTAACGTAATTTACACAATAGGTCGACCTTAACACTTTCATTGTTCGATAGTGGAGGCTGCCTTCCTCTTAACAAGGGAAATGAAGAAAAGAACTCAAAAGTCAAACCAACATCAAAACAAAAAAACTATCAAGACCTATATAAGAGTATACACTGTATTCATGACTCTTGAAAACTGTTTTTTTTTTCAGTTTCAGTCTTTTTTTGGGTAGGGAGGGGTGGGGTTTAACATACATATATTTTTAAGTTGTAAAGAAAGAAAAAACTGTAGACAAACTGTTGACAAAGAAAAACTGAAAAAAATTTCTTGTAACTTCATAATTTTTCATAATCTATCACAATTGAATATCATTCGACCCCATCTGCTGATTATTTGTGCCACCTGAACTTTCCCGAAAAACACCAAACTATCTGAGTCAATAATGTTTCAATTAAACAAATGCTGAACAATCGGAGCAAAAGTGTACAATATTTGCTAAAAAAAAAAAAATGATATTTGTAAAATGAAATAAAAAAACTCCACTCGACAATCCAGTTTTTTTTTAAATTTCATTTTCACCCCTCAAGAAGCCAGTTGAGAGACTCCAAAACTTTCACTTCCAACAAGTGATAGTGATTCACATGTTCTCTAACTATTCTACAGTATTTTACGAAAAAAAAATCTAGATTCTCAAAATCAAAAAAACATCCAGCAACAATTTAAGAGGTGAATCGAAGCTTTAAATTGGTTGAATCTCCTAATATCTAAAACTGCTTATTTTGATCTCTGAAACATTATTTCATTAGCTGGACAACCATAGCTTCATTAGCTTTAGAACCATTAACTTAAGTTTTTCTTTTTTTTTCAGTGAGCTACAGCAGATTTCACTCAAATATTCGGGAAAAATCACCTTACTGCGAAAGGGACGGCATAATGCATGTCAACTAAACCGTTTACAACAGAAACAAAACTTATAAAAAATTAGGACAATTTTAAGGTGCCAAAAGGGGTATAAGTCAGGTTAGTTAGTAAGTTATTTTATACCCTCATTTTCACTTTTTCTGCTCAGTTTTGTATTTCACTCTTATTAGTTCAAAGATTCACAAGATGGAGTGTTCCGCTCCGATAAAACACGAAACAAGCTAGCGACGAGTTTTTCGTCAATCATAATAGTAAATTAGAGTTTTGTTTTTCAAACACGTACACACACCAATTAACTATCGGTAGTCGGAAGCAAAGATCGGAAAATCTCGGAAACTTTGTGAAAGACAATACCCAAGAATAAGCTACTTCAAAAACCCTTCCTGTCAAGATTTTTGAAATTCCACCACTATGCTTTAAAGGGTGGCCAGTCAATAAGCAGAATGGTCCAAGAGCAGAAAAACTAAAGAATGTCAACTTTTTTAAGCTAATTGGTAAATTAATTATCAGAAATGTCAATAATACCAAAGCAACGAACATTTTATGCATAACTTGGGTAATTTAATCAAGATTTTAAAAAAAAAATAATCAAAATTTAATGAAATTATTCAATTCATGCATAATTTATTCATTTTCTTGGTATTTTTTGAAGATTCTAATAATTGTTTTATCAATTAGCCCGAATAAACCAACTTAAGTCAATATTTTTCTGTTTTTCTGCTCTTGGACCCATTCTGCTCTTAGACCATTCTGCTTATTGCTTCGCCTCCGCTTTAAAGGCCTGTGAAGCAATATTTATTCCAGATCTGGTCAGACTGAACATATTCTAAGCATCATTAATAATCCAATTAAAAAATTTCGAATTATCGTTGTTCAAGCAAAAAACTTTACAGAAAACCATTTGTCGAAAACTATTAACTTAACCTCTAAGTTGGCTTAATTTTTAACATCTTAAGGCACTCTATGGCCCAATTGCGACAAATTAAAATGTTACAACTTTGTTTTACCTCATCAAATAGTCGAACAGCTTTTTGTCCTCCTTTTCGAAGACAGCATACATGAGATAAAGCACATCGTTGGTCTCCTTCATCGTCTTTGACATGAAAACCCTGGAAGATACATGAAAATTCAACAGGAGCATCCATTTTACTTGCTAGAAGCACAACAGTAGCCCACAATTTCACAACCATTTTATATTAAAACCTTGTATGGAGTGTCACACAAAGAAGTTTCACTAATATCAGTAATCTAGAAAATCCTAGATCCGCCCCTGATAACACTCTAATGAAGAATTTTTACTTTATCAGAGTACTACCAGGGGCGGATCTAGGATTTTCTCGAGGGGGGGGGGGGGCGAATTTTCAAAAAAATGTCTTAAATTTGTCGACCTTTTTTTTAGGTCGACCAAATTGATTTTCTGGAGCTCTCCTAAATCACTATAAAGACCCCATTTTGACCAAAATTTCTGCGCCGCAGACAAATTTATGAAAAAACAAGCCAAAAAAGGCGTTTTTAGGCATTTTTGGGAAAAATTTGAAAAAAAAATCGTTTTTTCGGCGCGCACTTCCCCCCCCCCCTCCTCAAAATTACTGTTTTGGCGCCAAAGGCGCCTTTAGAAAACATTTAGGGTCAGTCAGCCAAAAATGGATATTTCAAAATAGTAAAAAGGGGGGCCCTTTGGGTCGGCAGGTGGTCGAATCCCTGAGGGGGGAGGAAGCGTCCCCCCCCCCCCAAATCCGCTGGTGAGTATTATGAAGAATTATGGTGAGTATTATGAAGAATTATAGTTGACTGAAAAACCTAATCATTCAATTCTTTTTTGAAGAATTATAGCAAATAATATCAGAATTTCTGCAGCCTAACCTGAGATGTGATTGCACTAGCTTGCAAGCCACAGCAAAAGTCAGTTCTTTTCCTAGCACCATGAGAAATGTCACCAGCACATCGTGAAAACCCTACAACAAATCACTTTTCATCACTCAATTTTTCAAGTTTGCTCTTCCAAGAAAATATTTTTTTCTCACTGAAAAAAGAACGATATCAGCCGCGACTAGTTCGTTCAACCTAACTTCAATTTTGTATGGTCAAATTTCACTTCTTAAAAGCTTTGAAAAGCGTAGCAATTATTAAACTATTAAAAGATCGACAAATTTTTTGGCTGCGCTCCTCATTGATCAGTGTTTTCCAATTCATACAGCCATCTGAACTCAAACGCCATTAATTTGAAGCCACCAGTTTCTTTTTCTTATTTTTCTGCGACACCCACCTGGTAATAGTGAAGCTCAGTATCTGTGTCCAGGATTTTCAAGATAACCTCAATAAGGTCGTCCATGTATTTCTCAACAACCGATCCCTCCGTCTGAATACCTGCAAAGACACTTCATCACATAATAGTCCTAAGACATTTCTTATTATTCTAGAATTAACCAAAACCCAATAAATTTAGTCACTCACTTGGAGGAAAGCGTTTGAGCGAACGACTGACATCTACGTAGACTTGGTAATAGTCTTTATGTCTCTCGATTTCCTCTTTGGCTGAAATCAAATCCCAATTGCTTCAATTTTAAGCAACTTTAACACGTGCGAAGTGGAGCTTCGTACCACTTGCGATACAACATAAACAAAAAACATTAGGAGTAAAAAAAGAAAAAACTAAGTCTATCAATTTTCATATAATTTAAAAATATAAATTTCAAGTCCCGCCTAAAACTAGAATGAAAAACACACAAAAAGGAAAGTGAAAGAGGTGCTTAAAACACAAAAAAAATCAGTGATGTGGCAACTAAGCCGACAATATTTGAACAGACACCAACTGACCCCAAAAACGATTGTATGAAAAAAAATTAAACTCTTTCAAGTCCCACTGAAAATAAAAAATTACACTTGCATATGCAACTGCAATGCAAATGCTTTACGCACTAGCAAAATCCGCTATGTGGCAATTTAGTCGACAAAACTTGAGCAGACAAACGGAAACCCGACAAATCAATTTTTCTCGGAATTTTCTTTTTTCAATTTTATAGATGCTGAAAAAAAAAACAAAGTCCGGCCAGGACTCGAACCCTGACCAGGACTCGAAGAGAAAAGAAGAAAAGTGAAAAGAATGAAAAGGAAAATTTTTACGGGAAAAAAGTCTTAGTTCCCGATTAGAAGACACTTGCTCTCGCAAGTGTAAAGAAAAAACTGTTACTAGTTTTAAAGAAGACAATCAGTCATATTCACAGTAACTAAACCACCTACTATATTTGTCAGCAACGCAAATCTACACGCTACCGCTGGATTGTTTATGATGCGGTAAGAAAATAAGCATGGAGCAATAAAATTCCCATCAACCTAGCTTAGAATTGAATAAAAACGACCTACTCAGGGATTCATAGTCTTTCGTCAAGGCTTCCTTGTCTGAGTCGCCTAGTATCAGAAATGGCCAGAACTTCTCTCTGAATCTGTTTTCAACCAGTCCCCCACAGGAGCAACAACACCTGGTGACACCCTCCTTCACTTCAATTGAGTCAATCTCGCCCCCTAACTTGTCCAACAATGCTCTCTTCTCTGTCGATTCTGTGCCTTCTCATCCGGGATGACCAATACATTTCACAAATGCAGATTTCTTAGATATTTATTTACGACAGCGATTTTTGTCTGACCAGACCTCAACACCTGAAGGTGCCTAGCCTATATATACTTATTTTGATTTTAAAAAAATTTTTTGGTATAAAATCTATAGTGCTCAAAAACACTCATTTTATCTAAACACCGTCTTTTGCGCAAAAAAAATTTGCCAAATATGGTCATATTCAATTTTCGGTCTTAACAAAGCTGGACAAAGTTTTCGAGAACACCACCTCGACAAAAATTCCTTAGCACGCCACTTTGCAAATCATACCAAAACTCAATGGGAAATAATTTTAATTTTCTGCTTATAAAAATCAAAACTTGTGAGTTAAAAAGCTGAATCTAATAGACCATAAAAGCCAACAAAAAAAACTTTGATTTGTGTTTGGAACATTTGGTCACCCGTATCCACGGTCAAGTCATTAAGGAGTTCGCCATCTTCATTATGCGTAACTCGGTCATCTCCATTGCATTTATTGACCTCGGACGAAACAGTCATGTCATGAGTTGTTTTTCAGAGATAGCTGCCAGTCCAGAGCCTCTTTTTCACTTTTCTTTCAAATTATCAATACTAAATATTACACATGCCGTGCGATGGCATCTGAAAAAAAAGGAAGATAACTGCATTGAAATTTGGTTTCAAACTAAAGTATCTCAATTATTTCAACCGCCATCGTTCACTAGAGAAGCATTAGCAAAGTGGTCGAATTACACTTTTTTGGACTGCACAATAGATAAGGCCTCCTACTGAGCGTTTCCTCTTTTCTGATTATGTTAATTAAAGACGTATTAGATCTCCAATAGCGGTATCTTTAAAAATCGTTCATCCAATAATAGATTTCAAAAAATCGGGTGTACTTTTTTCGTAGGTTATAAATCAAATTCGGAACGAAAAATCAACGTATAAACACCTAGAAATCAAAAACAACTCAACTAAATTGCAAGCTTGATAAATTTTTCGACAGGTTACGTTCTGCAATCGAGCTAATCTGTTAAAACTATCACCTTGACCAATTTTTCCTTCATCTTTCAGAACTTTCAAAGGTCCATTTAACTTTGACATCTACCTGTGCAAGAGCGGTGGATCATAAATCAGTCAGGTTATACAGGTGTCTTATTACGCACAAGTTCCGGACTGAAATCAAACAAATATTCTCTTCATTTCGTAACTTCCTCGGCGAATATTACTTCTTTAGTATTAAAAAAGAACACGAAAACAATTCAAAGTATTTAGAAAAAGAGGACAGATTCGGATTTAGCTTTCAGAGGGGTCGTAATACAGCTGAAAAGGTAGCATACGGCGGAAATTGGAATTTGTGTGTTACAGACGATGGGCCAAGGGAGGGAAGGGATATAAAAAGTTATGAATAAATTTCACTCTGTACTGTTCAATCAATGCCCAGATTAGAGGTGCGTGTGGAAATTAGATTAAAAATTGTAGCCTAGAGAAACTGTTGTCCAAATTTATGGCTGTCTCCCATGTCATATTTTGAGAATTATACTCCCTCCGAGGCCTGCCCGCTCTCCACTTAATTTCTACAGAACTACTGCTGTGGTTAAACTGGTGCCACTGTAATCACAATGGCATTTTAATGACATTGAGTGATGTTAATACTCCTAGAATATACCAGGAGTTTCAACATCTATTAAACTGAGAATACGAAAAAGAATATAAATATTACGCTTATATAAACTTATATATAAGCTAATATACGTTTATTTCATCATTCAAGCTGAATCAGTTTTTAAAAACTGACCGCTGTTCAGAAAACTTTGGGAGTCGAACGAAACTTAAAATTGCTGTATGCACCACAAGAGAAAAAAAATCAAAAACCGGGAAGCCCTCCATCAAGATTATCCTTAAATAGTCTAAAATTAACGAAAAAAATTGAGAAGTACCAAAGGAGAGGCTGGCCTAAAAAGACGCTACTTAGTGACAAATTTCAATAGGGGAAAACTTTTTCAAGCTACAGCGGATGAATAGATAAATTAACAACTTTCAAAATAGCTCTGCTTTCTCGATTAATAAATTAAGTATTGTCATTCGCTAACTACGTCCCAATTATTAAACCCAGGACTGAACTGTGCGAACAAACCGTTAGGCGGTGCTGAATAACACCTGAGCTAGTTAAAGTCCTCAGCAGTAGCAGAGAGAAAAGATTGCTGAGGAATGGGAAAGGGGCAATCCCACCGGATTAAATACTTTTCACATGATCTTAATTTGAGTGCATTTTAAACCAGCTAACTGTATCGACGCAGAGAACATCTGATCCAGTTTGCCCACTCACGGCTCAAATTTTAAGGAGCTCTTAGATATGGAATCTTTTGCAAAAATTGACAAATCTGTCATAAAATTCGTTCAAAAAACTATGTTTACTCAAAAACCGAACTTTTCTCCGAGAGCATAACTTTAACACGCGATTTCAGGTTTATGAAATGAGTGTTGCTTATGAGATTTGGAAAAGAAACTTTATAATCCGTTTTGGATTTTGGTCTTTTGTTCGGATCTCTTCAACTAATCTCCCTTCTTTGTACTGCCATATCGATATCAATTTCAAAAAATTTCAGGTACCATCATAGATTCTGTTAAGTTGTTAAATTGAAAAGTCTATATTCCCACTTGATAACACTTGCTAATCATCTGTGAAAATGTACTTCACAAATGAATTTTTTTTAACACCCTCCAAAAACTTTTTTAGCACGTTTTAACTCGAAGCCAAATCTACAAAAATGTAAATTGGTCAAGAATGTGATGTTAAAAATGAGAAAATGACGGCCAGAAACACAATGACCGGTGCAACTAAGTTTTCAGAAAGTTATCATTTATCAGGCGGCAAATAAATCGACAAAACTTTGGTAAACACCCATTTTGACCCCCCAACCTCCGAAAATACACCTGAACCTAAAATCTATTTTCCCCATCTAACGACGCAAAATGAGGCCACTAAACCGATACAATGTAAACTAAACAATTGAGATAAAAAAAAAGACTTAAAAGCAAAAAAAAAACAATTAAAATTCAGATTAAGTAAATGACGGCAAATAAATCGACAAAACTTTGGTAAACACCCATTTTGACCCCCCAACCTCCGAAAATACACCTGAACCTAAAATCTATTTTCCCCATCTAACGACGCAAAATGAGGCCACTAAACCGATACAATGTAAACTAAACAATTGAGATAAAAAAAAAGACTTAAAAGCAAAAAAAAAAACAATTAAAATTCAGATTAAGTAAATTTACTATTTAATTTTTAAAATCTACCTAAAATTTTCACAAAGAGTCGAAGCGGGGCTTCGCGTCACTTGCGATGTCACATAAATAACATTCCAAGCAAGCAGACAGTAAAGAAAAGGAAGAAAATAAGTCCAAAAAAACGGAAAAGGAAGCAAATAAGTCCAAAAAAACTGAAAAAGAATCGACAACTAAAAAAATTTCAAAATAGTGTCTGGAATTGTGTTTTATTTGCGGAAAATACGTCCAGAAACACATTCAACGTCGTTTAATGAAAATTCAAAAACAATTTTTGAGCGAAAAAGTTTGAACAATAAATTCTATTGAGATTTTTAACCTTTCCATATTTTGTATGCTTTCCAGTGGATCGTACAAGAAAGCATACAACATATGGTTTCCTCGAAAGACTCAAAATTAAGTTAGTCAGGCAATGGAATATAAACAGAAATCATTTAGCTCAAAAAATTTTTGAAGCAAAAAAAATTTTAAAAAAGGAAATAATACGAAGTCAAGGTCAGTAAAATTACAAGTTGCAGTAGTAAATGAAAACACAAAAAGCAACTACTATGAAAACTGCATAAAGCAATTTTTTTAAATTGAGTGAAACTAGGTATTCACGGCTTAATTAAGCCTTAGTAAGCTATTGTAAGCCTGCACGCTGAACGTTGACCTTACAAGCTCGAAATTACAGCAAAAAGCAGAAACTTCAAATCTGTTTTTTATAATGTTTTAAAAGATTTTAAAAATTTGAAAAAATGAGACAAATAACCAGAGAAAAATAACCAGACATAACCTGACCGAAATCCAAAAGAAAACTTTCTGAGTCCCAAGAAAAGACGTCATCTTTGGACAACAAGGCGCAGAAAACATCATTCGATTTTTTTTTCAAGTAGCATCTCACGTGCAAATTCTGTCTAAACGTAAACAATTGAACCATTTCAATCTCTTTATGTACGTAATTGGGCTCTTTGCTCTGGACTTACATGCTTTACTCGGTCTAACTTGGTCTTTGAAATAAAAATATCAAACCGGTTTTGCTCCACTGGCGACAATTTTTAAACCCCCCGCGATAGGACTTTTATGTGATATATCACTCAGATACATCTGGCAATAGTTAGTGGAAATTGTTTTTGCATGAAAAAAAAAACAAGAAACGAAATCGCCGCCCACAATAGATGAACACAAATTGAGCTAGATACAAATGGCCGGCTTTTCCTCACGGTTGCACGAAGCTGGTGGGTAAGAGCTCGACCACAGTTATACTATGGAAAACACTTTCTCTTGAAAGCGTTACTAGAAAAAAAAACGAGACGCCATTGTATTACAGCCCTTCTACTTGTGCTCATGCAAAAGTGTGATTCCGATAATCAAATTGATTTAATAATGCATCCACAAAACGATTACAATTTGCCATATTGCTTCGCATCACAGTGGTACCAATTTAAATATCGAAAACAAGCCATCAAATACGGTGCTGGTTATATGTTAGCCTAAGTCAGCGACTGCATAAAATGTTTGAAACTGCGATCTTCAACCAAGTTAAAAAGGATACAAAACTTCTCACAAAAGCAACACTAAGTTGTACACGCGGCCTGTAAACAGTTGCACATAAAATAGGTGAAGATCAATTGTCGAGGACATATAAGAATACAATTGAATCGGCATCCAAACAACTATGAGAAATATTTACAATAACTTCTTCTACTGCAGAATTATTTTTTTTCAAGGAGCAGATTATGCCGTGGTCTCATTGTTTGCAGACGCTTCAGTTGCGTTCTTCGCTGCATCTGACTTGTCGCACTCCGATGAACTCATCAGAACTGTTAGAGCCCCACCGACTATTAAAGCCAGCCAGGATAGCCAGAACACGACCAGAAGAATTATCCGAAGAGTTCTCCACAGAGGCTTGTTCGACTCTTCCATCACCTCTTTGCGACCAAGCCCGAAAAACAGGGCATCTTCAGCCGGCTAAAACCAAACTCCAGGAATCCTCAAGTATCCAAACACGGTTATTTACAGAAAAACAAAAAAAACTTACTTCGTCGCCAGTTCCCAGCTTTTCGAAAGCTTCTTGCTTGTCTTCTAATGTCTTTTCAGTCATTTTTTATTATGCAAGAAATAACAAAATCCGCAGAGCGATGAGAATGACAAGCTTATCTGAAAGTATATTCAGGTTCTTTAAATTTGACTAATAGATAGAATAGACCATCAAAGGCAAGAACAAGTTAATACAGTATCACCAGCGCTCAGCGTTATAGACAAACAGATCAACTGCTTTAAGTAATTAAATAGATGTTATTCAAACTAAACTCTCAATCATAGAATTAAAACACGTCTAATCACAGAGAATTCCATTTACTCCATCAATCGCGTTGATTTTTGTGCCCCTTTGTTTTCCATCATTGAAAAAATTCAATTTTTTACTCAAAATGAAATTCTGAAATGAAGTTTAAAGATACTGAATTGAATAATAATGAGTAAATCTCAGAAGAAAAACAGATCTCTTTTATGCCTTTCTGAATAAGTCCAACATTCTTGTTTGTATATTTCAACCAACTCAACTTTCTTGAGTGTATATTTCAACAAACTAAGTTTTATCAAGTTTACTTCCTGGCTTTTAACTTGAAGAATCCCATCATTATCTTTTCTTCAAAAACTATTTAGCTTCAACAAACCGAACTTTAATTTCAACGAGATAATAATAATAACATTACGAAAGAAGTATAATTGCCAGTAACTTCGTAGCTACTCTAGATTTAAATTTTAAAAAAAGCATCATCCAGAACTTTTGCCTTGAGAGAGGTTCGAATCTGAGAAAAAAACTATCAAGCAACATCATATTTGGGGTTGATTGGGCATTACAACAAAATTTATCAAATGTTAGCTAAACAAACAGCAAATGGGTGGAAGACCATTGAGCCACTGCGGTTGAAAAATACTATCCATCCACACAGACTAGCGAGAACACGACAAGAAGCACCTCTAGATATTTTTTGAAAATCGAGGATTATTTTTACACTAAATTAGCAACTCTAGCCACAAATAAAGCCGAGAACAGATGATATGAAATTTTCACTGCTACAGATCGTGATTATAGCAAAAAGGCACACAAGTGAACACTTTTTAATGAACAATTTTATGAAAAAAAAGGTTAGGTTAGAAAAAAGGTTCGTATTCAAACAGTGGCTGATTGCTAGCGTAAAAAGGGAGTTTCAGTTTAAGCAAGCACTGACAAAATCGAATTTTTAAAAATCGATATGAAAATCAGAAAGCCAATTAATATCATTTTCTATAACCCTGGACAGATTCAATCAGTGAATTACTCCATGAAAAATAAATTTAAAAGGTTAAGAATTCTTTGCGTACAAGATTTTGAAATAAAGAAGAAAGTTATTCGTCAAAAAGCCATGTTGAGCCATTGAGAGATGCCATAACTGACCAAAGATAAACACTATATTTACAAAGAGAATAATAAAGCAGAATTTAGCAATAGATAGAAACTCGCCAAAGGGTCGATTAACTCGAAAAAGTTTAAAATTGTTGTAAATTCTTTTTCCGCACGTGTCAGATTTTTGAAAGAGTTGAAAGATTCAAATCAATAGTTTCAACACATAGGCGAAGCAGAGCTTCGCACGACTTGCAATACAACACAAACGTACGTTTCGATATCGAACGTTTGTTTCAATAAAATTAATAGGGGCCAGCTGGAGGTACGTGCTTGATACTATTTGAACTTTTTGTACAGATGCGATATGAAATGGGTAATTTAAAAAAAAAAAACAGGACTTCGCCCAAAACCTGTTGTTTCTCTACTAGAATAAGTAGGAGGAGTGAAAAAGTTTGGAGATATTGGAATTTTCCCAAGGACGTAAAATTTTTATTTAAAAAATTTGTAGTCGTCGGGTCGGTAAACAAATCATCTCAAACAGTTTTTTCGGTTGATCCCATTTACCCAAGAAAAATTGAGAGATCAATTTATGATTAAAGTCAAATAGTTTGAAAAAACGGTAAAAGAAAACAAAAACGGACTTTTCCGAGAATCATAGCTTTTTGTAACAAAAAAAATAAGGATTCAAGCAACCTGTAATTTCGATCGCACTCAAAAATTCAGATTTGAAACGCTAGTTCTCGAGAAAAAAAATCAAAAACAGAGCTTTACATGCTTTTCACCGTCTCTACCAAGCCAGTACTTTCGGTGGTCTTTCTAACATCGGGTCGACAAAAAACGTTACTGCTTTCGGCTTCGGTCAAAACACTCAAATTAACTTAATTACATGCAGAAATAGTGAGCTCATGGCTGGGTCTCAGTATCCTCAGACCACGAGGTCACTCCTAAAATCAGGGCTACTACTATTTATTGAATTAATATTGTTTTTGTTCAGTAAATAAAAATCATCATTTCCATCGAAGATGGATCAACCCTTTCCGCCAACTCCTAGCTTCTCATCCTAGCAAAATGAATTCAGATGTTAATTAAATTCAATTCAGGACATAAAAGGGAAGCTAAAAGTTTGTATAAAATGCTAGTTTCAGTCCCGAGACCCCTCCGGATTCATGAATCCGGGGAAATAAGACCTCTATTTTCCTTCCGGAAGGCTGTCTTCTACCCTTCGACGTTGTTCGCAACGGACTTGCAACAATCGTCTTCTTGCCCATATCTTTTTCACTTCCATCGGAATGTTTAGAATCTTGCCCATTGTCTCAAAAATATCTAAATCTTTTAGACAATCCAATTTTTGCAACTGTTCTCTCGTTGGCGCCTCCT
The DNA here is from genome assembly GCF_963678635.1 of Symsagittifera roscoffensis. Classification (NCBI taxonomy): domain Eukaryota; kingdom Metazoa; phylum Xenacoelomorpha; order Acoela; family Convolutidae; genus Symsagittifera; species Symsagittifera roscoffensis. The sequence goes on from NC_087062.1 coordinate 92,714,414, forward strand.
GTCTATTGTTTTCTCTCACATGAGCCTTCAGCCATTGTATCACCATCATAACTCCCACTATCACTATCGTAACGGATGCTCATATTAACGCCCTTAATAGGCCTAAACCGCCGGGACGGAAGGGTAGTTCGGAATGCGGAAGCCTTCCGGATTACCGTGAATAGCTTTTTAACCTATTTAAGACCGAAAATTCACGTATCAGGAAGGGTGGGGGGATCGGCCATTCCCTCGTTCCCTGAGAGGTTTGTGACCAAAAACACTTAAAGATATATGAAAAAACCAAACAAAAAGTAGTATAGTACCCAAGAAAAACAAAAAACATAAAAAACAACCGAAAAAACCAAAAACAGTAAAAAAAAAAGTAAAAAATCAGTAGAAATCATCACCCCAGACAAGATGTGATCCGACCCTCCCGTTTGTTGTTGATAGATATATTAATGTTACAGGCATTTATATCAGTCAGGATTGTTACGATCATTTTTGTAGCCCGTTTGTGAGGCTTGTACTGTAGGGTTATTTGAGCATTTAAGCACGTTAATGATAAATTGCGCTCAATCCGGAAGGGTCAGCTGATTTGCGCTCAATTCGGAAGGGTATTGGGAGAAGACTGATCCGTCAAGCAGTACAAGGAGCAACAAGAAGGGGCTCAACGACAAAAACAATCGACTGTTAGGTAACGTTAACAAGTTTTGTATCCCTTTTGGTACAAAAAGTAAGATAGTAATCTGTGGGGGGCTCGACAGTGCTGCACTGTAGTGACCCTTCACCGAACTGCGAATATCCGAGTTGAGCACCTTAATTCGGATATTAAACAAACCCGGAGGGGTATAGTATTACTAATACTATTACTTATGTAGCCTTTATTACTACTTTTATACCGTTTTTCAGTGAAAAATACAGAAAGCAGACCGGTTTTTAGGGTCAAAATAGCGATATATTGATCCCCCCACAAGTCGCGATTTTTGAGATATCGATACTTTTTGAATCAGAAAAAAGCGCTAAAGTAGTGTGTTACATCGCAACTGCACTACCATAATATATAGAACCGGTTAAGTCTAATTCGAAAGTGGTTGGAACTATTTTGGAACCAAAAACCGAATTTTCGTGATTTTTATGAAAACAAAACACTAGAAAATCAGAAAATTTTTTGTAATTTTTGAGTTAGAACAGTAAAAATAGTTGTTCGGACGACGTCCACTAGTGAATCTACAAGTTTTAAGACCCGCTACCCGAAAGCCTTCCGGGTTGCGGAGAAATCGAACTTAACGTGTTTGATTTGGTGGATTCATCAATCCGGAGGGGTACAGGTAGCATAGTTTTTCGCAAATTTTTTCAACTAAAGCGTTTTAAATCGGGTTTGTTGTATCGAGCTAGAAAAGTATAGGCCTTTTGAGCTCGGATGAATAATTTTTAGGTCGAAAGGAACAGAATTGCGGAAAAAGTTAGGCGGAACCTATAAGAGAGAAATTTTTTGACTTTAGAAAAAAAGACGTTTTTGTAAATAACTTTGGAGCTACTGGGCACATCTAGTTGATCTTGGTACCAATAGATCAGAAATTATCTGAGCTTACTGATAAGGACAAAAGGTTTTCGGAAAAGTAAGCGTGAAAATTTTTTGAGGTTGTTTTTAGCAAGTTCACCAATTTGGGAGGGTAGACCCTTCACGTTTTATAAATTTCTTTTAGAAAAGCCCTTATACCCCTACCAAAAGGTAATAGCGGTTGAATAAAGTAACTTTAGGCCGTTCTAGACGAAAAGGGAAGGCTAAAGGCACAGAAAAACTTTAATCGAGCCGAAGTTAGGCGAGCGATAAGACCCTTCACCGTTAGTGTGAATTGTCAAATAAGAGGCTTAACTTCAATCCGGAAGGGTCTAGGAAGGTAGTACATACCCTTCCTAGTTAATTGAAAAAGCAAAATTGCATCGGAGAACGTATCCGGAGGGGTATAGGTTGAAAGAAGGAAATCTCCGAAAAGCTACTTTTACAAAACCGGAGGGCTCCCAATCCGGAGGGGTAAAAAAAAAAATTTTGCTAATTCGGAGGGGTCCGAATCCGGAGGGGTCTTATAGCTGCTAATTCGGAGAAGTCCAAATCCGGAGGGGTTTTATACTAACCAACTCAGAGGGGTCCCAATCCGGAGGGGTCTAAATTTTGTCCGGAAGGTTCCTATTTGTGCCAATCCGGAGGGGTATTATTTTATTAAAGGACTTAGGTAGACGGAAGAAAGACTAAAGTGAGAGGTATTAGGTTATTAGCAGACAGGCTAGGAATCAGTGACTGCACTGGTAACTTGCCTTTCAATAGAAACCAGACCAAAACAAAACAGGTCCGAACTCGGATATTCGCGACACTAAGTCTAAACTAAAAAGAGCGTAATTCATTGGTGTGGATTGTAAAACAATACGGTTTTGTGAAAAGTGACTGCCCTGAGGATTGTAGTAGGTCTAGCTCGGGCAGTCCAAAGGCAGATAGGTAACACAGTACTCGGTGGGTGCAATAGATGCCCACCTGAGAAAATTACTGCCTTCAAAGTTTTGTCTGTTTGGTGCAGCACCGAGCAGGGAAAGCTTTTTCTTTAAAAGACGAGTTCGACTATTGTACTGCGACCGACTAAAAGTACAAAACACATACGTTTTTTTTTATAGAAGTATTCATATTCTATCATTAAATATAATATGTTTTTTTCTTTTTGTTTTTGATTTTAAGTCTACATAAACTGTGCTTGATTGGGTAGTGAGTACACTATCTTTTAAATTGACTAATAACATCATATTGTGCTAGTACTCAAATTTTACGACCGATAATCGGTTAGTGTGAATAAATTGTATACAAACTGTACTCTGATAACATACAGGGATTCGTGGTTACTATTTTATAGAATCTTGTGAAATTTATTGTGTTGTGTCATTATTATTGGTAGTCAAACAATAAGGTCACTAGCAATCGAATTAAGTGTATAGGCATTAAGAAGTGACAAATAGAGAATGAGTCTAGACAAGTCAAGGATACCTAAACGAGGTAATAGCTCTAGGAAATTCATACCTGAAAAGCAAAGAAAAAAACGATGACCGATCCTTTTGTGGATTGGATCAAACGAGCCCGGACTGACAAAGGGGAGACGGTTTCAGGCAGAATGGTTAAAACGAGAAGTCAGAAGACCTCAGAAGAGCAAAAAGAACTGTTAGAAGTGGAGTTCAATACGGACCATGCCATGAACGACAACCAGGAAGTACATGGACTGGAAGGGAGAGGCAGAAGGCCGGCGAGTGAATCTACTCCGGTAGAACAAGGCCATGATTTTGCCACTTCCACCGGGACATTGGATCGAGAGGAGATGTTGGAACTGTCCGACATCTCAACTGAAATAGCGGCAACTAGAAGATCTCCAACAGACAACAGTATGATGGCAGGCGAGACTGAGAAACAAACAACGTCATCATCGTTCTCAGAAAGAATGAGGAACACCTTAGGAAACATCTTTCCATTCACCATGGGAGGGGGCGCAGGAAAACAAGGTGAATCCCAGGAGAGGAGGACGAAGAAGAGCAAGTGGACTTTGGGTCTCAAGTCAGCCTCAATAGTTCGACCCAGGAGAATGAGGCATACGTCGGAAGAGAGACTGGAACCATGGACAAATTTGGTGTGGTGAGAACGATAAGCAAAGAGGCAAACACACCGGGCCAGTCGAGAGGCTTCGCGATTATGACAAATTCAGAGCCGCAAACTGGAGAGAGTAGAAACAGAGGGCTAGGCAACGCATTGGCGGATCATGAGGTGGATAATGAAAAGACGTCGAGGCAGAGAGTCAAAGGCCGGATCTCGACCACCTTGAAGAGACCTGGGACCGACAGGGTTACACCGCCACTAGTGACGCCACTCGTGGATAACGGGGCAGCACTAGAAGGAGCCTTAAACAACATAGTGGACAGTTTAGGAGAACAAAATGAACAGATGTCCATAAGAATGAGTGAACTAGAAAGGGCAGCTCACATTGAAAGAGAAAGTCTGCGGGGAGAAATAAACCGCAATAGACAAGAAGTTGGCAGGAGCGAAAAACGCTTGAAAGAAAGAACGGACGAGCATATGGCAAAGAACTTGTCGCGAATGTCAAGAGAAGCGGAACAGCGAGAGCTACGCTTAAGAGACGACATGGAGAAGTTAAGAATTCAGCAAGAGCAGTCTCTTGGGACTCTTGACACAAAGATAGACGCGATGACGGAGAGGCGAACTCAGGCTATCATGGATAGGTTGGACGGGCTACTAAGCAGCAAGAGTGGACCAAAAGAAGGGGAACCGAACTCGGGAGGTCCCAGCAGGGAGCCGAAGGTGAACTTCAATGAACATCAAAAGAGGAAGACGTATGGATCCACTAGAGGCAGGGGCAGTTCATCAGGCTATGCCACAAGGGATAATAGAACATGGGGCCCGAACAGTAGAGCAAGTTAAATGGGGAACAGACAGACCTCTAATGAACGACCAACGCAAGGCACACATGCGACTGGGAGAAGTGATTCCGGTAACAGGGGGCATGCAAGCACGGGGAGGAGTCATGTGGGCCAAGCGGGAAACCATCACGGCGATTCGGGGATGCCACAGCCTTTGAACCCCTAAACAGATCTTTGGAGACATTCGTTACAAGGTTATCCAGAACCAATGAACGCAGTGAGAAGTCCAGAAGAGTCTTTAAGAAAGCAAGATGCTATAAAGATGAATCTGATGGCTGTATTGATACCTGGATAGAGGTAATGAAGCTGCATTTCGAGGAAGACGACTTGTCGGAGAGACAGGAATGCAGTGCGCTCACCAGCAACTTGGAGGGGACAGCCCTGAACTGTGTCATGGCCAAGAAGCAATATCAGCGTGACACAGCTGAGAAAATCTTCGAAATCTTGTCAAACCGTATCGGATCAGGGGTGCAGGGGCACCAAGCGATGATGCGCTTCGAGAAACGGAGGCAACGAGAAGATGAAACCATAGACAAGTTTCTCGATGAATTGGAAATGCTGAGAAGACGCAGCCAACCGGATGAGTCAAACCGAAGGATAAACCTGGCCGTAGCCTCAAAATTCATCGATGGTGTGAAGAATGATGAACTTCGAACAATGCTAGCAACGCACTACACACCACTATCAACCAATGCGCCAACACCAGAGGAGTTGAGGCTCAAGTCAAAAGAGTATCTCTTGTTGAAACCTCCTTCGAGATCTGGATACTACAAGATCAATTATGGAAATTTTAACAACGGACCAGCAAACCAAGGGAACAATTGGTACAAACCGAGGGATGATATGGACAAGAGACGCTCTTGTGCCAATTGCAGTTCAACGGACCATCATGTGTCAGCATGCCCAACTTACAAACAAGGCAAGAAAGCAATAGGCTTTAGCCTCGAGGACGAAGATGCGTCAGAATTGGACCATGAGGATTTCATGAGAGGAGTAATTGCAAAATTCGGCCCAAGGTGTTTCTTTTGCAACTTGAAATGTCATTTTAAATCAGATTTACCGCAATTCTGGGATGCAGTGGCAGACATCAAGCATCCAAGGCATGAAGAAGCTTTGTCAGGAGTGAAAGCCAGCAAGGCTCGCCTTTTGAGTGAAGCGGAGGCACGCAGAAAGGATAAACCTCAAGAGCTGGCGGCAAAGAAAATGCAAGCGGTAACAGAGGAGACACGTGAATCGGAACCAGCAACTGCGGCCGATGACTTCAAGATCGATTATAGGGCAGCCGCGAGGGATGCTCTAAATAGAGTGCAGCAGGAACTGGTGACGAAAGAGATCGAACAAAAAGTGAAACTTGAACTGGATAATGAGAAACTACAGGAGCAACTGAATACCTTCGAAGCAACGGAGATCGAGGAGACTAAAGCACCTAGCAGTTTGAGCATGAAACTTAATGTGATCTCCGATCAGAGGTTCGGCATGGTGCCACAAGGAAGCAAAATACAGTCGATAATCTCAGTGGCCGGACATCAGGTAATCAGAAATCTGAGTGAACCATCCGAGTTCACTTTGATTCATTTGGACACATATGCAGATTATCTGAGGCAGATGGAGCCACGCACTGAGTCGAGAGCTGTGCGAGCACTACTAACAACGGGTGGCCCTCGCATGAAGAAACTTCATGGATGCTACCTAGAGGTTTATGGGCCGTATCAAGTGATGCTGAACGTGGATGGAATCAGTATCTACACCAGGACTTATGTAACAACAGATGATGACCAAATGGGGCAGATCTATTTGGGTGAGGAGGAACTCAAAGTCCGCAGGATAGGCCATGACGCCATGATACATTGGGTATGAAGCAGATATGACCGCACATCTGCTCGACACCAACGGAACAGAAATCGGAGTCACGGAGTGAGTGTGATGCCGATAAAAACTTGGGAAAGAATGGGCTTCACGAGGGAAGATCTAATTCCAACGAATCTCCGACTGGCCGCCGCGAATCGAGGAGCTATTTGCGTGGCCGGAAGAACACCAATAATGGTCCTTCACATGGGAGGACGGGATCTTTGGATGAGCTTCCTGGTGGTAGAGAATTTGGACGACGCTGACCAATTCATCTTGGGCAGAGATTTTGTCAGGAATTTTGACGTGATGATTGACTTGAACAACGGTCTGATACGGATTAGAAACTCGGACCGGAAGTATGTTAAGAGACCAATTAATAGGATAATAAATGACGAAAACAAGGTACCAATTGTTTTAGATAGAAAAGTAAAACTACAGCCAGGACAAGCTGTGGTGGCAGTTTTTAGAATGAGAAATTTGAATTCGTTAAGTGATAGTAAACAGGTTTGCTTAGTACCGAATCCAAATAGTCAGAGTTCGGTGATTTTAGGCCGGAGCTTCTCGGTAACGCGAAACGGACTGTGTGTCAGTGTGTTATTGAACACACTGGACACCACGGTTTCAATCCAGCGTGGAAAGAAGCTTGGCTACGCTTTGCCGATGAGGACCGACTATGAGGAGACACAAAACTTGAAGAAACATAGTGTGAAAGACTGTCCTTATCATGCCAATAAAGATAAAATTTTAAAGAGGATTAATGAATTAAAATCTATTCATAAATAGTTTTCAATGAAATCCGAAACGGACGATGGCTTATCAAGCTGCTCGAATTTTCCGGAACGCCCCTCGTCATACGAACTAGAATCTGACAAACCGGTTTTGCCAGAGATAGAACATTTAAAAGGAAAAATAGGTGAGGGAGATTTCGAAAAATTGCGGGACCTCCTAAATTGGAACGCAGATGTATTTTCAAAACATAAGGCGGATATCTGTTGCTGTAATTTCGTCGAACACGAAATCGAACTTGAAGAGGGCGCCGTTCCCCATAGGGAAGGCGCAAGACAAATGACGCCACACAAATCGGAAGCGTGCCGAGCGGAAATAGAAATGTTGCTTGAATACGACATGATAGAACCCTCGAAATCGCCCTGGGCTTGCGGGGTAGTAATGGCGAAAAAGAAAGGGGGCAGCTTAGATTTTGTTGCGACTTTCGTTACTTGAACGCTGTAACGATAAAAGATGCGTACCCGATACCGCGAATAGACGAGAGCCTCTCTAAGCTTGGTGATGCCAAGTTCTTCACCACATTGGACTTGGGTTCTGCCTTCTGGCAGGTCCCTCTGCGGAAGAAGGATGGAGAGAAAACCGGATTCGCGTGCGAATTGGGATTGTACCAGTGGAAGAGGATGCCCTTCGGCTTGTGCAATGCAACGGCCACTTTTCAAAGACTGATGGCTCAGGCTTTGACGGGAGTGACCAAGAAGTACGGGAATCTCGTGATGTGTTACGTGGATGACGTAGTCATAGCGACAACGAACATGGAAGACCACAATTATAGGCTCGATGAGGTCTTTAGATGCATGAAAAGAGCAGGATTGAAGTTGAAACCATCGAAATGTGAAATCGTTAGGGATTCGATTAAGTACCTGGGAAGAATGGTGGACAGGCATGGTGTGAGGCCGGACCCGGAAGCAGTGGAAGCAGTGTTGACATGGAAAGCTCCCAGAACAGACACACAGCTCCTGAGCTTCCTAGGGTTTGCCAATTACTACCGGGAATTCATAAAAGGATATGCGGACAAGGTGTGTCCGATGCAGAAGCTGATGCGCAACAAGGGGAAAAAGTTCGAATGGAACGATGAGGCACAGGTTGCATTCGAGAACATAAAGCGGGAACTGTGCGAAGCGCCAGTGCTAGGCATGCCTACAGAAAAGGGCATATATGTTCTTGACACAGACGCATCGGTAGTAGCCATCTCAGGAATATTGCATCAAGAGCAAGAATGGAACGGAAGAACGGTTCTCCGTCCTATCGCATACGGCAGCAAGGTCTTGAGTGACACAGAGATAAATATGGCGTACCAAAAGCAGAAATGTTTGCAGTAGTCACTTTCGTGGAAAAGTACCGTGCGTACTTGGGGAGCGCTCCCTTCAAGTTACGCGTGGACAACAGAGCGTTATCCTGGTTGAAGACCTACTCGATGGATCAGAGTTATATTGGTAGATGGATAGTAAGATTGGATGGCTACCATATGATAATCGAACATAGGATGCGTGATAAACACCAGAATGCTGACAGCCTCAGCAATAAAACTGAGTTCTATGAAAGATTGGAGCAGAAGCAGGCCAATCAGGCGGAAATAAAGGAGGGGTTCTCGTTTCTGGACAAAGAAATTTATGAAACGCTTCCCTTAACGAGATGGTTGGATAAGTCTGGGCATCCAATTCCAGGGCATCCTGAGTTACCTGTAGAGAAAGCAGCCAAGATAAAGATCCTATCCAAAGAGGACCCGGTCCCCTTGGATCTGTTGCTGCGCTCAAATCTGGTCAAGCAAGAACTCTCTTGCATGAACATAAACAGCCTCTCATTATTGGATAAAACGGTGCAGGTCACACCGCAAGTGATGCGGATGCTGGGTGGATTGTTAGAAAGAGAAATGACCAGACATGACCCTGAGTGGACAGCAGCAGTGGCATCGCTAACAGTCAGTGAGAGGGTGAAGATAATACCGTCCAGATGACAGCACGAAGAGAACGAGAGGGATTGTAGGACAATAGTTCAGCAACTAGTATCCTCAATACCCCACGAGATTTTAACCAGTACTTCTTACGGACAGAAAGAACAGGGGAGCAGCAAGCGAAAGAAAACCGTCACCTTTGTGGACCAGGATGAGGAAGGTGAAATGGTACAACAAAATCTGCTGCAAGACTATTTGTTCGGGGAGACGAATGATGAAAAAAACCAGCGATCACAATGTCAACACCCTGGACAAGAAAGTTTGTCCGGGGAGTCTGAGATAGACGAGTAAATTCCTGATGAAAATCAGGACCTAGAGAACAAGGTTTTGTCCGGGGAGTTCAGATGGATGCGAAGAAGGCACAGACATGATCTGGAGGACCGTGCAGTCTCCAGCACAACCTCTTCAACGGATGACAATTCCCGAAACTCAGGAATGGACAGCTATTCAGACAGGAACTCGAGCTCGGGATCAGAGCTGTCAGAACTAGCGATCCACACACTACTAGTGGAAACTCGGGCAAGGGATCTGGACAGAGAGGTGTACCAGGATCTTGACAGCGATCGCTACCTTATACCAAGCAAAAGAGTCTTTGACAACGCAGCGGATGACTTGGAGATAATAGCGGTATCGAAACGTTCGATAAGCCTGTTGCCGCAGAAAGAGGTAGTCAGGACTGATCTTCAGCCGTTTAAACAAGAAACACAGCCGTTGGCGAAGATTTGGTGCGTTAAGATGGAAGAAGACACACACCAGCCCAACGAGCTGAATAGTCAGATGAGGGTCATGAAGACGTACTTGAAGGCGAGATACAGACTCTCGGATCTTCTAAGGGCGCAGAGAAATGATCGCATGACAAGCAACCTAAAAAGTTGGATCGAGAATGGTTCTCCGGATAAAGGGGACCTTGAGGAAGATAGTTATCGCATCCTGAGACAATACTTCATGCAGAAGGAATGGAGGTTGTATTTGAACAAGGACGGGATTGTGGCTTGTAAGAGAAGAGAAGACGACAGAGTCCTTTACAAGTATAACGCGATAGTGTTACCGCAACTCTATCAGACAGAACTATTATTCAGGTCGCATGATCAGATGGGCCATCAGGGGATCGATAAAGTATATCAGAGGATCCTGAAGCGCTTTGAGTGGACTGGAATGAAAAAGGCATGCGAGAAGTGGGTAACAGCATGTCTGTCATGCCAACAGGTCAAGGATCCAAGGAAGTTGCGATTTCCTTTACAATTGATCGAGTGTTCTGAAATCAATGAGGTGGTGCAGATAGATCACCAGAAAATATGCATGACTGACAGTGGTTGCAATCAGGTGTTGGTCATGATAGATCATTTCATGAAGTATGCAGAGGCCGTGCCCTGCATAACTGCCTCGGCGGAAGAGACATGCGACCACCTGATCAATACGTGGATAGCAAGACATGGTTGCCGATGACGTTTCAATCGGATAATGGAACAGCTTTCGTAGGAGAGCTCACGAAAGAGCTTATGAGACGCTCACAGGTCGCTCAGGCTCACTCCACGACATACCACCCTCAGACGAATGGCTTAGTGGAAAGACAGAGTAGGACGTTAGTGTCGATGCTGAGAGTATATTGTTCCAGGTACATGACCGATTGGTACAGATACCTTCCACAGGTGATGGGAGCATATAACAGCACGCAACACTCCACCACCGGAGTCCACACATGATGCTGACTGGACACGAGAAGTCTTTACCCTTAACCTTTTTCTACCCAGAGTATGAGGGAAAGAAAACGTCTCCACAGGTTTACGTGAGGGATGTGATCAGACGTCAACAGGAGTTGAACGATTTGTGTAGACCAAATACTCAGCAACCACAGGCAAAGCAGAGGAAAAAATTCGACAAGAAAGCAGCTGGTGCAAAAGCTTACTCGGTGGGAGACTACGTATGGGTGTTTCAGAACGTTATACCACCGAAAGGGACAAAAAAGCTCCTAAAAAAGTGGAGGGGACCCTTCATGATTACAGAGGTGCACCAGGAGGGACGCTTTTATAGACTGAGTACTGGCCGAGCAGCCCACTACGAGAACATCAAGCCACACAATCCATCGACATAAGACTGGTGTATACCTGCAGATATGGAAGAAGGGGATTATCTAATGATGGATCCTGCTTGTGAGGTCAACGAGAAGGGCACCAGGGAGAAGAACGATGGAAACGAAGTCGTGGAGGAAGGAACGGATACACCGCTGGACCTGAATCCAAACGAGGAGATCAAAGCGGACGATGAAACCTTACCTTACGCAGAGGAAGATTGGCAGGATCCCGAACAGATAGAGGTTCCCAAGATCTTGGAACCGGATCTTCCGTTCACGATACAGACTCGTCAGAAGGACGGGACGAGACCAAGAAAGAAATACAATCCTTACGGTGACAACTTTGTAGTGGATAGGATAGATCTGAAGAAGATAGTGGAGGAAGTAGTGGGTCTAGAAGAAATAACTGTGTCACAAGACATTGACATAGTCGATGATCACGACGATGAGTGGGTTGACGACTGGTCGAAACCCGAGGTAGAATTCGACGACGAGCAACAGCAGTCACATGAACAAGACTTGACGAACCTGCGTGTCTTAGAGTGGCTGAATGAAACGACCTCGGATCCTGAGGAGACCAGCGTCACGGTTCAAGACGTTATTGTGAAAGCATGAAATACATCATGACCCAACGAGATGATCCTTACTGGGCTGCCCAGGAAGGACGACTACTCATTCCAGCTTCTAACCTCGACTTGATACCCGGTATGCGATCGACGGGGGCGTCGATGGATATTTTTGTCCGGGGAGTGGGGTTAGGAATTACCCACACTGAAAACTTGATAATAAAAAAATTAAGAATAGCAAGAGAAACAGGAGACTTAGAAGCAGAAACAGGCGAAGAACCTAAGAAACCTGACATAGGCAGGGTAGTTGAGTCATATTTTAACTTACCAAATGAATATTCAAGTAACATAATACTAACAGACAGTGATTTCATACTCACAAATAGAACATGTGCGATAGCAATCACAGCAGACAGAGTTTTAGGACAGCGTTAGCGGCAGATTTTAAGAGAGAATATAAAAACATAGAGTTCCTATGGAAGCAAAGACCAGGAATAGGGGGCGTAGCAGCCTTACCTCCGGCGGCGTCACAGATACCGGGAAAATACTTATGCTTCTTGGTAACGAGGGCGACGGAGAAGCAGCACGTGGAACCAGAGTACCTAGTCTTGTCCTTGACGAGGCTGAGGGACTTCCTCGTGGAAATGGACGTGAAGGAACTCTCGCTTCCAGTGAACCATCCAAACAGAGGAAGACTACATCCTCGGGAATTGTACGCGCTTGTACACGTGATATTCTCTGATACTAATATACAAGTATATCTAAGTAAATATTTCTTAAGTTTAGGCTGAGCGACAGGCGAGAGGGTGTTAGGCTAAAGACTAAGTTGTGTGTAATGTGTGATATGTGTGCTATGTTATGTTAGGTGTTATGTTATTAAGCTCTTGGGTAAGTAGGGGTTAGTGACCATGAACAACTGAATGACGATCGTAGGAATAGATCCAAAGTTTGGACTGTCCAATCTTAGGTCGAATTCCAAAATTTTAAGGGACCAATTGATTTTAATAAATTTTAGGATAAAATATCTTTTTATTTGAACTGTTTTTAAGCAAATTTTAGCATTTTAGCGATATATGTTAAGATGAAACTGACAAGTGTGATATTTGTGACTTTTTTTCTAGATCCTGATTGATCGTTTAATTACTCACTTAAGTCAAATCTTTGAATCAAAACCGAATCGAACTTGAAAGAACAGAATGGATAACTTCAACTTGGATGAATTGATGGACCTGGCAGAGGCATATGTGGGAACGATGGTAGATGCGATCTATCGTCGGCTGATCGATAGAGACTGCGCTCTGGAGGACCCAGATGTAGTCATGTTGTTGACCGCCCTGATCAACATCTTGGGGCATGACAACCGTGGGGACCGCCCCACGGAAGTCCTGTTGATGGCAGCATATGGAGAGAGGGGAGTACTAGACCGCCCGAACATGAGAGTGATGAGGTGGAGAAACGGGGCTCTCTCAGGGAGTGACTTGGCGAATGAGCCTGGATTGGGAAGTTCTAGGACTTACCAACCAGGTGAGATGCCTATGCCCTCCAAGCCCAAACCTGGGCTGGCGAGAATGCATCAGGAGATGAATAGCGAGGCTGCCTCGTCTGGTTCACCACTGAGAGCAGCTGTGCCACCAAAGAGGGCGAAAGTAGGACAGAAGGTTCAGACGAACCAAACCATGCAAGATCTGGATGAGATGAAGGATGAACTGGAAAGTACGAAGAAGGAGCTGGACGAGATGACCAAAAGCATGCTCAAGATGGAGGAAGATCGAGACATGTGGAGAAAACTGTTCGAAGACTGCAACAAAAAGCAGGGTCAAGAAATTGAGCGCTTGAGGCAGGACTACAAAGAGCGATCGGAACAGATGGCGTTGACAACGGCCGTGGAGAAAGTGATACCTGCAAGGAATATTCCTCGTGGGCAGTCCCCCATGGAGCTCTTGACGCCTCGAGAAATGATGTTCTACAGGATTCTACAGCATGTTTGGTTCTTTAGAGTCACTATTGAATCTAGAACAGAAACATGAGATGGTCACAGCCATCAGTGTAGAAGTATTCCCAGGAGTTCTGCAGACTGAGCAGAAATACATAGGAAAATGGAGGGAAGCGATCGAGACGGAAATGAACATCAGACACAGTGAGACTTATTGTAGGCCATCAGGAGCACGATATTTGGTGGGTTCGACATTGGCTCCAATATGCAAGAGCAGATACCCGGTACATTTCGTAGCTGTGGATGCAAAGAGTACGAGAACGATCGTGGATCAAGCCTTCTCAGTGCCGAAGTTGTGAGACTGGCGAGGATGTCCAAGAAATCTTACGAGTTGCTATGTAAGATGTTCTCAGCGGTTCCAGAGAGAACCAAGGAAGAGTTGGAATCAATACTAGGAAAGAAGTCCATGGGATACGTGAGCGGGAACTTCAGTGACTTTGAGAGACAGAAACAGAGAGGATCAACTGTCACAGATTACAATACAGTAGACGAGAATGATGAAGTCCTTCGAGTGATGTTGGAAGTGGAACCATTACTGGAAGCTTCGGGAAAACCTAATTGAAGGAGCATCATGTTGACACATGACGAGTGTCCTTGCCAATGCTTGCTGCAGACCTGGTGGTATCCCAAGCGTAGTAATCTGATGTTGATCTGGGACTCTGGAGAGCTGCTCTCCATGGGTTTACCAGACTCATCACAGCCCATAACAATAGTGATAGCGGGAGTTATGATGGCGATACGATGGCTGGAAGCTCATGTGAGAGAAAATAATAGACAGGAGGCACCGACGAGAGAACAGTTGCGGAAATTAGATTGTCTAAAAGATTTAGATCTTTTTGAGACAACGTGCAAAATTCTAAACATTCCGATGGAAGTGAACAAGATATGGGCAAGAAAACGATTGATGCCATGGTTCAGAGCTAACATGACTGCATGGTTGTACGAATATGCTAAAAAGCATATGTCGAAGCACGGGAGAGTGTACAGTGAATATCAGCTGGACATTGGAGCAGGAGCTTTCAAGCGAGCTCTCGTGACTCATCGGAATGCAGTGACCACCGCTGTGAAAAGAATTTCCAGGACAAGTGAACGTAGTGGAAATGAGAAGGCAGAGATGCTGAAAGAAGATTTGGAGAGAAACGTGACGTTGTGTCTCCACAACAGTTTCTGCAGGAACAGAGAATCCAACGTGGATCCCCTACCTTGCTGTAAGCAGAGGGTAGAAGAGCAGAAGTGTTGGAGGAAGGCTTCCAACAGCGTCAGGATAGCTAACGACGTGTTGCAGGACACAGAAACTAAGAGTGCAGAGTCATTATCGCAGGAGGAGGAAATGGAACATTGACAAATGGCCGAAAAACGAGATGCTAAAAGAGACGAGATTAGAAGAGTTTAGAAGTTTTAGAACTTCTAAACGACGAAAAAAGAAGAAAACAAAGGAGTGATGATGAAAGAGTTAAAACTCAGAATTGTTTTCTGTGTGTGAAAAAACTCAAGTGAGAAACCAAGCAACCAAGTTGTAATTGAAAACTGAAACATTTAGTTGAGTTTTGAAATTGTTGCATTTATAAATTTGCATTTTGATTTTATTTGAGTGGCTTTAGAGACACTTACTTACTAATTATTTAGAAAGGCTTGAGTGAAGGAGTATATTTAAATATTCCAGCCTACATGACTGTTTTTAATCAAGCTAGGAGAACTGATCACTTTGTGGTGACATGAAAGGCTTGGGTAATCTCTCGAAGAGGGAGATTGTTTCATTGTTCTTTCTAACCACAGAGTTTCTTAGTTTTAATATTCAGGACAATAACAAGCAAGATTTCCGAAGGGAAGAAGCATAGTAGGATAATTTTAGCTTGTTGGTTGGCAGGACTGTCCTGCAAACCAACACCTTTTAAATCTAGGAGAAAAAGTTTTTAATCAGGACACTGACATTGGAAGTCGCAAAATATGTTTTATCTTAGGTCATATCCTCACTGTGCAGATTAATGAAAGAATTTGAAGGCTATAGTGATGTAGTATGATGCCATTTATATTCTGCAGTGAGTCGATGTGACGTGGATAAAAGTAATTTCGTGCATTTTGTAAATTCTGTTCGATGACCCTGTATCTATTTTACGAGCATTGCGAGATTCAATGAGGACATTGACCGGACTGTCCGGGGAGTATGTGACATTCGACCAGAATGAACAAAATGCAATCTCTGCAGTCTTGGAGTTTTTAGCAGTGAACCTTCCGGATTGGCGATTTGGAAGGAGTAAGAACGTTATTCGAACGATTGGACAAATCGTGAAGGCTGAAGGATTCGGAAATTCCTAAATTTTAAATTTTCGAAGTGATGACGTAACAATTCTCGGAAACGTCAAAAACGGCCATTTGGGCAGAAAAGCTGAAAAGCAACACAACAACGATAGTTGCGACGACGACAACAGCAAGAAAATTGAGAACCAGAATCAGAGAAAAGCAGAAGTGGCAGAGACCGCTCCAAGTTGCAACTATTGTGTCGCTACAATAGTTGCAAGGCAGTTGCTAACAACAGTGAGGGGTGGAAACCAGCCTTCCGGATTATCGAGAAATCATGCTTAACGTGCTTGATTCAGTGGATTCGAGAATCCGGAGGGGTTTCGGGACTGAGACTTTTATCGTTTTATATGAACTTTTAGCTTACCTGTCATGTCTTGAATTGAATTTAATTAACATCCGAATTCATTCTACTAAGATGAGAAGCTAGGAGTTGGGGGAAAGGGTTGATCCATCTTCGATGGAGATGATGATTTTTATCTACTGAACAAAAACAATAGTAATTCAATAAGTAGTAGTAGCCCTGTTATTAGGAGTGACCTCGTGGTCTGAGGATACTGAGACCCAGCCATGAGCTCACTATTTCTGCATGTAATTAAGTTAATTTGAGTGTTTTGACCGAAGCCGAAAGCAGTAACGTTTTTTGTCGACCCGATGTTAGAAAGACCACCGAAAGTACTGGCTTGGTAGAGACGGTGAAAAGCATGTAAAGCTCTGTTTAGACGTTAGCCAGTCGTCTTAGGACTTAGTTTTATTTTCCGTCGATATGTATCTTGCGGGCGAATGTTACATAAGACGACTGGCCAACGTCTAAACAGAGCTCTACATGCTTTTCACCGTCTCTACCAAGCCAGTTCTTTTGGTGGTTTTTCTAACATCGGGTCGACAAAAACGTTACTGTTCTCCGGCTTCAACCAGAACGCTCAAATTAACTTAATTACATGCAAAATCAGTGAGCTCATGGCTGGGTCTCAGTATCCCCAGACCACGAGGTCACTCCTAAAATCAGGGTTACTACTATTTATTGAATTATTATTGTTTTTGTTCAGTAAATAAAAATCATCATCTCCATCGAAGATGGATCAACCCTTTCCGCCAACTCCTAGCTTCTCATCCTAGCAAAATGAATTCAGATATTAATTAAATTCAATTCAGGACATAAAAGGGAAGCTAAAAGTTTGTATAAAATGCTATGAGTTTCAGTCCCGAGACCCCTCCGAATTCATGAATCCGGGGAAATAAGACCTCTATTTTTCTTCCGGAAGGCTGTCTTCTACCCTTCGACGTTGTTCGCAACGGACTTGCAACAATAGTCTTCTTGCCCATATCTTTTTCACTTCCATCGGAATGTTTAGAATCTTGCACATTGTCTCAAAAAGATCTAAATCTTTTAGACAATCCAATTTCTGCAACTGTTCTCTCGTTGGCGCCTCCTGTCTATTGTTTTCTCTCACATGAGCCTCCAGCCATTGTATCGCCATCATAACTCCCACTATCACTATCGTAATGGGCCGTGATGAGTCTGGTAAATCCATGGAGAGCAGCTCTCCAGAGTCCCAGATCAGCACCAGATTACTACGCTCGGGATACCACGAGGTCTGCAGCAAGCAGTGGCAGGAAAACTCGTCATGTGTCAACATGATGCTCCTCCAATTACGTTTTCGCGAAGCTTCCAGTAATGGTTCCACTTCCATCATGACTTGGTGGATCGGTGGACTTCATCATTCTCGTCTACTGTATTGTAATCTGTAACGGTTGATCCTCTCTGTTTCTGTCTTTCAAAGTCACTGAAGTTCCCACTCACGTATCCCATGAACTTCCTTCCCAGTATCGATTCCAACTCCTCCTTTGTTCTCTCTGGAACTGCTGAAAACATCTTACATAGCAACTCGTAAGATTTTTCGGACATTCTCGTTAGTCTCACACACTTTGGCACTGACAAGGCTTGATCCACGATCTTTCTCGTATTCTTTACATCCACAGCTGCAAAATGCACCAAATATCGGGCTCCTGATGGTCTACAATAAGTCTCACTGTGTCTGATGTTCATTTCCGCCTCGATCGCTTCCCTCCATTTTCCTATGTATTTCTGCTCAGTTTGCAAAACTCCTGGAAAAACTTCTACACTGATGGCTGTGACCATCTCATGTCTCTGTTCTAGATTCAAAAGTGACTCTAAAGAACCACACATGCTGTAGAATCCTAGTGCAGTCACTAGATTCACCTCGGTTCCTCCATGGCAATCTGCGATCAGTTCCGTTTCCGTCCTTGCTTTCATCACGACATTCCCAAACAATATCGTCAATTGTTTGTGTTGTCTCTCTAGGGTTTTTACACAATCTGTTTCACCCTCCTGGTTCTTGACAGATGTACCACCTCTCCTTTATCATCTTGCGGTGTCATCTTGATGGGAGAGTTCGCCTCACTTTCATCAGTGGCTGAGTCAATCAACAACTCACTCAATCTCCCTTCACACTCATCAAGTTTGTCAAGGATTTACCGCATCAATGGTCGGTTGAGACCCATTTTCAAAATGGACTGGGTCCCATAGCTCTGAGCCACTGTCCAGACTTCTTCCATGAACGCCACTCTGTCCAATCTACATCCCGTCCTACTTTCATGGTCTCGGTGATGTACTTCCCACTCTTCTTCGGGCAACGTTCCCAAGAAAGGTACTCTGGCAGAGCCCTCTATTCTTCTTCTCCTATGTGATTCCATGAGGATTCTTTGTTCGTTATTTCTCGAATTGCCAGGAGAGCTGCTCTCCGCCAAATTCCGTTTCATTTCTGTAAAGGCTGACGGAGGTTCCAGTGTCGAAGTGCCTTCATCTGCTGGCTCAGTCGCCTCCAACGTATCCGCGTTGTTCTCAAGATCACTGAGGAAATTGAAATCCAGGCTGGATATTCCTCCTGTCGATGCCCTGTCGTCTTCCCCACCAGCTTGATTTGCATCTTGTTGCATGGGTTCTTCCGCTTGATGGCTTCCTCCCTGCCCGTCATCTCCTTCTGACATATCCCTCATCGAGCTTGAGGGTCCTTGCTTTTCATTGTCGGCCCCTTCCGGAAATTTTGGTATGATCAGTGTGCCAGCCGATCCATCTTCCTCTTCTCCATGGACCACTTTGATTTCCTCGCAGCCGAAGGGTGCTAGGAAGGTTCTCGTCTGCAACGTTCCTCCTACTTTCAACTCCGGTTTCACACTAGTCAGGATCAAGGAGGTCTCAGACCATTCGGTCCTGCCTCTCATCTCCGTAGGCGCTAAGCTTTATCCCGCCCATTCCTCGTCAAATCTTCCAGGCTTGGGAGTCGCGGCGTTGCTTATTCGCCTTCTCGTCGCTTGATCCGTGTAGGCAAATCGTGTGTACTGTAACACGGCGGCATTCCTCCCCACAAAGTATGGATCCATCGTTCCCACGAATTTCCCTATTCTCCTTTCATTGGTTTCAAATGCTCTCAACCTAGGAGTTTGTACCACCGAGCCTGCTCCGAGCAACATCCTTCTTATCAGAGGGAATTCAGGGATTTCTTCCGGCAGCTTCTCGTAATCACCCCAATCTTTCGTCTCTTCTCTCACCTTGTGATATGCTGCAGTGAGACGAGGAACTCTGGTTATCTCACCATTCGTCTTATCATAGGGTGTCAGATTCCAAAGCTTCGGAAACACCTCGATGTGTCCTCTCTCTACTTCTCCCATGCGATCACGGAAGTGATCGTCAAAATTGATGACCGTCATTTCTGGTTCTGATATCTTCACAAACAACAGATCTTCGCTCATGAGCTCCCGCAACACGTGCTGCTCACACCAGTTCAGGGCAATACCGTTTACTGCTGATATGAGATTCAGGTGCAGCACCGACCTCCTATACGCTTCCACCTTAACATCAGGGAACGCAAACGTGACTGCTGGTCCATAGATCACTGTCACAAACTCCGTGGCTCCTCTGATCAACGCTAAGGGATCGGTCCTCATAGCCAAGCTCAGATCGGTTAGTAGGGGCATGCCCCCAACATGTCGTCTCACATCTTCTTCTCTTTCGATAGTCTCATCTTCTCCCGTTCCAGAGCGATTTTGTTGTTCAGGTTCTTGCCAGTCCTCTTCTGCGTAGGGTAAAGTTTCATCGTCCGCTTCGATCACCTCGTTTGGATCCAGGTCCAGCGGTGTATTCGTTCCTTCCTCCACCACTTCGTTTCTATCGTTCTTCTCCCTCGTTCCATCATTAGATAGGATCCATCATTAGATAATGATGGATCCATCATTAGATAATCCCCTTCATCCATGTCTGCGGGTATACACCAGTTTTTGTCGATGGATTGTGTGGCTTAATGTTCTCGTAGTGGGCGGCTCGGCCAGTACTCAGTCTATGAAAGCGTCCCTCCTGGTGCACTTCCGTAATCATGAAGGGTCCCCTCTACTTTTTTAGGAGCTTTTTCGTCCCTTTCGGTGGTATAACGTTCTGAAACACCCATACGTAGTCCCCCACCGAGTAAGATTTTGCACCAGCTGCTTTCTTGTCGAATTTTTTCCTCTGCTTTGCCTGTGCTTGCTGAGTATTTGGTCTACACAAATCGTTCAACTCCTGTTGACGTCTGATCACATCCCTCACGTAGACCTGTGGAGACGTTTTCTTTCTCTCATACTCTGGGTAGAAAAAGGTTAAGGGTAAAAGCTTCTCGTGTCCAGTTAGCATCATATGTGGACGAACCCCAGTGGTGGAGTGTTTCGTGCTATTATAGGCTCCCATCACTTGTGGAAGGTATCTGTCCCAATCGGTCATGTACCTGGAACAATATACTCTCAGCATCGACACTAACGTCCTATTCTTTCTTTCCACTAAGCCATTCGTCGGGGGATGGTATGTCGTTGAGTGAGCTTGAGCAACTTGCGAGCGTCTGATTAGCTCTTTCGTGAGTTCTCCTACGAAAGCTGTTCCGTTATCCGATTGAAATGTCATCGAACAACCGTCATCGAACAACCGTGAAACGTCATCGAACAACCGAGTTCAGCGCATTACCGTTTACTGCTGATATGAGGTTCAGGTGCAGCACAGACCTCCTATACGCTTCCACCTTAACATCAGGGAACGCAAACGTGACTGCTGGTCCATAGATTACTGTCACAAACTCCGTGGCTCCTCTGATCAACGCTAAGGGATCGGTCCTCATAGCCAAGCTCAGATCGGTTAGTAGGGGCATGCCCCCAACATGTCGTCTCACATCTTCTTCTCTTTCGATAGTCTCATCTTCTCCCGTTCCAGAGCGATTTTGTTGTTCAGGGTCTTGCCAGTCCTCTTCTGCGTAGGGTAAAGTTTCATCGTCCGCTTCGATCACCTCGTTTGGATCCAGGTCCAGCGGTGTATTCGTTCCTTCCTCCACCACTTCGTTTCCATCGTTCTTCTCCCTCGTTCCATCGTTAGATAGGATCCATCATTAGATAATGATGGATCCATCATTAGATAATCCCCTTCATCCATGTCTGCGGGTATACACCAGTTTTTGTCGATGGATTGTGTGGCTTAATGTTCTCGTAGTGGGCGGCTCGGCCAGTACTCAGTCTATGAAAGCGTCCCTCCTGGTGCACTTCCGTAATCATGAAGGGTCCCCTCCACTTTTTTAGGAGCTTTTTCGTTCCTTTCGGTAGTATAACGTTCTGAAATACCCATACGTAGTCTCCCATCGAGTAAGTTTTTGCACCAGCTGCTTTCTTGTCGAATTTTTTCCTCTGCTTTGCCTGTGCTTGCTGAGTATTTGGTCTACACAAATCGTTCAACTTCTGTTGACGTCTGATCACATCTCTCACGTAGACCTGTGGAGACGTTTTCTTCCCTCATACTCTGGGTAGAAAAAGGTTAAGGGTAAAGGCTTCTCGTGTCCAGTTAGCATCATGTGTGGACTAACTCCAGTGGTGGAGTGTTGCGTAATATTATAGGCTCCCATCACTTGTGGATGGTATCTGTCCCAATCGGTCATGTACCTGGAACAATATATTCTCAGCATCGACACTAACGTCTTATTCTGTCTTTCCAATAAGCCATTCGTCGGGAGATGGTATGTCGTTGAGTGAGCTTGAGCAACTTGCGAGCGTCTGATTAGCTCTTTCGTGAGTTCTCCTACAAAAGTTGTTCCGTTATCCGATTGAAACGTCATCGAACAACCGTGTCTCGCTATCCACGTATTGATCAGGTGGTCGCACGTCTCTTCCGCCGAGGCAGTTACCAGGGCACGGCCTCTGCATACTTCGTGAAATGATCTATCATGACCAATCCCTGATTATAACCACTGTCTGTCATGCATATCTTTTGGTGATCTATATGCACCACCTCGTTGAATTCAGACGACTCGATCGATTGTAAAGGAAATCGCAATTTCCTTGGATCCTTGACCTGCTGGCATGACAGACATGATGTTGCCCACTTCTCACATGCCTTTTTCATTCCAGGCCACTCAAAGCGCTTCAGGATCCTCTGATATACTTTATCGATCCCCTGATGGCCCATCTGATCATGCGACCTGAATAATAGTTCTGTCTGATAAAGTTGCGGCAACACTATCGCTTTATACTTGTAAAGGAGTTTGTCTTCTTCTCTTCTCTTGCAAGCCACAATCCCGTCCTTGTTCAAATATAACCTCCCCTCCTTCTGCATGAAGTACTGTCTCAGGATACGGTAACTGACTTCCTCGAGTTCTCCTTTATCCGGAGAACCATTCTCGATCCACCTTTTCAGGTTGCTTGTCATGCGATCCTTTCTCTGCGTCCTTAGAAGATCCGAGAGTCTGTATCTCGCCTTCAAGTACGTCTTCATGACCCTCATCTGACTATTCAGCTCATTGGGCTTGTGTGTGTCTTCTTCCATCTTAACGCACCAAATCTTCGCCAACGGCTGTGTTTCTTGCTTAAACGGCTGAAGATCAGTCCTGACTACCTCTTTTTGTGGCAACAGACTTATTGAACGTTTCGATACCGCTATTGTTTCCAAATCATCCGCTGCGTTGTCAAAGACTTTCTCACTTGGTATGAGGTAGCGATCACTATCAGGGACCTGGTACATCTCCCTATCCAGATCCCTTGCACCAGTTTCCACTAGTAGTGTGTGGATCGCTAGTTCGGACAGTTCTGATCCCGAGCTCGAGTTCCTGTCTGAGTAGGTGTCAATTCCTGAGTTTCGGGAGTTGTCATCTGTTGAGGAGGTTGTGATGGAGTGTGCACCCTCCTCCAGATCATGTCTGTGCCTTCTTTGCATCCATCTGAACTCCCCGGACAAAACTTTGTTCCCCAGGTCCTGTTTTTCATCAGGAACTTCTTCATTCATCTCAGACTCCCCGGACAAACTTCCTTGTCCCGGGTGTTGTTCTTGTACTCGCTGGCTCCCCTCATTGTTCGTCTCCCGGGACAAACAATCTTGCACCAGGTTCTGTTCTGCCTTTACCCCTTCTTTATCCTGGTCCACAAAGGTAACCGTTTTCCTTCGCGTATTGCTCCCCTGTTCTTTCCGTCCGTACGAAGTACTGGTTAAAACCTCATGTGGTATTGAGGATACTAGTTGCTGAACTATTGTCCTATATTCCCTCTCGTTCTCCTCGTGTTGTCGTCTGGACGGCATGATCTTCACCTTCTCCCTAACTGTTAATGATGCCACTGCTGCTGTCCACTCGGGGTCATCTCTGGTCACTTCTCTTTCAAACAATCCACCCAGCATCCGCATCACTTGCGGTGTGGCCTGCACCGTTTTGTCCAGTAATGAGAGGCTGTTTATGTTCATGCGAGAGAGTTCCTGCAGGACCAGGTTTGAGCGCAGCAACAGATCCAAGGGCACCGGGTCCCTTTTGGATAGGATTTTTTATCTCGATTGCTTTCTCGACAGGTAACTCAGGGTGCCCTGGAATTGGATGTCCAGACTTATCCAACCATCTCGTTAAGGGAAGCGCTTCATAAGTTTCTTTGTCCAGAAACGAGAATCCCTCCTTTATTTCTGCTTGATTGGCTTGCTTCTGTTCCAATATTTCATAGAACTCAGTTTTCTTACTGAGGCTGTAAGCATCCTGTGTTCGATTATCATATGGTAGCCATCCAATCTTACTATCCATCTACCAATATAACTCTGATCCATCGAGTAGGTCTTCAACCAGGATAACGCTCTGTTATCTACGCGTAACTTAAAGGGAGCGGTCCCCAAGTATGTGCGGTATTTTTCCACAAATGTGACTACTGCAAACATTTCTGCTTTTGGTGCACCATATTTTATCGCAGTGTCACTCAAGACCTTGCTGCCGTATGCAATGGGACGGAGAACCGTTCTTCCATTCCATTCTTGCTCCTGATGCAATATTCCTGAGATGGCTACTACCGATGCGTCTGTATCAAGGACATACATGCCCTTTTCTGTAGGCATGCCTAGCACTGGCGCTTCGCACAGTTCCCGCTTTATGTTCTCGAAGTCAACTTGTGCTTCATCGTTCCATTCGAACTTTTACCCTTTGTTGCGCATCAGCGTCTGCGTCGGATTTACCTTGTCCGCATATCCTTTTATGAACTCCCGGTAGTAGTTGGCAAACCCTAGGAAGCTCAGAAGTTGTGTGTCCGTTCTGGGAGCCTTCCATGTCAACACTGCTTCTACTGCTTCCGGGTCCGGCCTCACACCATGCCTGTCCACCATTCTTCCCAGGTACTTGATTGAATCCCTAAGGATTTCACATTTCGATGGTTTGCACTTCAAGCCTGCTCTTTTCATGCATCCAAAGACCTCATCGAGCCGATCAATGCGGTCTTCCAGGGTTGGTGTCGCTATGACCACGTCGTCCACGTAACACATCACAAGATTCCCGTACTTCTTGGTCACTCTGGTCAAAGCCTGAGCCATCAGTCTTTAAAAAGTGACCGTTGCCTTGCACAAGCCGAAGAGCATCCTCTTCCACTGGTGCAACCCTAATTCGCACGCGAATCCGGTTTTCTCTCTATCCCTTTTCCGCAGAGGGACCTGACAGAAGGCCGAACCCAAGTCCAATGTAGTGAAGAACTTGGCATCACCAAGTTTGGAGAGGCTCTCGTCTATCCGCGGTATCGGGTACGCATCTTTTATTGTCACCGCGTTCAAGTAACGAAAGTCGCAACAAAACCTAAGCTGCCCCCTTTTTTTTCGCCATTACTACCCCGCAAGCCCATGGCAATTTCGAGGGTTCTATCATGTCGTATTCGAGCAACATTTCTATTTCCGCTCGGCACGCTTCCGAATTGTGTGGCTTCATCCGTCTCGCGCCTTCTCTATGGGGAACAGCGCCCTCCTCAAGTTCGATTTCGTGTTCGACGAAATTACAGCAACCGATATCCGCCTTATGTCTTGAAAATACATCCGCGTTCCGTTTTAAAACTTCCCGCAATTTTTCAAAATCTCCCTCACCTATTTTCCATTTTAAATATTCTATCTCTTGCAAAACTGGTTTGTCAGATTCTAGTTCATATGACGAGGCGCGTTCCGGAAAACTCGAGCAGCTCGATAAGCCGTCGTCCGTTTCGGATTTCATTGAAAACAATTTATGAATAGATTTTAATTCATTAATTCTTTTTAAACATTTATCTTAATTCACATGATAAGGACAGTCTTTCACACAGTGTTTCTTCAAGTTTTGAGTCTCCTCATAGTCGGTCCTCATCGGCAAAGCGTAACTAAGCTTCTTTCCACGCTGGATTGAAACCGTGGTGTCCAGTGTGTTCAATAACACACTGACACACAGTCCGTTTCGCGTTACCGAGAAGCTCCGGCCTAAAATCACCGAGCTCTGACTATTTGGATTCGGTACTAAACAAATCTGTTTACTATCGCTTAACAAATTTAAATTTCTCATTCTAAAAACTGCCACCACAGCCTGTCCTGGCTGTAGTTTCACTTTTCTATCTAAAAAAATTGGTACCTTGTTTTCGTCTGTTATTATCCTATTAATTGGTTTCTTAACATACTTCCGGTCCGGGTTTCTAATCCGTATCAGACTGTTGTTCAAGTCAATCATCAAGTCAAAATTCCTGACGAAATTCGGCGTCGTCCAAATTCTCTACCACCAGGAAGCTCATCCAAAGATCCCGTCCTCCCATGTGGAGAACTGTTATTGGTGTTCTTCCAGCTACGTAAATCGCTCCTCTTTTCCCAATTCTTTCCCAAGTTTTTATCGGCATCACACTCACTACCGCTCCTGTGTCCAGAAGCCCTGTGACTCCGATTTTCTTTCCGTTGGTGTCGAGCAGATGTGCGGTCACATCTGCTTCGTACCCAATATGTACTGCATCTTGTTCCATCATGGCGTCATGGCCTATCCTGCGGACTTTGAGTTCCTCCTCACCCAAATAGATCTGCCCTATTTGGTCACTATCTGTTGTTACATAAGTCCTAGTGTAGATACTGATTCCATCCACGTTCAGCATCACTTGATACGGCCCATAGACTTCCACGTAGCGTCCATGAAGTTTCTTTATGCGAGAGCCACCCGTTGTTAGTAGTGCTCGCACAGCTCTCGACTCAGTGCGTGGCTCAACCTGCCTCAGATAATCTGCATATGTGTCCAAATGCATCAAAGTGAACTCGGATGATTCACTCAGATTTCTGATTACCTGGTGTCCAGCCACCGAGATTATCGACTGTATCTTGCTTCCTTGCGGCACCATACCGAACCTCTGACCGGAGATCACATTAAGTTTCATGCTCAAACTGCTTGGTGCTTTAGTCTCCTCTACCTCCGTTGCTTCGAAGGTATTCAGTTGCTCCTGTAGTTTCTCATTCTCCAGTTCAAGTTTCACTTTTTGTTCGATCTCTTTCGTCACCAGTTCCTGCTGCACTCTATTTAGAGCATCCCTCGCGGCTGCCCTATAATCAATATTGAAGTCATCGCCCGCAGTCACTGTTTCCGGTTCACGTGTCTCTTTGGTTACCGCTTGCATTTTCTTCGTAGCCAGCTCTTGCGGTTTGTCTTTTCTGCGCGCCTCCCCTTCACTCAACAGTCGAGCCTTGCTGGCTTTCACTCCTGATAAAGCTTCCTCATGCCTTGGATGCTTGATGTCTGCCACTGCATCCTAGAATTGTGGACAATCTGATTTAAAATGACCTTCCAAGCTGCAAAAGAAATACCTCGGGCCGAATTTCGCAATTACTCCTCTCATGAAATCCTCATGGTCAACTTCTGACGCATCTTCGTCCTCGAGGCTAAAGCCTATTGCTTTCATGCCTGGTTTGTAAGTTGGGCATGCTGACACATGATGGTCCGTTGAACTGCAATTGGCACAAGAGTGTCTCTTGTCCATATCACCCCTCGGTTTGTACCAGTTGTTCCCTTGGTTTGCTGGTCCGTTGTTAAAATTGCCATAATTTTTCTTATAATATCCAGATCTCGAAGGAGGTTTCAACAAAGGATACTCTTTCGACTTGAGCCTCAACTTCTCTGGTGTCGGCGCATTGGTTGATAGTGGTGTGTAATGCGTCGCTAGCATTGTTCGAAAATCGTCATTCTTCACACCATCGATGAATTTAGAGGCTATCGCCAGGTTCATCCTTCTGTTTGACTTATCCGGTTGGCTGCGTCTTCTAAGCATCTCCAAATCGTCTAGAAACTTGTATATCGTCTCATCTTCTCGCTGTCTCCGTTTTTCGAAGCGCATCATTGCTGGATGTCCTTGCACCCCTGAGCCAAAAACGATTTAACAAGATTTCAAAGATTTTCTCAGCAGTATCCCGCTGATTTTGCTTTTTGGCCATCACACAGTTTAGGGCTGTTCCTTCCAAGTTGCTGATAAGAGCACTGCATTCTTGTCTTTCTGGCAAGTCCTCTTCTTCAAAATGCAGTTTCATCACTTCTATCCAGGTATCAATACAGCCATCAGATTCGTCTTTGTAGCATCTTGGTTTCTTAAAGACTCTTCTGGACTTCTCACTGCTTTCATTGGTTCAGGATAACCTTGTAAGGAATGTCTCTAAAGACCTGTTTAGGGGTTCAAAGGCTGTGGCCATTGCCGTAGCATCTCTCGAGTGCCCCGCCTGAGTGTCATCGCACCTTGTTAAGGGCTTTGTATTCGGTGCATCCCTGCAATCCTAATCGCCGTGAGTGTTTCCCCCTTGGCCCACATGACTCCTCCCTGGGCTCGCATGTCTCCTGTTACCGGAATCACCTCTCCCAGTCGCATGTGTGCCTTGCGTTGGTCGTTCGTTAGAGGTCTGTCTGTTCCCCGATGAACTTGCTCTACTGATTGGGCCCCATGTTCTATTATCCCTTGTGGCATAGCCTGATGAACTGCCCATACCTCTAGTGGATCCATATGTCCTCCTCCTTTGATGGTCATTGAAATTCACCTTCGGCTCCCTGCTGGGACCTCCCGAGTTCGGTTCCCCTTCTTTTGGTCCACTCTTGCTGCCTAGCAGCCCGTCCAATCTATCCATGATAGCCTGAGTTCGCCTCTCCATCATCGCATCTATCTTGGTGTCAAGAGTCCCAAGAGACTGCTCTTGCTGAATTCTTAACTTCTCCATGTCGTCTCTTAAGCGTAACTCTCTCTGTTCCGCTTCTCTTATCATTCGCGACAATTTCTTCGCTATGTGCTCGTTCGTTCTTTTTTCAAGCGTTTTTCGCTCCTACCAACTTCTTGTCTATTGCGGTTTATTTCTTCACGTAGACTTTCTCTTTCAATGTGAACTGCTCTTTCTAGTTCACTCATTCTTAAGGACATCTGTTCGTTCTGTTCTTCTATACTGCCCAACATGTTGTTCAAGGCTTCTTCTAATGCTGCCCCGTTATCCACGAGTGGCGTCACTAGTGGCGGTGTCACCCTGTCGGTTCCAGGTAGCTTCGTGCTGGTCGAGATTCGGGCTTTGAATCTCTGCCTCGACGTCTTTTCATTATCCACTTCAGGATCCGCCAATGCGTTGCCTAGCCCTTTGTTTCTACTCTCCCCAGTTCGCGTCTCTGAGTTTGTCATAGTCGCAAAGCCTCTCGACTGGCCTGGTGTGTTTGCGTCTTTGCTTATCGTTCTCACCACACCAAATTTGTCCCTGGTTCCAGTCTCTCCTTCGACGTATGCCTCATTCTCCTGGGTCGAACTATTGAGGCTGACTTGAGATCCAAAGTCCACTTGCTCGTCTTCGTCCTCTTCTTCCTCTTGGGATTCACCTTCATTTCCTGTGCCCACTCCCATGGTGAATGGAAAGATGTTTCCAAAAGTGTTCTTCATTCTTTCTGAGAACGATGAGGACGTTGATTGTTTCTCAGTCCCACCTGCCATCATGGTGTTGTCTGTTGGAGATCTTCTAGTTGCCACTATTTCAGTAGAGATATCGGACAGTTCCGACATCTCCTCTCGGTCCAGTGTCCCGGTGGAAGTGGCAAAATCTTGGCCTTGTTCTACCGAAGGAGACTCACTCGCCAGCCTTCTGTTTCTCCCCTCCGGTCCATGTATTTCCTGGTTCTCATTCATGGCCTGGTCCGTATAGACCTTCACTTCTTCCACTATCTTTTTCAGATCTATCCTATCCACTACAAAAAGCTATTCACGGTACATAGGTTAAAAAGCTATTCACGGTAATCCGGAAGGCTTCCGCGTTCCGAACTACCCTTCCGCACCGGCGGTTTAGGCCTATTAAGGGCGTTAATATGAGCATCCGCTCGGCGCGGAGTGCTCGTTAACGGTTCTGCCGGTCATGATGTTAAAAAAGAATAACACCCAGGAGCCCCATAAAAAAAAAATGTAACCTTCGCCCGGAAGATACATATCGACGGAAAATAAAGCTAGGTTCTAAGACGACTGGCCAACGTCTAAACAGAGCTCTACATGCTTTTCACCTTCTCTGCCAAGCCAGTTCTTTTGGTTGTCTTTCTAACATCGGGTCGACAAAAATGTTACTGTTCTCCGGCTTCGACCAGAACGCTCAAATTAACTTAATTACATGCAAAATCAGTGAGCTCATGGCTGGGTCTCAGTAACCCCAGACCACGAGGTCACTCCTAAAATCAGGGCTACTAATATTTATTGAATTATTATTTTTTTTGTTCAGTAGATAAAAATCATTATATCCATCGAAGATTGATCAACCCTTTCCCCCAACTCCTAGCTTCTCATCCTAGCAAAATGAATTCAAATGTTAATTAAATTCAATTCAGGACGTAATAGGGAACCTAAAAATTTTAAAATGCTATGAGTTTCAGTCCCGAGACCCCTCTGGATTCTTGAATCCGGGGAAATATGACCTCTATTTTTCTTCCGGAAGGCTGTCTTCTACCCTTCACCGTTGTTCGCAACGGCCTTGCAACTATTGTAGCGACACAATAGTTGCAACTCGGAACGGTCTCTGCTATTTCTGCTCGTCTCTAATTCCTATTCTAAGTTTTTTCGTTGTATCGTTGCAATCGCTGTTGTTGTTGTTGTGTTTTATCTCGGCTTTTCTGCCAAAATGGCCGCTCCTGACGTTTCTCAGATATATGACGTCATACTTCGAAAATATAAAAATTTGAAACACCAGAACATTCTAGCCTTCACCGTTTGGCTAATCGTTCCAATAACACTCCTAATCCTTCAAAACTGCTAATTTGGAAGGCTAGCTGCTAAAATTTCGAATCTGCATTTTCGTCCATTCTGGTCGAATGGCACACAAGTTTTCATTATTGTAATGTTGTTTGAAACAAATCGTTTTTCTCGGTTCACTTGATGATTTAAAAAGGCATCAACTGAGTTAACTTATTACTCTTCGAAGGTCAAAGCACATGCTAAGAAAAAGCTGTTGAATTCCTAAAAATTGCACCATTAATTGCGACTTAGATTGGAAAAAAACTAGGAGTGAGGGAAATGGTTGATCCATCTTCGATGGAGATGATGATTTTTATCTATTGAACAAAAACAATAGTAATACAAAAAATAGTAGTAGCCTTGTTTTTAGGAGTGACCTCGTGGTCTGGTGATACTGAGACCAGCCATGAGCTCACTATTTTTGCATATAAAAAAGTTTATTTGAGCGTTCTGGTCAAAGCCGAAAAGCAGTAACGTTTTGTCGACCCGATGTTAGGAAAACCACTAAAAGAACTGGCTTCGGCAGAGACGGTGAAAAGCATGTAGAGCTGTGTTTAGACGCTAGCCGGTGATTTTTGAACCTAATTTTTTTTCCGTCGATATTACTTCCATGCGAATGTTACATAGATGTTTTTATGGCGCGTCTGGGTGCTATTCTTTTTTAACATCATGACCGGCAGAGCCGTTAACGAGCACTCCGCGCCGAGCGGATGCACAAAGCAACGCCCTAACCAACGGGGCGGAAGTGTAGTTCGGAACGCGGAAGCCTTCCGGATTCCCGTGAACAGCTTTTTAACCTATTTTAGACCGAAAATTCACGTTCCAAGAAGGGTGGGGGGATTGGCCGTCCCGTCATTTCCTGAGTGGTATGTGACAAAAAACACTTAAAGACATAAAGAAAAACAAACAAAAAGTAGTATAGTACCTAAGAAAATCAAAAAACATAAAAAACAACCAAAAAACCAAAAACAGTAAAAAAATATAAAATCAGGAGAACTCATCCCCCCAGACGAGAATTGATCCGACCCTCCCTTATGTTGTTGTTAGATATATTGTTGTTACAGGCATTTATATCATTCAGGATTGTTACGATCAATTTTGTGGCCCGATTGTGGTGCT
The DNA here is from genome assembly GCF_963678635.1 of Symsagittifera roscoffensis. Taxonomy (NCBI): domain Eukaryota; kingdom Metazoa; phylum Xenacoelomorpha; order Acoela; family Convolutidae; genus Symsagittifera; species Symsagittifera roscoffensis. The sequence continues at coordinate 92,746,018 of NC_087062.1, forward strand.
TGTACTGAAGGGTTATTTGAGTATTTAAGCACGTTAATGCTAATTTTCGCTCAATCCGGAAGGATCTCGGGATTAGAGAAGAAGACTGATCCGGCAAGCAGTTCAAGGAGCGACAAGAAGGGTCTCAAGGGCAAGAACAATCGACTGTTTGGTTTTGTTAAAAAGTTTTGTATCCCTTTTGGTACAAAAAGTAAGATATTAATCTGTGGGTGGCTCGACAGTGACTGCACTGTAGTGACCCTTCAACGAACTGCGAAATTCCGAGTTAAGCAGCTGAATTCGGTTTTTGCACAAACCCGGAGGGGTATAATATTACTATCATAACTATTTATAAGCCTATGTTAATACTCCTATACCGTTTTTCAGTGAAAAACACAGTAAGCAGACCGGTTTTTAGGGTCAAAATAGCGATATTTCGACCCCCCCCCACAAATCGCGATTTTTGAGATATCGATATTTTTAAAACGGAAAAAAGCGCTAAATCAGCGAGTTTTATTGTAAATGTACTATTTTAAAAGGTAGAACCGGTGAAGCTTAGTCCAGAAGTGGTTGGAACTAATTGGGTACCAAAAACCGAATTTTCTTGACTTTTGAAAAAACGAAACGCTACAAAATAAATATTTTTTTTTTGAAATTTTTGGGTTAGGAATGTAGAAATTGTTGTTCGGACAACATTCACTAGTGAATCGACAGGTTTTAAAACCCGTTTGCCGATAACTTTCCGGGTTACAGTGAAATCAAACTTAACGTGTTTGATTTAGTGGATTCATCAATCCGGAAGGGTCCAAAAAGCATTGTTTTTGGCAAATTTTTTCAACTGGAATGTTTTAGATTGGCTTTTTTTGCATTGAACTAGAAAGTTATAGGCCTTTTGAGCTCGGATCAAAAATTCAAAAAAACAGAAAAACTTTAAGAGAGAAAAATTTTTGGTTTTAGAAAAAAGACGTTTTGGTTAATAACTTTGGAACAACTGGACAGATCCGATTGGTCTTAATACCATTAGCTCAGAAATTAGGTGAGCTTGCTCATTGATCCTTCAATTATTCGGAAAAACAAGCGTGAAAAATTTTTTAAGATTGTTTGGAAGCAATATTACTAATTTGTGAAGGTAGACCCTTCACGTTTTGTAAAAAATTTTTTTTGGAGAACCATTACACCCCTACCAAAGGGTAGTAACGGTTGAATAGGGCAATTTTACGCTGTTTTAAACGAAAAGGGAAGGCTAAGGAAACCAGAAAACCATAGTCGAGTCGAAACTAGACTAGTGATAAGACCCTTCACAGTTAAGGTGAATTGTCAAAAAAGAGGCTTAGCTTCAATCCGGAAGGTTCTTGGGAAAGAAAATACACACTTCCTAGTTAGTTCCAACAGCATAATAGCATCGGAGAACGTTTTCGGATGAATATCGGGTGAAAATTTTGAAAGTCTCTGAAAGGCATTTTTACAAACCCGGAGGGGTCCCAATCCGGAAGGGTCCCGATTTTGCCAATACGGCGGGGTCTTATTTTTGCCAATCCGGAAGAGTCCCAGTTTTGCCAATCCGGAAGAGTCCCAATTTTGCCAATCCGGAGGGGTCTCATTTTTGCCAATCCGGAAGAGCCCCAATTTTGCCAATCCGGAGGGGTCTTGTTTTTGCCAACCCGGAAGGGTCCCAATTTTGCCAATCCGGAGGGTCTTATTTTTGCCAATCCGGAAGGGTCCCGATTTTGCCAATCCGGAAGGGTCCCAATTTTGCTAATCCGGAGGGGTCTTGTTTTTGCCAATCCGGAAGGGTCCCAATTTTGCTAATCTAGAGGGGTATTGTTTTTAGCAATCCGGAGGGGTACTATTTTTGCCATTCCGGAGGGGTACTATTTTGTTAAGACTTAAGTAGGCAGAAGAAAAGAAAATAGTGAAAGGTATTAGGTTATTAAGAGATAGGCTAGGAACCAGTGACTGCACTGGTAACTTGCCTTTTATAAAAGACCAGACCAAAAAAAACAGGTCTAAATTCGGATAGTCGCGGCACTAAGTCTGAATTGAAAAAGAGTTTCTAACTAGTTTGTGTGGATTGAAATCCAAATCGTTTTTGGGAAAAGTGATTGCCCTGAGGATTTTAGTAGGTCTAGCTCAGGCAATCCGAAGGCAGACAGGTAACACAGGACTCGGTGGGTGCAATAGACGCCCACTTGAGAAAATTACTGCCTTCAAGTTTTGTCTGTTTGGCGCAGCACCGCACAGGGAGAGCTCTTCTTTAGAAGCAAAGTTCGGCTGTTATATTGTGACTGACTAAAGTACAAAACACATATGTTTTCCATTGAATTTTTTTTATTTTTCTTCATTTTGGTTTTAAATCAATAATATCTGTCCTAATACTAGCAATCGAACTGAGAGTATAGTCAGTAAGAAGTAATAAATTAAAAATGAAACTAGACAAGTCTAGGATACCTAAACTAAGTGATAGCTCTAGGAAATTCATACCAGAGAAACAGAGAAAAGCAATGAACGACCCTTTTGTGGAAGGGATCACACGAACCAGGACTGACAAAGGAAAGAAAGTTTCAGGCATAATGGTTGAAACCAGGAGGCAAAAGTCCTCAGAAGGACAGAGGGCAAGGTTAGAGGTAGAGGTCCATCCGGACCCTGCCATGGATGAGAACCCGGAGGAACATGGAGCGGAAGGGAGAGGAAACAGAAGATTGGCGAGTGAATCTACTCCGGTAGAACAAGGCCAAGAATTTGCCACTTGCACCGGGACCCTGGCCCGAGAAGAGATGTCGGAACTGTCCAACATCTCTACTGAAAATGTGGCGACTACAAGATCACCCACAGACAACATCATGATGCTTGGCGCGACGGAGAAACCGGCAACGTCCTCATCGTTTTCAGAAAGAGTGAAGAACACTTTCGGAAACTTCTTTCCATTTACAATGGGAATGGGTACAGGCGATGAAGCAGAAAGCCAGGAAGAAGAACGATGACGGGCAAGATCACTTTGGATCTCAAGTCAGCCTCAATAGCTCGACCCAGGAGAATGACGCATATACCGATAGAGAGACTGGTACCATGGACCAATTTGGTGCAGTGAGGACAATAAGCAAGACCACAAACGGATCAGGCCAGTCAGGAGACTTTTGAACATGACGAATTCGGAAATGCGAACTTCCAAGAATAGAAACACAGGGATATGTGACGCACCTGCGGACCCAGAAGTGGATCACGAAAAGGCGTCGAGGCAAGGAATCAAAGCCCGAATCTCGACCAGCACCAAGCTATCTGGGATCGACAGGTTGACACCGCCACTTGTGACGCCATTAGTAGATAACGGAGCATCAATTGAAGAAGCCTTGACCAACATAGTGGTCAGCATAGGAGAACAAATTGATCAGATGTCCTTAAGAATGAGTAAACTAGAAAGGGCAGTCCACGCCGAGAGAGAAAATCTGCGGGAAGAGATCAATCGCAACAGACAAGAAGTTAAAAGAAGCAAAAACGCTTGAAGGAGAGAACGGATAAACACTTGGCAAAGAACTTGTCGCAAATGACGAGGGAAGTTGAGCAGAGAGAGCTACGATTGAGAGACGACATGGAGAAGTTGAGAATTCAACAAGAGCAGACTCTTGGGACTCTTGACACGAAGATAGATGCGATGATGGAGGGGAGAACTCAGGCTATCATGGATAGGTTGGACGGGCTACTAGGCAGCAGGAGTGGGTCAAAGAATGGGGAATCGAACTCGGGAGAACCCAACAGGGAGCCGCCGAGGGGGAACTTCAATGAACAACAGAATAGGAGGAGGGCATATGGATCCACTAGAGGAAGGGGCAGTTCATCAAACTATGCCACAGGGGACAATAGATCACGGGGCCCAAACATCAGAGGAAGCTCAACTGGCAACAGACAGACCTCAGACGAACGACCTACGCAAGATAAATATGCGACTGAAAGATGTGATTCTAGAATCAAGAGTCATGCGAGTCAAGGAAGAAACAATCCCAGCAATTCGGACAGGAGGAAAAATCCAGAGCCTTTATCTGGGGCAATGATACTCAAGCGGGGCATTCAAGAGACGCTACATCAATGGCCACAGCCTTTGAACCTCTGAACAGGTCTTTAGAAACATTCCTTACGAAGTTATCTAGAACCACTGAACGTAGTGAAAAGTCCAGTAGGGTTTTAAGAAACCAAGATGCTATAAAGACGAATCTGATGGCTGTATTGATACCTGGATAGAAGTGATGAAACTGCATTTTGAAGAAGAGGACTTGCCAGAAAGACAAGAATGCAGTGCTCTTATCAGCAACTTGGAAGGAACAGCCCTAAACTGTGTGATGGCCAAAAAGCAAAATCAGCGGGATACTGCTGAGAAAATCTTTGAAATCTTGTTAAATCGTTTTTGGCTCAGGGGTGCAAGGACACCCAGCAATGATGCGCTTCGAGAAACGGAGGCAACGTGAAAATGAGACGATAGACAAGTTTCTAGACAATTTGGAGATGCTGATTAGGTGTAGCCAACCAGATTAGTCGAACAGAAGAAGGAACCTGGCAGTAGCCTCAAAATTCATCGATAGTGTGAAGAATGATGAGCTTCGAACAATGTTAGCGACACATTACACACCATTCTCAACCAATGCGCCAACACCAGAGGAAAAGAGACTCAAGTCAAAAAATATCTTTTGCTGAAGCCTCCATCGAGATCTGGATATTACAAAAACAATTATGTCAATTTTAACAATGGACCAGCAAACCAAGGAAACAACTGGTACAAACCAAGGGACGATATGGACAAGACACGCTCTTGTGCAAATTTCAGTTCGACGGACTATCATGTGTCGGCAAGCCCAACCTACAAACAGGGCATGAAAGCAATAGGCTTCAGCCTCGAGGAAGAATATGCGTCAGAGGTTGATCAAGAAGATTTCATGAGAGGAGTAATTGCGAAATTCGGCCCAAGGTGTTTTTTCTGTAACTTGGAAGGTCATTTTAAATTGGATTGTCCACATTAAGCATCCAAGGTATGAGGTAGCTTTATCGGGCGTGAAAGCCAGCGAGGCTCGCCTGTTGAGTGAAGCGGAGGCACGCAGAAAAGAAATACCGCAAGAGTTGGCAACGAAGAAGATGCAGGCGGTAACGAAAGAGATACGTAAACCGGAACCGGTGACTGCAGTGGATGACTTCAAGACCGACTATAGGGCAGCCGCGAGGGATGCTCTAAATAGAGTCCAGCAGGAATTGGTGACGAAGGAGATCGAACAGAAGGTGAAGCTCGAACTAGAGAATGAGAAAATTCAGGAAGGGCTAATTGCCTTCGAGGCATCAGAAGTCGAAAAAACGAAATCACCGAGTAGTTTGAGCATGAAACTAAATGTGATCTCTGGACAGACGTTCGGGATGGTGCCACAAGGAAGCAGAATACAGTCAATAATTTCAGTTGCGGGGCATCAGGTGATCAGGAACCTAAGTGAACCCTCAGAGTTCACTATGATGCATTTAGACACATATGCAGGTTATCTGAGAAAGGTAGAGCCACGCACTGAGTCGAGGGCTGTACAAGTTGTTGACGAAAGGTGGCCCTCGAACGAAGAAACTCCACGGGCGTTACGTGTAAGTCTATGGACCTTATCAAGTGATGTTTAACGTTGACGGGATAAGTATCTACACTAGGACCTACGCCACAACAGATAGCGACCAAATGGGGCAGATCTATTTGGGACAGGAAGAACTCAAGGTCTGCAGAGTTGGCCATGACGCCATGATGGAGCAAGACGCGGTTCACATTGGATACGAAGCAGACGTGCCTGCACATCTGCTCGACACTAACGGAAAGAGAATCGGAGTCACAGGGCTTCTGGACACAGGAGCGGTAGTGAGCGTGATGCCGATAAAAATTTGGGAAAGAATGGGCTTCACGAGGGAAAACCTAAGTCCGACGAATCTCCGACTGGCGGCAGCCAATCCAGGAGCGATTTACGTAGCCGGAAGAACACCAATAACGGTCCTCCACATGGGAGAACGAGATCTTTGTATGAGCTTCCTGGTGGTAGAGAATTTGGACCAATCCGACCAGTTCATCTTGGGCAGAGACTTTTCCCGGAATTTTGACGTGATGATTGACTTGAACAACGGTCTAATAAGGATTAGAAACCCAGACCGGGAGTATGTTAAAAAAACCAATTAATAGAATAATAACAGATGAAAACAAGGTACCAATCTTTTTAGATAGAAAGGTAAAACTACAGCCGGGACAGGCTGTAGTAGCAATTTTTAGAATGAAGAAGTTGAATTCGTTAAGTGATAGTAAACAGGTTTGTTTGGTACCGAACCCAAATAGTCAAAGTTCAATAATTTTAGGCCGGAGCTTCGCGGTAACTCGAAACGGACTGTGTGTCAGTGTGATATTGAACACACTGGACACCACGGTTTCAATCCAGCGTGGAAAGAAACTTGATTACGCTGTGCCAATGAGGACCGACTATAAAGAGACACAAAATTTGAAGAAATTTAGTATGAAAGACTGTCCTTATCATGCCAATAAAGATAAAACTTTTTAAAAAATAAATGAAATAAAATCTATTCATAATGAAGTCCGACATAGACGACGGCTTGTCGAGCTGCTCAAAGTCTCCGGCACACCTCTTGTCATATGAACTCGAATCTGACAAACTGGTTTTGCCAGAAATAGAACACTTAAAACGGAAAAAAGGCGAGGGATGTTTTGAATCATTGCGGGCGTTTTAAATCGGACGCGGATGTATTTTCAAAACATAAGGCGGATATCGGTTGTTGTAATATCGTCAAACACGAGATTGAACTAAAGGAAGGCGCCGTTCCCCATAGGGAAGGCGCAAGACGAATGACGCCACATAAATCGGAAGCGTGCCGAGCGGAAATATAAATGTTGCTCGAATACGACATGATAGAGCCCTCGAAATTGCCCTGGGCTTGCGGGTTAGTCATGGCAAAAAAAGAAGGACGCAGCTTAGGTTCTGTTGCGACTTTCATTACTTGAATGCAGTGACAATAAAAGATGCGTACCCGATACCGCGAATAGACGAGAGCTTCTCAAAACTTCGTGACGCCAATTTCTTCACCACACTGGACTTGGGATCTGCCTTCTGGCAGGTATCTCTGCGGAAGAAGGATAGAGAAAAGACCAGATTCGCATGTGAATTGGTTTTTACCAGTAGAAGAGGATGCCCTTCGGCTTGTGCAACGCAACGGCCACTTTTCAAAGACTGATGGCTCAGGCTTTGACCAGAGTGACGAAGAAGTACGGGAACCTTGTGATGTGTTACATGGATGACGTTGTCATAGCAACACCCACCCTGGAAGAACACATTGATTGGCTCGAGGAGGTCTTTGGCTGCATGAAGAGAGCAGGCTCGATATGCAAACCATCGAAATGTGAGATCCTCAGGGATTCAATCAAGTAGCTAGGAAGAATGGTGGACAGGCATGGCGTGAGGCTGGAGCCGGAAGCAGTAGAGGCTGTGCTGACATGGAAGGCTCACAGAACGGACACACAACTCATGAGCTTCCTAGGATTCGCCAATTATTACCATGAGTTCATAAAAGGATATGCAGACAAGGTGTATCCCATGCAGAAGCTGATGCGCAACAAAGAAAAGAAGTTCGAATGGAACGAAGAAGCACAAGCTGGCTTCGAGAACATAAAGCGGGAACTGTGCGAAGCGCCAGTGCTAGGAATGCCTACAGAGAATGGCATGTATGTTCTTGACTCAAACGCATCAGTAGTAGCCATCTCAGGAAAACTGCATCAGGAGCAGGAATGGAATGGAAGAACAGTTCTCCGTCCCATTGCATTTGGCAGCAAGGTATTAAGTGACACTGAGATGAAAGATGGTTCAGATGGATGAACAGAACGCACAGAACTGATCCAGTGGAGGGAACGTGCTCCATCGCAGTTTCTTCAATTGACGACAAATCCCGGAATTCAGGAATCGACACCTACTCAGACAGGAACTCGAGCTCAGGATCGGAACTGTCGGAGCTAGCGATCCACGCACTACTACTGGAGGCTCGAGCAAGGGATCTGGACAGGGAGGTACATCAAGACCTTGACAGTGATCGCTACCTCATATGTGATACAGGATGCGTGATAAACACCAGAATGCTGAAAGCCTCAGCAAGAAGACTTAGTTCAATGAAAGATTGGAACAGAAGCAAGCCAATCAGGCAGAAATCAAGGAGGGGTTCTTGTTTCTGGAAAAAGAAACTTAGTAAGCGCTTCACTTGACGAGATGATTAGAAAAGTCTGGACATCCGATTCCAGGCATCCTGAGTTGCCTGTAGAGAAAGCAGCCGAGATAAAGATTCTATCCAAGAAGGACCCGGTACCCTTGGATCTGTTGCTGCGCTCAAACCTGGTCCAGCAGGAACTCTCTCGCATGAACATAAACAGCCTCTCATTACTGGACAAAACGGTGCAGGCCACACCGCAAGTGATGCGGATGCTGGGTGGATTGTTTGAAAGAGAAGTGAACAGAGATGACCCCGAGTGGACAGCAGCAGTGGCATCACTGACAGTCAGCGAGAAGGTGAATATCATGCCGTCAAGACGACAACAAAAAAAATGAAAGGGATTGTAGGACTATAGTTCAGCAACTAGTATCCTCGATACCCCAAAACGTCTTGACAAGCACATCATATAAACGGAAAGAACAGGTGAAAGGGACACAAAATAAAACCGTCACCTTCGAGGATCAAGATTAGTGGGGCGAAGAGGTTGAACGAAGATCAGTGGGGCTTGCACTGTTGAAAACTAAAATTTATGAATTTCTTTGTTCTGATTTTGATCATTAAAAAAAACTTGCATGTATTTTGATCAAAAATATTAGAAAAACAGTATATTAAGATTGTTAAAAGTACTCACCGCCTACGCAATTTTCTTTTTATGGTAATGACGTGCTAGGAGAAATGACCGCATGACAAGCAACCTGAAAAAATGGATTGAAAATGGAGCTCCGGACAAAGGTGACCTGGAGGAAGACCGTTACCGCATTCTGAGAAAGTACTTTATGCAGAAAGAGGGAAGGTTATATCTGAACAAGGAGGGAATTGTGGCTCGTAAGAGAAGAAAAGAAGACAAGGTCCTCAACAAATACAACGCGATAGTGTTGCCGCAATTCTATCAGACAGAACTTTTATTCAGTTCACATGATCAGATGGGCCATCAGGGAATCGAAAAAGTATACCAGAGTATCTCGAAACGCTTTGAGTGGCCTGGAATGAAAAAGGCATGCGAGAAGTGGGTAACAGCATGTCTGGCATACCAACAGGTCAAGGATCCAAGAAAATTGCGATTTCCCTTGCAGTCGATTGAGTCATCTGAATTCAACGAGGTGGTGCAGATTGATCAACAAAAGTCAGGTATGCTAGTCAGTGGTCACACTCAAGTCTTGGTCATGATATATCACTTCACGAAGTATGCAGAGGGCGTGCCCTGCATAACTGCCTCAGCAGAAGAGATGTGCGATCACCTTATCAGTATATGGATAGCGAAACATGGTTGTCCAAGGACATTTCAATCGGATAATGGAACAGACTTTGTGGGAGAACTTACGAAAGAGCTCATTAGACGTTCACAGGTGGATCAAAATCACTCCGCGACATACCATCCCCAGACGAATGGCTTAGTGGAAAGGCAAAGTCCAACGTTAGTGTCAATGCTGAGGGTATATTGTTCCAGGTACATGACCGATTGGGACAGATATCTTCCACAGGTGATGGGAACCTACAACAGAACGCAATACTCCACCACCGGAGTTAGTCCACACATGATGTTAACCGGACACGAGAAGTCTATGACCTTGACTTTCTTTTACCCAGAGTTTGAGGGGAAGAAAACATCACCACAAGTCTACGTAAGGGATGTGATTAGACGTCAACAAGATTAAACGACTTGTGTAGACGGAATACTCAGCAGGCACAGGCAAGGCAGAGGAAAAAATTCGATAAAAAGCAGCTGGTGCACAAGCTTACTCGGTAGGAGACTACGTATGGGTGATTCAGAACGTTATACCACCAAAAGGAACAATAAAGCTCCTAAAAATGTAGAAGGGACCCTTCGTGATAACGGAAGTGCACCAAGAGGGATGTTTTTATAGATTGAGTACCGGCCGAGCCGCTCACTACGAAAACATTAAGCCATACAACCCATCGACAGAAAACTGGTGTATACCTGCAGACATGGAAGAGGGGGATTATCTGATGATGGAACCTACTTGTGAGGTCAATGAGAAAGGCACCAAGGGAAAGAACGATGGAAATGAGGTCGTAGAGGAAGGATCAAGTGCACCACTGGACCTGGATCCCAACGAGGTGATTGAAGTAGATGAAGAAACCTTACCCTACGCTGAAGAGAACTGGCATGACCCCGAACAAATGGAGGTCCCCAAGAATTTGAAACCAGATCAGCCGTTTACAATACAGACTCGATAGAGTGACAGGACAAGACTCACGAAGAATTATAATTCTCATGGAGATGACTTCGCAACAAGGACTGAAGAAGCGGCACGTGGACCCGGAAAACCTAGTCTTGTCCTTGACGAGATTGAGAGACTTCCTTGTGGAAAGGGAAGTGAAGGAACTCTCGCTTTCAGTGTACAATCCGAACAGAGGACGACTGCATCCACGGGAGCTGTATGCACTGACACATGTAATCTTTTCTGATACTACTATACAAGTATACTTACATAAGAAGAGTTGTTGAAGTATAGGCTGAGTTTAGGTTGCACGCAGGAAGGCGTCATACTAAATGTGTGTTGTATGTGATATGTGTGTTATATTATGTTATGAGTTATGTTTTTGAGACCCTGGGTAAGAAGGAATTAGTGACCATGAATAACCGAATGACGATCTTAGGAATATATCCGAAGTTTGGACGGTCCATTCTTAGGTCGAAATCCAAAATTTTAGCAACAAACCGATTTTAAAAAATTTGATATGAACGAATACATGGACCTGGCAGAGGCGTACGTAGGACCGATGATAGATGCGATCTATCGCCGGCTGATGGATCGAGGCTTGCTCTGGAGGACCTAGAGGTAGTCATGTTGCTGGCCTTCTTAATAAACATCTTGGGGCATGATAACCGTGAGGAACGCCCGTTTTTCTGGTACGAATGGATATCCCAATCCAAGTCTGGCACATGGTGGAGGTGATGCGCAGGGGTTTCAACGAACATCATATAACGAAAGTACCCTTGACAGTGAACCAACTTGGAGAAATGCAAATGATGGAGGAAAAAGGCAGAGCAGGTGGGAATGAACTTCCCCGAATACCCAGACTCTAGATATGTGGCTCAATCATTCGACGATTTTCTCTTTCCTAGGGAAGAGTGACCTGTGGACAACCCAATTACCATCGAAGAAGATGAAGGGGTTTCTCTGAGCCAAGAACTCCAGTCAGCGAACCACCACGACAACCTCCAGTGATGGAGGCAAGACCAGCTTTGCGCTCCATTGAGAACTTGCTAAATTTTGAGAACTCAGCTGCTCGACAGCTCTTTGATTTGTAAATAAATTGGTTGTTGTCTCGTGTTTTGTAATTTAATCTTTTTGCATCAAGTAGTTTTATTTTAAAGAGAGCAACAAAGAGATAGAATAAGAGATCATAGAAAAATTTGTTAAAAAAATGCAAAGGTTTTTTTTTAAATTTGTTGAAAATCTTTGTTATAAATCAATCTAATTATGCAATTGGTAATTTTTTTTACAAAATTTGTTGTAGGGATGGCAAAATACACCAATTTTAACATTTTGCAAAAAACTTAACAACATTTTTGACACATGACAAAAAAATTATCACAATTTTTGCAAACATGTTGAAAAACTTTACTTCATTTTTTGCGACATGCAAAAAATTTTACGATATTTCTGACACATTACTTCAAATATTTTCGCATTTTAAAAAAAAATGTAACAAGATTTTCTTGCACTGTTGAAAATAAGAGTTTTTTTGTTCTGATTTTGATCATTAAAAAAATTGCATGTACGTTGATCAAAAAAATTAGAAAAACAGTATATTAAGATAGGGAAAAGTAATCACCGCCTACGCAATTTTCTGTTTATGGTAATGACGTCGTTCTATAATTAGAAGGGACGTCACCACCCACGTTATTTTCCTTTTATGGTAATGACTGCATCGCCTACGTCATTCATTCGAAATTTTTAGAATTTTCCAGACAAATTTTCAATCAATCAGAACTAAGCAGTTTCAAGACATAGCTTCGGATCAAAAGTAATTTTTTTTGAAAAAAGTCAATTACAAAACGTTTGAACTTCCTCAAGTTACTCTACGAGAAAAAATAAAATAATCCCTGTGATTTCCTTATTGAAGAAATAGATGTAGATTCTTACTTTTTTCACAATTTTTTATGTTGTCCAAAATGTTGATGTTTATGTTGTCCAAGAGGCTGTGTTGACATGGAAGGCTCACAGAACGGACACACAACTCATGAGCTGCCTAGGATTCGCCAATTTTTACCATGAGATCATAAAAGGATGTGCAGACAAGGTGTATCCCATGCAGAAGCTGATGCCCAACATAGGAAAGAAGTTCGAATGGAACGAAGAAGCACAAGCTGGTTTCGAGAACATAAAGCGGGAACTATGCGAAGCGCCAGTGCTAGGAATGCCTACAGAGAAGGGCATGTATGTTCTTGATTCAGACGCATCAGTAGTAGCCATCTCAGGAAAACTGCATCAGGAGCAGGAATGGAATGGAAGAACAGTTCTCCATCCCATTGCATATGGCAGCAAGGTGTTAAGTGACACTGAGATGAAATATGGTTCAGATGGATGAACAGAACGCACAGAACTGATCCAGTGAAGGGAACGTGCTCCATCGCAGTTTCTTCAATTGACGACAATTCCCGGAATTCAGGAATCGACACCTACTCAGACAGGAACTCGAGCTCAGGATCGGAACTGTCGGAGCTAGCGATCCACACACTACTAGTGGAGGCTCGAGCAAGGGATCTGGACAGGGAGGTACATCAAGACCTTGACAGTGATCGCTACCTCATACTAGGTGAAAGAGTCTTTGACAACGCAGCAGATGATCTGGAAACAATAGCGGTATCGAAACGTTCGATAAGTTTGTAAGTTTGTTGCCACAAAAAGAGGTAGTCAGGACTGATCTTCAACCGTTCGAACAAGAAACAGAACCGTTGGCGAAGATTTGGTGCGTTAAGGTGGAAGATGACACGCATCAGCCAGATGAAATGAATAGTCATATGAGGGTCATGAAGACGTACTTGAAGGCGAGATACAGACTCTCGGACCTACTAAGAGAAATGACCGCATGACGAGCAACCTGAACAGTTGGATCAAAAAAGTGACCTGGAGGAAGACAGTTACCGCATTCTGAGACGGTACTTTATACAGAAAAAGGGGAAGGTTAGATCTGAACAAGGACGAAACAAGGACGGAGAAGAGAAGAAGACAAGGTCCTCAACAAATACAACTCTATCAGACAGAACTTTTATTCAGTTCACATGATCAGATGGGCCATCAGGGAATCGCATGGATTGAAAAAGGCATGCGAGAAGTGGGTAACAGCATGTCTGTCATACCAACAGGTCAAGGATCCAAGAAAATTGCGATTTCCCTTGCAGTCGATCGAGTCATCTGAATTCAACGAGGTGGTGCAGATTGATCACCAAAAGATTTGTATGACAGACAGTGGTCACAATCAAGTCTTGGTCATGATAGATAACTTCACGAAGTATGCAGAGGCCGTGCCCTGCATAACTGCCTCAGCAGAAGAGATGTGCGATCACCTAATCAATACGTGGATAGCGAGATATGGTTGTCCAAGGAAGTTTCAATCGGATAACGGAACAGCTTTCGTGGGAAAACTTACGAAAGAGCTCATGAGACGTTCACAGGTGGCTCAAGCTCACTCCGCGACATACCATCCCCAGACGAATGACTTAGTGGAAAGGCAAAATCGAACGTTAGTGTCGATGCTGAGGGTATATTGTTCCAGGTACATGACCGATTGGGACAGATATCTTCCACAGGTGATGGGAACCTACAACAGAACGCAATACTCCACCACCGGAGTTAGTCCACACATGATGTTAACCGGACACGAGAAGTCTATGCCCTTGACTTTTTTTTACCCAGAGTATGAGGGGAAGAAAACATCACCCAAGTCTACGTAAGGGATGTGATTTGACGTTAACAAGACTAAACGACTTGTGTAGACGGAATACTCAGCAGGCACAGGCAGGGTAGAGGAAAAGATTCGATAAAAAAGCTGCTGGTGTAAAAGCTTACTCGGTAGGAGACTACGTATGGGTAATTCAGAACGTTATACCACCGAAAGGAACGAAAAACCTCCTAAAAAAGTGGAGGGGACCCTTCATGATAACGGAAGTGCACCACAAGGGACGTTTTTATAGATTGAGTACCGGCCAAGCCGCTCACTCGAAAATATTAAGCCACACAACCCATCGATAGAAGACTGGTCAATGAGAAATGCGCCAAGGGAAAGAACGAGGGAAATGAAGTCGTAGAGGAAGGGTCAAGTGCACCACTGGACCTGGATCCCAACGAGGTGGTTGAAGTAGATGAAGAAACCTTACCCTACACAAAAGAGGACTGGCATGACCCCGAACAACTGGAGGTCCCCAAAAATTTGGAACCAGATCTTCCGTTTACGATACAGACTCGACAGAGTGACAGGACAAGACTCACAAAGAAATATAATCATTATGGAGATGACTTCGTAGTGGACAGGATAGATCTGAAGAAGATAGTTGAAGAAGTAGTGGGTCTAGAAAAAATAACTGTGTCACAGGACATCGACTTGTCGACGATAACGACGAGGAGTGTATCGATGACCGGTCCAAGCCCGAGGTAGAATTCGACGACAAGCAACAGTAATCCTATGAACAAGACTTGACAAATCTGCACGTCTTGCAATGGCTGAACAAAATGACGTCGGACCCAATGGAGACCAGGGTCACAATTCAAGATGTGGATCGTGAAAGCATGAAATACATATAAACCGAAAGCGATGATCCTTCCTGGGCTGCCCAGGAAGGGCAATTACTCGTTCCTGTTTCCAACATCGATTTATTATCCGGTATGCGATCTACGGTGACGTCGATGGATATTTTTGTCCGGGGAGGGGGGGGGGGGTAGGACCTACCCACACTCAAATTTTTTTTTTAAATTAAGAATAGCAAAAGAGACAGGTGATCTAGAAGCAGAAACAAGCGAGGACCCTAAGAAACCAGACATAGGGAGAGTAGTTGAGTCATATTTTAACTTGCCAAATGAATACTCAATTAGCATAATATTGTCAGATAGTGATTTTATACTCACAAATAGAACATGTGCGATAGCGATCTCAGCAGACATGAGTTTCAAGACAGCGTTAGCAGCGGATTTTAAGAGAGAATATAAAAACATAGAATTCCTTTGGAAGCAAAGACCAAGAGTAGAAGGCGTAGCAGCTTTGCCTCCGGCGGCGTCACAGATACCGGGAAAGTACTTATGCTTCTTGGTGACGAGGGCGACGGAGAAGCGGCACGTGGACCCGGAAAACCTAGTCTTGTCCTTGACGAGATTGAGAGACTTTCTTGTGGAAAGGGAAGTGAAGGAACTCTCGCTTCCAGTGTACGATCCGAACAGAGGACGACTGTATCCACGGGAGCTGTATGCACTGATACACGTAATCTTTTCTGATACTAATATACAAGTGACTTTAGGTTGCACGCAGGAAAAAGTCATACTAAATGTGTGTTTTGTGTGATATGTGTGTTATGTTATGTTATGTGTTATGTTTTTAAGACCCTGGGTATGAGGGTATTAGTGACCATGAATAAGCGAATGACGATCTTAGGAATAGATTCGAAGTTTGAACTGGGTAACAAACCAATTTTAATAAATTTTAGGATCAACATCTTTTTACCCAAGTGTTTTAAATAAATATTAATACAAAATTAGAGTAAAGTTGGCAAATGTGATACTCGTGACCTCTTTTCTAGATCCCGATTGATCGTTGAATTGTTCACCTGATTTCTCTTGATCAAACTGATAATAAGAATCGAATCTAGAAGTAGACGGACAACTTTGATTTGAACAAGTACATGGACCTGGCAGAGGCGTACATAGAACCGATGATAGATGCGATCTATCGCCGGCTGATGGATCGAGACTTGCTCTGGAGGACCCAGAGTTAGTCGTGTTGCTGGCCTTCTTAATAAACATCTTGGGGCATTATAATCTTGGGGACTGCCCCACGGAAGTCTTATTGATAGCAGCATATGGAGAAATAGGAGTACTAGGCCGCCCAAACATCAGGGTAATGAGGTGGATAAACGGGGTTTTCAGGAAGTGACTTGGCGAACGAGCCTGGATTGGGAAGTTCCAGGACCTACCAACCAGGTGAGATGCCTCTGCCAACCAAGTCTAGACCTGGTCTGAGAAAGGTGCATCAGGAGATGAACAGCGAGGCTGCCTCGTCTAGTCCACAACTGAGAGCAGCTGTGCCACCAAAGAGGACGAGAGTAGAGGAAGAGGTTCAGACGAACGAAACCATGCAAGATCTTAACGGAACGATAGAAGAACTGGAGAACACCAGAAGGGAGCTGGACGAAATGACCAAAACCAAGCTCAGTACGGAAGAAGACAGAGACATGTGGAAGAGACTGTTTGAAGATTGCAACAAAAAGCAGGGTGAAGAAATAGAGCGCTTGAGGCGAGAGTACAAAGAGCGATCGGAGCGGCTGGCGTTGACGACAGCCGTAGAAAGAGTGATACCTACAAGGAACATTGCTCGTGGGCAGTCCCCGATGGAATTTTTGACGCCTCGCGAATTGAGTCAAACGACGGAGACGCGACTTCCAGCTACAACAGGTCGAGTGACAATCCCGGACCCGAGTGACACCCTAGGTGACCCAGTCGTGGAGCAAAAAGTGAGAAAATTGTTAGAAACAGCTGGACGATTGGTCGCTAATAGGAATGCGCCAGGTTCCGGGTTGACTGCACCCTATGGAAAAATCGATGACACGGGCAGAGTAGAACTCTCCCAAGAGACGATGACGAGAACGAGAGTTAGTGATACAACGTTACCAACAAAGAGCTCTAAGGTCCCAGACAGGAAAGTACAAGAAATGCCGATGAAGAAAGTGTCCCGAGTGACTGACGTGCAGAAGAACAACAAGTTGAAGTAAAGCTTCACGGGAGTTCCGGACACGGATTCGATCCACTTGGAGCCCAGCAGTAAACCTACAGCAACCGCCACTTGGGACATCACATCTGATACTGGGTGACAGCTTGGTGAGAGTACTCCAGAATTTGAGGACCTCCTTGATCACTACGGTGATGACCTTTGGAAGTGCAACGATAGCCCAGCTATTTCGGATGGTGGAGCTGATGAACCCAGGGAGGATCGCCAACATAATTATCCTTATAGGGACGAACAATGTATCAAGAGGCTCAGATGAGGAAGAGGCACAATGGGAGTCGATGATGGTGTACCTATTCACTACTCTTTGGCAGAAATTCAAGTGCGCGGTACTGACCGTCTGCACCGTACCCATGAGCAAGAAAACGTTGAAAGCGAAAGGAAGAAGACATAATGAAGAGTCACCAGGTGGAACAATATCATGAGGATCCTGGCGAGTCAGGAATGCTGGACGGATGATTCTTATGGACATTGAACACGAGCTGAGATCTATGGATGAGGCCAGACTAACCACCGATGGGGTCCAATTTGATAGCCTTGAAGGACAATCCTGGTTGAACCGAGTCTTATGGGAGCGACTGGATGAAATAGAAGTCGAGCTATTTGACACGGGAGTGCTGAAGAAGGAAGAAAACACGAATGAGCCGGCAATTTCACTTTTTGTGCCCCCTAACTTAGAAACACGTTTGAGAATGGTCCCAGCCGTGACCTACAGGCCGCAAATCTCTAGCGAGCCAGAGCAAAGGGCAGATGCACAAGATCGATTGGGGGAAGCGCCAATGAGAAGAACCGTCCATCCAAGACGAAGATTAGGACCCGTCAATCCGACCGCGGAGACGACCAGCACCTCGAAACCAGAGACAAGATCAGGGACAACGGGTACCAGCCGAGAGGAGCGTCGTCCAGACAGGAGCTCTTTGATGTGGTCGAGGCCCATACCTTCTCCCCGGCACGTATAAAAACAGGAACTGATGCATTTGAATCTTCAGACAGCGAGATTTGCAGCAAAATCGCTTTGGAACAGGAGAGGATGAAACGATTCAGAGGGGGAAGACGTGCGACGTCATGCTGGGGGCATGCCCCTGCATACTGACCTGAGCTTAGCTATGAGGACCGATCCCTTAGAATTGATCAGAGGAGTGACGTGACAGTGATATACGGTCCAGCAGTCACGTTTGCGTTCCCAAGGTGGAGGTTTACAGGAGGTCGGTGTTGCACCTGAACCTCATATCAGGAGTGGACGGAAGTACACTTAACTGATGTGAACAACACGCGCTACGAGAATTGATGAGTGAGGACTTCTTATTCGCGAAGATATCAGAGCCGGAGATGACCGTCATTAACTTTGATGATCAGTTCCGAGACAGGATGGGGGAAGCGGACAGAGGGCACAATGAAGTATTCCCGAAGCTCTGGAATCTAAGACCCTACGACAAAACAAACGGCGAAATGCCGCAGTGCTGCAGTATACGCAGTTTGCTTACACGGATGAAGCAACCAGGAGACGAATGAACAATACAGCGACTCCGAAGCTTGGAAGGTTTGACGAGGAATGGGCGAGACTGGATCTAGCGCCTATGATCATGAGAGGCAAGGCTGACTTACCAGATGCCTCACAAATCTCAACGAGTGTAAAACCAAAGTGAACGGTGGGAGGAACACTACAGACTAGAACCATGCTAGCACACTTCGGCTCTGAAGAAGTTAAGGTAGTTCACGGAGAGGAGGAAGATCAGTCAGCTGGAAGACTAGTTGTACCGAAATTTCCTGATGCGGCAAGGGGTGAAGAACAAGCGCCCTCAAATTCAGGAAAGAATCCAAGACGAGACGATGGGCAGCGAGGAAGCCGTCGATCGGAAGAACCTATGCAACAGGATCCCGATCAAGCCGAGAAAAAAGACGATAAGGCTTCAACAGGAGGGATGTCCAGCCTGGACTTCAATTTCCTCAGCAATTTTGAAAACGGCACGGACACGTTGGAAGCGACGACTGAGCTGGCAGACGAGAGAACTTCCACGCTGGAACCCCCGTCGGCCTTCATGGGAACGAACCGGAACTTGAAAACGGAACTTGAGGGCAATTTCAGTGCCAGCAGACTTGGAAATTCTAAAAACAACGAACAGAAACTCTTGATGGAATCACCAAGGAGAAGAAGAATAGAAGGCACTGCTAGAGTACCTTTCTTGGGAACGTTGCCCAAAGAAGAGTGGGAAGTGCATCATAGAGACCATGAAAATAGGACGGGATGCAGAATGGACAGAGTGGCATTCATGGAAGAGGTCTGGACAGTAGTTCAGAGCTACGGAACCCAGTCTATTTTGAAAAAAGGTCTCAACCGACCACTAATGCGGGAAGTCCTTGACAAACTCGACGAGCGTGAAGGGAGGTTGAGCGAGTTGCTGATCGACTCGGCCACTGATGAAAGTGAGGCAAACTCTCCTATAAAGATGACGCCGCAAGAAGACAAAGGGAGAAGTGGTATATCTGTCAAGAACCCGAAAGGGAACGATGCGATCAAAAATGGTGATTGACAGCATTAATGAATTGAAGATGAAACTGGTCAGCAAGGTGACATTGAGGAAAGCGGTAAAGACAAAGGTGGATTCCAAAATCTCGATGAAAACTGTCAACTCAGCTAAAAAAAATGCGTCGAAGAAGCTATGGACTTGGGACAGGGTGATGATCGATTGCCTGGTACAGACAGGAATTTAGCTGGCGTAGCGATGATGCCACCCTTTCTCGTGGCAGGAATAAAAACAGCCAGTTACAAAACCAAGAAGAGTGACCGCACTCTAACTGGAGCGACGTTAGAAATGGAGATACTCAGCCAATGTGGAGAGAGTACCCTTAAAGACTTCAAACGGTCTCCCATGAATCACGGAAAGGGAAGCGTCGTAGGGCAGCTGGTCCCAGGTGAATATTACCGACTGACAGTATCGGAAACTGTATCGATTGATGAACCCGCCGGTGGATACATGGAGATGTGGGAATACAGAAACTCGGCCAGAGGACACTTAATTGCGCTGGAACACGAAAGTGCTGTGGAAAGTTATCTGGAGACGATGATGCAAGGCACTAACCTGAAACAGAAGGCATACGGAACTCTGGTATCTTCTGAAATGCACGCGGAGATGATAGAGCAGTTGATGAGCCTTCCATGGAGAGCAGTAGTGTTACGGTACTTCGAAGAATAAATGAGAACGACTCCGAGGATACACGCTCTGATAGCGATACCCTATGAGAAAACAGAGTTACAACTGAGGTTCGCTTGGTGCATGATTGGACTGACACGCGGGAATATGATTTGGAAGAAAGAAAAAGATCGAAGGGAGAAAAGGCGTTCTTAATGACGAGTGTGAGAGATCTGATGACCCAAGAAGGAGCAGCGGAGAGACGCTCTCTATTTCATTCGATTTATGATGGAATGAATTTCAGTGCCTGCATTGAGCACTTTTGTCAAGATGCTAAGAGATGCTAGGAGCCTGTGGAGCTGGAACCTATGAAAAAGATTGACGAAATGAGGAGATTCTCCAACAAGGAGATGAGGCTCTCGGGAGCACTGCCGAAATCCAGTGAATACTGTAAACCGATCAGGAAGAAATCATACAAATACGTATCCGGAATCACAGGGATGGCGTACAACCCTTTCCCAAATGAAGACATAGGCGATTGCTTCTTTGATTACGAGCAAGCAGTGTTGCTAAGATTCTGGACGTCAAGAATTGCAACGATAAAAAGCGCTGCTAATCAGCAGACCAAGCTGGGACTAGTCTTGGAGGAAAGGTGACTGCACCTTCAGTGCCAAAATCTGACAACCGAGTGGAGTTTGGATTGGGATTCTCGGATGAATTGCTGAGAACGAGTTTGATGGTAGTGTGGGAACTAATGAAACCATCATGGTGTCCGAGTCCTAACGTCGATTCGATTTTGCGTGCGATACAAGACGTGGAGAGGGAACTGAATTCAGACTGTATCTTGCGTGACCTGAACAGCATCTATAATTTGATGACGACAGCCTCTAAGAGCAACGGAGAAGACAAAGTAAGGTTGCATGGCTGGGGACCAGAGGACCGGGTCAAATCTGCTAGCTGTCTGGCAGAAGTCTCTAGACTGGAAGGTCAAATCTGTTGAGGTCTGGATTGCGTAAAGACCCTGGAGAAAAAACACAAGCAATTGACGATATTGTTTGGGAACATTGTGATGAAGTCGATAACGCAAACGGAGCTGATTGCAGATTGCCATGGAGGAACCGAGGTGATTCTAAGGACTGCACTAGGGTTCTACAGCATGTTTGGTTCTTTAGAGTCACTTTTGAGTCTAGAACAAAAGCATGAGATGGTTACGACCATCAGTGTAGAAGTGTTTCCAAGAGTGTTTCAAACCGAGCAGAAGTATATTGGAAAGTGGAGACAAGCGATCGAGGCGGATATGAACATCCGGCATAGTGAAACTTATCGTAGACCGACGGGAGCGAGATTTTTAGTGGGATGAACTCTAGCTCCAATATGCAAAAGCAGATACCCAGTACATTTTGTAGCGGTGGATGTGAAAAGTACGAGAACGATCGTGGATCAAGCTTTCTCAGTGCCAAAATGCGTAAGACTAGCGAGAATGTCAGAAAAATCTTACGAGTTACTGTGCAAAACGTTCTCAGCAGTTCCGGTGAGAACCAGGAGGAATTAGAATTGATATTGGGAAAAAAGTTCAAGGGATAGTCCAGTGGGAACTTCAGTGACTTTGAAAGACAAAATCAGAAAGGATCAACAGTCGCGGATTACAATGCAGTGGATGAGAATGATGAACTCCATCAAGTGATGATGGAGGTGGAACCACTACTGGAAGCTTCAGAAAACCGTATTTGGAGGAGCATCATGTCAACACATGATGAGTTCCCCTGCCATTGCTTGCTACAAACATGGTGGTACCCCGGGCGTAGTAATCTGGTGTTGATCTGGGACTGTGGAGAGGTGCTCTCCATGGGTTTACCAGATTCATCACAGCCCACAACTATAATGATAGTAGGAGTTATGATGGCGATACGACGACTGGAAGCTCATGTAAAAAAGAACAATAGACAGGAGGTGCCGACGAAAGAACAGTTACAGGAATTTGATTGCCTAAAAGATTTAGATCTTTTTAAGAAAATGTGCAGAATCCTGAAAATTCCGATGGAAGTGAAAAAGATATGAACCAGAAGACGACTGATGCCATGATTCAGAGCCAACATGGCTGCATGGTTATACGAGTATGCCAAGAAGCATATGTCGAAGCACAGCAGAGTGTACAGTACGTATCAGCTGGACATTGGAGCAGGAGTTTTTAAGCGAGCTTTTGTAACTCATCGGAATACAGTAACTACCGCAGTGAAGAGAACTTCTAGGACAAGTGAATGTGACGAAAGGGAAAAAGAAGAGATGTTGAAGGAAGACTTGGAGAGAAACGTGATATTGTGCCTCCACAACAGCTTCTGCCGAAACAGAGAATCTAACGTTGATCCTCTACCTTATTGTAAGCAAAGAGTAGAAGGGCAGAAGTGTTGGAGGACTGATAAAATAGCTACCGACGTGTTGCAAGACACAGAGACTGAAATTGAGTCAATGTCGCAGGAGGAGGAGATGGAACATTGACAAATGGCCGAAAATCAAGATGCAAAAAGAAAGAAAGTTAGAAAAATTTAGAAGTTTTAAAACTTCTAAACGACAAAAAAAGAAAGAAACAAAGAAGCGACGAAAGAAAAGATGTTAAAACTCAGAATTGTTTTGTATGTGTCAAAAAACTCAAATGAGAAACAAAAGCAAGTAAGTTTGCAATTGAAGCTTAAAAGAAAACATTTAGTTGAGTTTTGAAGATTAAAGAAGTTGTTGCATTCATAAATTTGCATTATGGTTTTAGTTAGTGACTTTAGAGACTTTTACTATTTATTTAGAGAGGCTTGAGTGGAGAGTATATTAAAATATTCCAGCCTGCATGATTGTTTGTAATCAACTAGGACGACTGATCACTTTGTGGTGACATGAATGGCTTGGAAAATCTCTTGAAGAAGGAGAATATTTCATTGTTCCTTTCAACCACCGAGTTCCTTAATTTTAATATTCAGGGCCAGTAACAACTAAATTTTCGAAGGGAAGAAGCATAGTAGGATAATTTTAGTTTGTGGGTTGGCAGGACTGTCCTGCGTCCCTACAGTTTTTAAACCTAGAAGAAAAAATTTTAAATCGGGATATAGACATTAGAAGTCTAAAAGATGTTTCATCGTAAGTCATATCCTCGAAAGTGCAGATAAGTGAAAGAATTTGGAAGGCTATACTAGTGTGGTATGATGCCATTTGTATTCTGCAGTGAGTTGAAATGAGGTGGATAAAAGTGATTTTATGCATTTTGTAAATTCTGTTTGATGGCACTGTACCATTTTGATAAGACTACGAGACTCAATGAGACCAAAATATACAAAAATGCAGTTTCGCAATCGAACTTTTATCGATCAGAAAAAGAACATCGAACTGGGAAGATTGATGATTTTAATGAATTAGCGACGTTATTTGAACGATTGGACAAATCGAGAAGGGTTAGTTTTGACTGACATGTTAATTTTTAAAATTTCGTTTTGGACATGAACGACACCTAACATTTTATTATATCGCGAATACTAAAACGGCGAAAAACACAACAACAATAGTCGCAGTAGAAACAACTACGAGAAAACGACAATAGATTCAAATTGTGTTTGGAGATTGTCAGAAACCATTCCGAGTTGTAACAATTGTGCCGCTACAATTGTTACAACGTAATACCCGAGAAAAAGGAAGGGTGTTTAGACAGCGTGTCTAGCCTTCCGGAAAGAAATAAGAGTGCTATCTTCCCGGATTCCAGAATCCGGAGGGGTCTCGGGCTCAGGACTCAAACTGCTTTGCATAAACTTTTAGCTTCCTGGTCATGCCCTGATTATTAACATCCAGATTCATTTTCAGAGAATGAGAAACTAGGATTGAGGGAAAAAGTTGATCGATCTTTGATGGAGATGATGATTTTTATCTACTGAACAAAAGCAATAGTAATATAGTAAGTAGTAGTAGCCCTGTTTTTAGGAGTGACCTCGTGGTCTGGGGATACTGAGAACCAGCCATGAGCTCACTATTTTTGCATATAATTAAGTTAATATGAGCGTTCTGGTCGAAGCCGATTAGCAGTAACGTTTTGTCGATCCCATGTTAGGAAAACCACCAAAAGAACTGGCTTCGGAGGAGATGGTGAAAAGCATGTAGAGCTGTGTTTAGACGCTAGCCAGGCGTTTTAGAACCTAGCTTTATTTTCCGTCGATATGTACTTCGGGGCGAAGGTTACATTGATAAAAACGAGATCAACCAATATTTTCATTTCTTGTCTCAACTTGTCGTGCATACAAAAACTGATCAATTGAAATTTGATAGACCGACCAGTTTTAAGCCAAAAACTTTTCAGCCCAGTGAACAAAAAAAGAATAACTAGAAAAAGAAATCGGATTTGCGTAAAATTTGACGTAAAATTGAACCGGTATCTGCTATGCAAACATGGTCAAAATATGTCTGTTGTTTGATGAAATTACAGATTCGGGAAAATGATTCTGTTGTACAAGTTGTTTTTAAAAAATTATGATCCCAATGGATAAAGCTTCCGAGCATAAAAATTGCAATTGCAAGCAGAAAATTCAGTGCACTTAAACTGACGCAATTGAAAGTTCAATAAATACAAAAAAAATTAAATTAAAAAAATGAAAAATGAAAAAACTTGCATCTATTTTTTTTCAAAACAAAATTGAAACAAAAAGCAGACTTAGACGAAACCAACTGCATCGACACTCCTTTTAAAGAAAAATCAAATCTTTTTGAACAACTTGAAAATTGTGTATTAAAAAAATGACAAGACCACTGTTAATTATAGTAACAAAAATCAGCAAAAAATAAGCCATGCTTTGGAAATTAGGCAGGCGAAAATAAACAGAGAAACGAAAGTCCAACAATTAAATTTCTCCAAGAAAAATGAAATACCGCCCCTCTACAACAAATTTTATGGAGTGTGACAGCTCTTAAGGTTCAATTACAATTCGAGTTTAGTTTGTTATATATGTTTGCAAGAAAAATAGTTTACGGGAAAAAGTCAAAATACTGATTACAAGAAACTTGCTCTAGCAAGCGTCATTAGATTTGAGCAAAAATGTGTATTTAAACTTCTCATTTTTACGCCCCCTTCCAATTCTCAACTCTTCCAATTCTCACTAACTCATGAGGGAAGTATTAGATATTGGATAAGATCAGGAGGCTGACCCCCATGTATTAAGATACGTTATAGATCATCAGGTCAGCCAGCTATGTATTAAGATTAGGTATAGAGTCTAAAATGTATTAAGATAGGGAATACCAATGGTAAGGTTTTATGGTTGGTGTGATGGTAAGTTAATGGTGAGAAATCGAATTTTTTGGATTTTGTGTAAAAATATCTAGTTTTTTCGCAAAATTTTTTGGCGCGTGTTATCTAATTTGTGAATATCAAAGATTAATTACGTGTAGAGTGTGTAATGAAGGTCTTTTTTACTTTTTTGGTACATGGTAATTCAATGGTAAGAGTTGTTGGGTAAAAACTTTGAATTATTATCGAAAAAACTTTAAAAAAAACTTCAAACACGATAAAATTAGCTATAATTCGACCCAGTTTATTAAATAATCTTACTTTCTTTCTACCTGAAAGTATGCTGAAATTTAGTGAAACTTCGAAAACGTCAAGGATTTATAAAAAAAGTTATGAGCTTTTGGAAAAAACTGCAAAAATTTCAAAAGTTTGGGAAAAATTGGGAAAATCTCATAATTTTGGTTAATTGTTTTGCTGCTTTTGATCTAATTGAAACAATATACGTACGTATTGATATTGAAATTGAGTTCAAATTGTGTTTTAAACGGCATCATGTTGAGACATTGATACAAAAATTGCTTAAAACATTAGGTTTTTCCAAAATTTTCAAACAAAATTTTGAAATACGACAAGTTTTAGCAAGATTTGAGCTAGAAAGCGGGTTATATAATGCTCTCAACAGTAACAAAAAAGCTCATAATAGCTGAATTGATATTGAAACTTCCGATTCCTCGGAAAAATAGTGAAATTAATCGTAAACTTTGAGAAAGTAAAAAAAAATTAATCAAATCTATACAAAACTTTCCATTTTCAAAATTTTTTTTGGTGATTACCTGATTTTTTGCCCAATTCAGGCGGAATTGAAATAAGATTCTGAATTCAAATGAACATTAAGAGCAATATTCTACGAATTTTTTAGATCAAACTCCATGATTTAACTCCTCCTCAGTTTTTTCTCAATGATTAACCCAAAATTGTACAAAAATTACATTTTCTGAGAAGTTTTTCACGTTAATTATTATGAATTTCTGATCAATGATGAAACATGAACATGTAATTGCTAAAATTGACTAAAATGGGTTAAATTTCTTGAAATTTTTTTTTTCGATATTTGCTCAAATTCAAAAAATTTTTCGTCATAACTGATGATTATCTCTCTTTTGCTTCTGCAACTTAAATTTTCATGATTTTCCGTAGAAATGTTCTAGTATCAATTGAACGAACAATTTGCTGGCAGAGAGGAAATTAGAACTGATACCGTCTGATTATTACAATAAATATTCTAAATGTCTTCCTCAAGGTACCCTTGTTCACTTGCTACAGTAAACTACTTAAGCAAAAATATTATCTTTATCTTGAAACTTTATAATTATTATCTTGAAACTTTCATGTTAACACAAATATACAATTTTTTATCTTTCCCAGGGTAGTTAACAGTTTCTTTTCTGAAATCGTCAAGAAACAGTAGAAAACTATAATTCTCAATAAATCAACCCCCATTATATGCTCAATAATGCAATACTCTACGACTTACTATCACTTAACCAATCATTAGCGTATTTTATGCTTTTTTATTTCAAATTTATTGCAAGAAAGTCTCCGCAAGCTTGCAACTGATGGAGTTTTTAGTGTTTTGATTAATGATTTTTTTCGATCGATTTCCATGGAAAATTTCACTACAATTTGAACTCGTTTTTTGCTGTCTGTATTGTCAACCAAAACCTTTGAATAAAAAAATTGACACATCAAGAATTGTGATAAAAAAAAACCTCTATATTTCTTAATACATTTTTTCAAATTCATCACAATTGTATTCCAAATTCAGTAAAAATTAAAATTCATAGTAATTTCTATGTTTTTAATTTAAAAAAATAGTTTTGCCTTCTCTTGAAGTGTGTTTGGAGACTGTTGAGCACATGATTTAACATTATGTTGAGAATGCTTCTTCTTGAAATGATAAGTGAGTTCCTCGCTGCTATAACTATAAAATCTACAGTTCGAAAACTTCAAAACGTCACAGGTTCTACGATGTCTTGACGCATCTTTACCCTTGTTCAGCTCCTTCAGTAAACTATTTAAGCAAAAATACAATTTTGAGATCAAAAACTATCACTTTTCTTGCAAACTAATTATTAAATTGCTTTTTATTCTTATTTTATGACGGAAGGTTTTTTCCAAAATGTCCAAGTGAGAAAGAATCGGGGCTAGTTATAGCAATCAAAATCGCAACTAAACATTGAGACTAAAAGGTGTTTTTTTTTACGCGGAGTTTCTAGAACAAATTAAAACCAATTCTATTGGTTATAATCTGAAAACCTCCGGAAATACGCAAGGTAACGTAATTCCTAACGTCTGCAACATCTATAACTTCTTATGGAGCGCATCTCAAAAAATTGATTTAACAAAGGAAATCAAGGTGCAACCTGGAACAATCTTATAATTTTCTGATTTTTCTTAAGCAAGGAACTCTATAGTAAAAATAATGAAATTCAGATCTTGAAAGCATGTTTTTGATTTATGCTTCATGCATTTTCTTCCAAAAGATGTGGGATTGGGTTTACTTTACAAAAAATATTCTCAAAATTTCTGATTTTTCATTTAAAGTTACCTAATATATCAAATGATAACAAACTTTTCTTATGAATTACACAAAAATACAAATTTTTGACACTTTGTAAGTCGGATTTTTTCTCAAGATATTTTTTATAAGCTAAATTTTAGTAAAACTATCTCAAAACTCCGAATGAATTAAATTGAGTTTCTGTCTCCTTTTAGCTTTTTCTCAATTTCTGCTTCATCTACTATCTACCAAATTAATCCAGTTTGAACAAATTTTTACTTGAAAATTGAATTTTAGATGGAAAAATGTATCGCTTCAACGAACGTTTAATAATTTGAAGCTGAATTAAAACCCTAAGTCCTTTGCTAAAATTCTTTAAATTTTTTTATCAACCAAATAACTTTATATTGCTCTTCAAACTTGATTTTTTACCATGAAGTAATTTTTTGGTTGAAAATGATGTATATTATTATCATGAAACTTTCAAAAGTTAGCACAAACATACTATTTTTCTGAAATTGTCAAAAACAGTAGAAAACTATAAGTCTTTTTAAATCAACCCCCATTATTTGCTTAATAACGCGATACTCTATGAACACTTTTACAATCACTAAACAGGGAAAACTTTAAAATGGCAACTCGGCAAAACCTTTCAATTAGTTGATGCTTTGCAAATATCCAGTTTTTTACAGTTTTTCAACAAAAACTCAACCACTCATTAGCGTATTTTATGATTTTTTACTTCAAATTTATCGCAACAAAGTCTCTGCAAGCTTGCAACCAATGGAGTTTTTACTGTTGATTAAAGATTTTTGGATCGATTTCCATGGAAAAATTCACGACAATTTGAACTCGGTTTTTGCTGTTTGTATCGTCAATCAAAACGTTTGAATAAAAAAATTGACACATCAAGAATTGTGATTAAAAAAACCTTTATATTTCTTAATACAATTTTTGAAGTTCATCACAATTGTATTCCAAATTCAGTAAAAATTAAAATTCATAGTAATTTCTATGTTTTTAATTTAAAAAAATAGTTTTGCCTTCTCTTGAAGTGTGTTTGGAGACTGCTGAGCACATAATTTAACATTATGTTCAGAATGCTTCTTCTTGAAATGATCACTGAGTTCCTCGCTGCTATAAGTAGAAAAGTTACAATTCGAACACTTCAAAACACCACAGGTTCTACGATGTCTTGACGCATCTTTACGTGTGAGTTCTCTGCCATATTCAAGTCATGCAACTCTTTCGTTTCTATTCAGTGACGGCATCTCAATAAGAAAACAACGCTTTATTTCCGATTGGACATGATTTTTCTATAAGAATTCCATAAAAGGAAACTGAAATCTAATTGGACACGACTACAATCTAAACAAGGAAAATCCACTCTGATTGGTTAAACCCACACATTCGAATTGAAGGTACCCCTCTCTCTTTATTAAAAATCATTTTATTTTCAACCTAACTACCGTCAACAATCTCCTCTCTCAGCTCTAAATACTTTATTTTCAACTTTACTTCCGTCAACTACCTCTCTTTCAACTGTAAATCACATCTTTACTCTGAATCTTTTACTTCTTCACTTTCCCTCGCATTTTATTGCTCAAAACGATTTTCTCAGTGCAAAACAACAACCTCATGATCTCGGTAGAAATTTCGGCTGATTTAGTACAAATCCAAGTGCGAGAAAAAGTTTGTGGAGTTTTTCTGGTACGAATGGACATACCAATCCAAGTCTGGCACATGGTGGATGTGATGCACATGGTGGTGGGATTTCAACGAACATCGTATAAAGCAAGTACCCATAACAGTGAACCAACTTGGAGAAATGCAAATGATGGAGGAAAAAGGCATAGCAAGTGGGAATGAACTACTCCGAAACTCCTGACTCTAGATATGTGGCTCAATTATTTGACGATTCTCTCTTTCCTTAGGAAGAGGGTTCTGTGGATAACCTAATTACCATCGAAGAGGATGAGGAGTTCTCTGAGCCAAGAACTCCAGTCAGCGAACCACCAAGACAACCTCCAGTTATGGAGGCAAGACCAGCTTTGCGCTCCATTGAGAACTTGCAAAACTATGAGAACTCAGCTGCTTGGCAGCTCTTTGATTTATATATAAATTAGATGTTGTCTCGTATTTGTAATTAAATTTTTTTTGCATCTAGTAATTTTATTTTAAAGAGAGCAACAAAGACATATAAAAAGAGATCAAAGAAAAGTTTGTCAAAAAAATTCAAAGGTTTTTTTAAAAAAAATTTGTTAAAAAACTTTGTTGCTCCTAAAAAACTACTCAAAAAACAGCAACTTCCTATTATTTTTATACAAAAAATTCAATTAACTTGATGAGAGGATTTGCAGAAATGCTTTCTTTTTTAAAGTTTTCTTCTTTTGTTAATTATATCGGCAATATTTCTTATTTTTACAGCGAACAAATTTTTGGTCATTTATTTTTGCGATTGCTTTTGTGTATATTTTTATTTATTTGGAAGATTTGAGTCCTTAAAAGATAAAATTTCGTCTGAATGGATACGACAACTAAAATAAAATTGAACTTTTTTGTGATTGGAAACGACAATAAGTAAAATGGAGCTTTATTTCCGATTGGACATAATTTTTCTATAAAATTTCCGTAAAGGGAAGTGAAATCTGATTGGACACGACTACAATCCAAATAAGGAAAGTCCACTCTGATTGGTTAAACCCACACATTCGAATTGAAGGTACCCCTCTCTCTTTATTAAAAATCATTTTATTTTCAACCTAACTACCGTCAACAATCTCCTCTCTCAGCTCTAAATACTTTATTTTCAACTTTACTTCCGTCAACTACCTCTCTTTCAACTGTAAATCGTATCTTTACTCTGAATCGTTTATTATTCAATTTCCCTCGCAATTTATTGCTCAAAATGATCTTCTCAGTGCAAAACAACAACCTCATGCTCTCGGTAGAATTTTAGGCTGATTTAGTACAAATCCAAGTGCGAGAAACAGTTTGTGGAGTTTTTCTGGTACGAATGGACATGCCAATCCAAGTCTGGCACATGGTGGATGTGATGCACATGATGGTGGGATTTCAACGAACATCGTATAAAGCAAGTACCCATAACAGTGAACCAACTTGGAGAAATGCAAATGATGGAGGAAAAAGGCATAGCAAGTGGGAATGAACTACTCCGAAACTCCTGACTCTAGATATGTGGCTCAATTATTTGACGATTCTCTCTTTCCTTAGGAAGAGGGTTCTGTGGATAACCTAATTACCATCGAAGAGGATGAGGAGTTCTCTGAGCCAAGAACTCCAGTCAGCGAACCACCAAGACAACCTCCAGTTATGGAGGCAAGACCAGCTTTGCGCTCCATTGAGAACTTGCAAAACTATGAGAACTCAGCTGCTTGGCAGCTCTTTGATTTATATATAAATTATGTGTTGTCTCGTATTTGTAATTAAATTTTTTTTTGCATCTAGTAATTTTATTTTAAAGAGAGCAACAAAGACATATAAAAAGAGATCAAAGAAAAGTTTGTTAAAAAAATTCAAACGTTTTTTTAAAAAAATCTGTTAAAAAACTTTGTTGCTCCTAAAAAACTACTCAAAAAACAGCAACTTCCTATTATTTTTATACAAAAAATTCGATTAACTTGATGTGAGGATTTGCAGAAATGCTTTCTTTTTTAAAGTTTTCTTCTTTTGTTAATTATATCGACAATATTTCTTATTTTTACAGCGAACAAATTTTTGGTCATTTATTTTTGCGATTGCTTTTGTGTATATTTTTATTTATTTGGAAGATTTAAGTCCTTAAAAGGTAAAATTTTGTCTGAATGGATACGACGACTAAAATAAAATTGAACTTTTTTGTGATTGGAAACGACAATAAGTAAAATGGAGCTTTATTTCCGATTGGACATGATTTTTCTATAAAATTTCCGTAAAGGGAACTGAAATCTGATTGGACACGACTACAATCCAAATAAGGAAAGTCCACTCTGATTGGTTAAACCCACACATTCGAATTGAAGGTACCCCTCTCTCTTTATTAAAAATCATTTTATTTTCAACCTAACTACCGTCAACAATCTCCTCTCTCAGCTCTAAATATTTTATTTTCAACTTTACTTCCGTCAACTACCTCTCTTTCAACTGTAAATCACATCTTTACTCTGAATCTTTTACTTATTCACTTTCCCTCGCAATTTATTGCTCAAAACGATTTTCTCAGTGCAAAACAACAACCTCATGATCTCGGTAGAAATTTCGGCTGATTTAGTACAAATCCAAGTGCGAGAAAAAGTTTGTGGAGTTTTTCTGGTACGAATGGACATACCAATCCAAGTCTGGCACATGGTGGATGTGATGCACATGGTGGTGGGATTTCAACGAACATCGTATAAAGCAAGTACCCATAACAGTGAACCAACTTGGAGAAATGCAAATGATGGAGGAAAAAGGCATAGCAAGTGGGAATGAACTACTCCGAAACTCCTGACTCTAGATATGTGGCTCAATTATTTGACGATTCTCTCTTTCCTTAGGAAGAGGGTTCTGTGGATAACCTAATTACCATCGAAGAGGATGAGGAGTTCTCTGAGCCAAGAACTCCAGTCAGCGAACCACCAAGACAACCTCCAGTTATGGAGGCAAGACCAGCTTTGCGCTCCATTGAGAACTTGCAAAACTATGAGAACTCAGCTGCTTGGCAGCTCTTTGATTTATATATAAATTAGATGTTGTCTCGTATTTGTAATTAAATTTTTTTTGCATCTAGTAATTTTATTTTAAAGAGAGCAACAAAGACATATAAAAAGAGATCAAAGAAAAGTTTGTCAAAAAAATTCAAAGGTTTTTTTAAAAAAAATTTGTTAAAAAACTTTGTTGCTCCTAAAAAACTACTCAAAAAACAGCAACTTCCTATTATTTTTATACAAAAAATTCAATTAACTTGATGAGAGGATTTGCAGAAATGCTTTCTTTTTTAAAGTTTTCTTCTTTTGTTAATTATATCGGCAATATTTCTTATTTTTACAGCGAACAAATTTTTGGTCATTTATTTTTGCGATTGCTTTTGTGTATATTTTTATTTATTTGGAAGATTTGAGTCCTTAAAAGATAAAATTTCGTCTGAATGGATACGACAACTAAAATAAAATTGAACTTTTTTGTGATTGGAAACGACAATAAGTAAAATGGAGCTTTATTTCCGATTGGACATAATTTTTCTATAAAATTTCCGTAAAGGGAAGTGAAATCTGATTGGACACGACTACAATCCAAATAAGGAAAGTCCACTCTGATTGGTTAAACCCACACATTCGAATTGAAGGTACCCCTCTCTCTTTATTAAAAATCATTTTATTTTCAACCTAACTACCGTCAACAATCTCCTCTCTCAGCTCTAAATACTTTATTTTCAACTTTACTTCCGTCAACTACCTCTCTTTCAACTGTAAATCGTATCTTTACTCTGAATCGTTTATTATTCAATTTCCCTCGCAATTTATTGCTCAAAATGATCTTCTCAGTGCAAAACAACAACCTCATGCTCTCGGTAGAATTTTAGGCTGATTTAGTACAAATCCAAGTGCGAGAAACAGTTTGTGGAGTTTTTCTGGTACGAATGGACATGCCAATCCAAGTCTGGCACATGGTGGATGTGATGCACATGATGGTGGGATTTCAACGAACATCGTATAAAGCAAGTACCCATAACAGTGAACCAACTTGGAGAAATGCAAATGATGGAGGAAAAAGGCAGAGCATGTGGGAATGAACTTACCCGAAACTCCTGAACTTTTCTCTTTCCTTGGGAAGAGGGATCTGTGGAAAACCCAATTACCATCGAAGTGGATGAGGGGTTCTCTGAGCCAAGAACTCCAGTCAGCGAACCACCAAGACAACCTCCAGTGATGGAGGCAAGACCAGCTTTGCGCTCCATTGAAAACTTGCAAAATTTTGAGAACTCAGCTGTTCGACAGCTCTTTGATTTATAAATAAATTGGTTGCTGTCTCGTGTTTTGTAATTAGATTTTTTTGCAGCTAGTAATTTTATTCTAAAGAGAGCAACAAAGAGATAGAATAAGAGATCATAGAAAAATTTGTTAAAAAATGCATAGGTTTTTTAAAAATTTGTTGAAAAACTTTTTATAAATCAAACTAATTATGCAATTGGTAAATAGTTTTGCAAAGTTTTGTTTTAGGTATGGCCAAAAAAATTACACCAATTTTAACATCTTGTAAAAAATTTCACAACCTTTTTTTCACACATAACAAAAAAAAAATTTTACATTTTTTGCAAGTATAATGAAAAACTTTACTTTAATTTTTGCAACATGCGAAATTTGTTACGATATTTCTGACACACTTTTAAAAAATTCAAAAAAATCTCATAATTTAAAAAAATTCATTAAATTTTGTTGCATTTAAAAAAAAAGAACAAGATTTTCATGCACCGTTGAAAATTAAAATTTATGGTTTTCTTTGTTCTGATTTTGATCATTAAAAAATTAGCATGTATGTTGTTCAAAAATATTGGAAAAACAGTATATTAAGATAGGGAAAAGTACTCAAAGTCATCAATAATGAAAAATTTTCAGCCAGTATTTAACAAAATTTTTACAATAAAATTTTGCGTTTTTTCCAATATGCATAAGAAAAAAGAAGATAGATTTTTGCATTTCTAAAAAACCACGAAAAAACTTGCATCTAACACAAAAATTCTATGAAAATTTTTGCATATTTGTTAAAAAAACCAAAACAATTATTGCATCTTGTAAAAAAGTGTAATTCAATTTCTGCAAACTTGTTGAAAATATCAGATCAAAATTTGCATTTCGCAAAAAAACTCTTAGTTAGTTAGCACACGTGTTGAAAATAACAAATTTTTTCGTTGAAAAACTTTTGATTTGAAATATAATCAATTTTTACAAGATGTATATAAACAGATATTCAATTATTTTTAGAAAACTTGATATGCTCACTATTTTCAGTACCATAACCATAAAAGAAACACTCCAAATTTTTTAACAAATCAGTCTCATGCTTTGGGTTTGAACGTTTCGAATTCTTTTGAAAAAAGCTGATCCAACAGTCTGAGTGGACGCAAGCTTCTGAGCAGAACTGAGATAAGGTATTTTGAAATTTTTTCGCAGCAGGCGTTTCTTTGCAAAACTGGGTATATTTTTGGGTACTCTATTTTTCAAGTTGAGTTTGATTGCACGATTCATTTGATTGAAAACTTCACCTCTGATGAAGATTTATTGAAATAAAAGCTTTTTTGTATAAAGTATATAAACAGTCAACAATTTGTTAAGTGAAATGATATTTATCTAATCTTTGCAAAATTTGATCTGATAATGATTCGATTAACACTAAGTGAAATTTGCAATTTTCCGCTGTGCGGAACGACCAATGGTTTAATACACAGTAGTCTTGGGTGACAATGAAGTTTTCATAAAAAATTCTTGAGACATATAAAAATAGATTTTGCCTTGTAGTCCGATTAAAAAGTGGGATATACTTGACACATAGCAGATGCCATCATCGATTACTTGTTGAAAATAAATTTTATCTACATTGAATTGCTTGTATAGTAGTTCCATCACCTACGCAATGTCCATATTTGGATCATCATCTACTCATTATTCCATATAAGGTAATAATACCTTATTTGGAATGTACAGTGAGTCAACTACATTTCCTAATTTCTATATGTTTACAAATATCAGTATTTTGAAATATCTACTACTGATCGGTTAGCTCTGAGTCTCAAATCGAAAATGTATTCACGAAAGGATATCTTTCCCAACTATATTGAATTTGCTAACAACCAAAAATAATTGGGAGATTTTCTAGGTCCCAAAAACCCTGCAACGTAAAAGTTTACTTTGAACCTTGCTTCCAGTTGCTAAAGAAAAATGAATTGGGACAAATCGAAAAAACCCAGCAAGTCTATCTTGGTGAAACAGAAGGAGAAAGGATATCAGCAATACGGAATACCGTTATTCACGTTGCTGAAAACCTTGAACTCGTTCCTGTACTGGAACCCTATTCTGACAAAGACTCGACTATAAGATTAGGGACAGATTTTTCAAAAACATTTTCAGAAAAAAGAGAAAGAAGACAAAATTAGAAAAATCAACCAATGACGTGGCAGTAAAAGTGTATTGAAGTTCGTAAATCTTCTGAACCAACAAAAAGCGAACTTCAAACCAGTAAACCAAAGTTAACTAGAAATTAATTACCCTTCCCGTAACAATTACGAAAAACCCAGACGACATTATGAACTATACACATTGTAGAACACCATACTAATCGCAAAAACTCACATACTTCCACACGCTCCAGGGGCAAAAAAAAATTCAAAAATTTTTTGAAAAAATAGAAAAATCAACCAATGACATGGCAGTGAAAATGTATTAAAATTCGTATATCTTCTGAACGAACAAAAAGCGAACTTCAAACCAGTTAATCAAAATTAACTAGAAATTATTCACCCTTCCCGTAACAATTACAAAAAACCCTGACGACTTTATGTGTTATTCTCAATGTAGAACACCATGCTAACCACAAAACCCCGCATAGTTCCACACGCTCCAGGTGCAAAATGAAATTCGTAAATATTTTGAAAAAATAGAAAAATCAACCAATGACGTGGCAATAAAAATGTAATTCCTTTCAGCTTGGCTATTTTAATTCCACTCTAATATCAGTTCAAAACCGAGAGGGATAAAACTGCTTAAATTGAAAAAAGTGGGATGAAAAAAGCACTGCCTTTTATTGCTCGCTTTTTACGTTGCATAGTGCCGTTCACTTTTTGTGAACAGGTTTTCGTAATGTTTAAATATTTCATATTGGATTACTTTCTTGTGAACAGAATATTTCAGCGTTTAAAAATTTTGTTCTCCCCATGCATGCTTAAGAAATTTTGTTCACAAAATGTGAAGAGATTAAAGACATAAATAAAAAAGTTTAAAAAAAAAAGTTAAAAGAAATTAAAAACTAACCAGGAGAGAGTAAATAAATAACCTTGCCTGTGATTGGTCAATTGAATTTTTGTACTCTGATTGGGCAATTTTGGTGAATTTGAATAACTTCTTTGTAAGGAGGAAAACTTTTTTTTTCCAAAACACATTTTGGTTTGCCTTCTTTTACAAAATTAAAAAACGAAATTATCCCTGCTTAAAGTTCAAAACTAGTTTCTACTTTGATTAAAATTGTTTACATTTGTAAACAGACATTTTCAACGCTTAGAACTTTGTTTTCCCTATGCATGGTTAAGAAATTTTGTTCACAAAATGTGAACAGATTAAAGACATGTATAACGAAAATAAAAAAACAAATTAACAGAAAACAAAAATGAACCAGGAGAGAGTAAATAGATAATCTTGCTTGTGATTGGTCAATTGAAACTTTTTACTCTTTTTGGGCAATTTTGGTTTCGATTTGAACATCTTTTTTGTAAGGAGGAAAAAAAATTTTTTTCCAAAACAACTTTGTTTGCCTTCTTTTAAAAAATTAAAAAACAAAATTATGCCTTCTAAAAATTGACAATTATTTTATACTTTTGAAAAAAAGTTATCACATTTTGTGAAAGGCCATTTTCAACGTAAAAAATTTGTTCTCCCTATGCCTGGTTAAGAAATTTTGTTCAGAAAATGTGAACAGATTAAAGACATGTATAAAAAAAATTAAGAAATAAAATAAAAGAAAACAAAAATAAACCAGGAGAGAGTAAAAAATAATCTTGTTGGTGGTTAGTCAATTGAAACTTTGTACTCTCATTGGTCAATTTTGGTGTCGATTTGAATATCTTCTTTGTAAAGAGAAAAACACTTTTTTTCCAAAACACAATTTTGTTTGCCTTCTTTTATAAAATTTTTAAAAAAAATATCCCTGCTAAAAATTGTCAACTAGTTTATACATTAAATAAAAGTGTTCACATTTTGTGAACAAATTTTTTCAACGTTTAAAAATTTGGTTCCCCCATGCATGGTTAAGAAATTTTGTTCATCAAGAAAACGTGAACAGAATAAAGACGTCTATGAAAAAAAAACAGAAAAGAGAAATAATTTACCAGGAGGGAGTGAATGAGAATGCTTGCTTGTGAATGGTCAATATCTTTTGTGTCAATTTGAATTTCTTATTTATACAGAAAAAAAACATTTGATTCGAAAAAACACTAAGTTGTTAGTTGCCTTCTTTTGATTTATAAATTTAAAAAATAAAAATCTTCATGCTAAAAACTGTCAACTATTTTATACATTGAATTAAACTGTTCACATTTTGTGAATATTTTTTTCTACGTTGAATATTTTGGTTCCCATGCACGGTTAAGAAATTTTGTTCACATATACTTAAAAGATTAAAAACATTTATAAAAAAAGAAAAGGAATATAATTTACCAA
Source organism: Symsagittifera roscoffensis (assembly GCF_963678635.1). Classification (NCBI taxonomy): domain Eukaryota; kingdom Metazoa; phylum Xenacoelomorpha; order Acoela; family Convolutidae; genus Symsagittifera; species Symsagittifera roscoffensis. Next base: position 92,784,565 of record NC_087062.1, read on the forward strand.
TTTTTATCCTTGGGACATTTCTAAAGTCGCAATTTTTTTAGATAATGCCTGCCCTCAACCGAAAGGAGAAACTCAAATTTGAGGACTGTGGTCAAGAATAACGGAGATCTGATACTGCGAGACATTGAAAGAGATGTGCTAAAGGAGTTGCACAATCAACAAGAAATGAACTATCATATGATCAAGAAGCATGCACCTTCAAGATCGAAGCAGTCAACGATTTGTTCTTCTTGTGAACAAGAGTTCCCAAGCTACTACTCTCTCCAACAACATCGGAGAAAGGAACATGGAGCAAAATAACGGAAATCCAATGATACTGTAGCGGACTTGAGAAAGATTGTGGAGGAAGAAGGGGAAGATGATGAAAAATTGAAAGAGGAACTTAGTGCTTGTCAACATTTTCTGGTGGACACGAAGATAGAAAATGTGAGCCAAAAAGTATTTAACTTCCAAATGTCCAAGTTAGACACTAAACTAACCAACGAGAAACTTGAAGAAGTCTCTACTTTACCTGTATTTGGACTTAACAGCAGTAGATATGATTTGAACCTGATCAAGTCCTATCTAATCCCCTATTTGATTCGTGATAAAGAACAAGAAACATCAGTCATCAAAAGCAAACGAATTTATAACTTTTGAGTTTGTAGATGTACAATTTCTCATATAAGGAATTTTCTGGGTGGAGCAACTAGTCTGGACTCCTTTCTCAAAGCCTATAAAGCTAACGAAACGAAAAGATTCTTTCACTATGAGTGGTTTGATAAACCAGACACATTAGATTTCCCAAATTGCCACCGTATGAGGCATTTTTTGGTAAACTTCGAAACAACAACTCTCTAGACAAAGACCACATTGATTTTGAGAAGCTGAGAAAGAGTGGACTTGACGAACAACAAGCACTGAGCACAAAATGGAGATTCAAGTTGATTACTAACGTTACAATTTTTGCTGCTTTGCTCAAAAACATCCCAATGGGATGCCCGAACTCTGTCTTACCCAGATATATATATAGAAATTAAATTGCGGAGGAAGAAGGGGAAGATAGTGAAAAATTGAAAGAGGAACTTAGTGCTTGTCAACATTTTCTGGTGGATACGGAGATGGAAAATGAGAGACATAAAGTAATTAACTTCCAAGTGTCCAAGTTAGTTACTAAACTAACCAACAAGAAACTTGAATAAGTCTCTACTTTACCTGCATTCCAATTTAACAGCGGTAGATATGATTTGAATCTGCTCAAGTCCTATCGAATCCCCTATTTTATTCGCGATAAAGAACAAGAAACATCAACCATCAAAAAAGCGAACGACTTTAAAACTTTCGAGTTTGGAATTGTGAAATTTATCGAAATAATGAAGTTTCTGGATGGAGCAACTAGTCTGAACTCCTCTCTCAAAGACTATAAAGCTAGCGAAACGAAATGATTCTTTCCCTATGAGTGGTGGATTCTTTCCCTTTTCGAGTAGCTGTCAATGAAAGAATGAAAAAGATCTTTGATCGGTTAAACGAGCGAGAAAAAAACCTTTCGAGTAAACAATTCGAGTATGTAGACGAATGCATTGACGATTCGGATGAAGCAGATATGTCAACACAAGAGTCAACACAATGACTTCAAAAGATCTGAGTTTTTCAACGAACATCTTCTGAGATACAAGGATCGAGTGAAAAATATTTACCCAAAGAACGTGTATGAGCTTCAAGAAACCTTGTTTGAAAAGCTAGAAGGGTTCAATCTTCCAGTTTCCGAAGATAACAAACTTTGAAATAGCCTAGCATTTTTCAATTTTGAGTCGATTTGTGTTGCTATAGAGGAATTAAAGAAACACAAACTACAACCTGGATTGGAAAACATGTTCCAATTTCAGTCTCTATATCATCAAAATTGATTGATGAACCCATCTTTTTGTACAACAAGGATCCATTGTTTTTGATTATTGATTTTGTAAGCAAAGTCGAGTTGTTGGGTGAGAAAAAAAAAGCTGGAGATGCGAACAAAATTTCAAGATATTGAAAAAGCTGTCAATGAAAGAATGAAAAAACCTTTGATCGGTTAAACTAGCGAGATAAAAGCTTTTCGAGTAAACAATTCGAGTACGAAGACGAATGCATTGAAGATTCGGATGAAGCAGATATGTCAACACAATTCTTGCCAATTCACAAATATCAGCTCATTGATTTGAAACAACATCTAGAGAGATATGTAAATACTTTACCTGTATTTGGATTTAACAGCGGCAGATATGATTTGGATTTGATCAACTCCTATCTAATCCCCTAGTTGATTCGCGTTAAAGAACAAGAAACATCAATCATCAAAAAAGCGAACGACTTTAAAACTTTCGAGTTTGGAATTGTGAAATTTATCGAAATAATGAACTTTCTGGATGGAGCAACTAGTCTGAACTCTTTTCTCAAAGACTATAAAGCTAGCGAAACGAAAGGATTCTTTCCCTATGAGTGGTGGATTCTTTCCCTTTTCGAGTAGCTGTCAATGAAAGAATGAAAAAGATCTTTGATCGGTTAAACGAGCGAGAAAAAAACCTTTCGAGTAAACAATTCGAGTACGTAGACGAATGCATTGAAGATTCGGATGAAGCAGATATGTCAACACAGTTCTTGCCAATTCACAAATATCAGCTCATTGATTTGAAACAACATCTAGAGAGATATGTAAATACTTTACCTGTATTTGGATTTAACAGCGGCAGATATGATTTGGATTTGATCAACTCCTATCTAATCCCCTAGTTGATTCGCGTTAAAGAACAAGAAACATCAATCATCAAAAAAGCGAACGACTTTAAAACTTTCGAGTTTGGAATTGTGAAATTTATCGAAATAATGAACTTTCTGGATGGAGCAACTAGTCTGAACTCTTTTCTCAAAGACTATAAAGCTAGCGAAACGAAAGGATTCTTTCCCTATGAGTGGTGGATTCTTTCCCTTTTCGAGTAGCTGTCAATGAAAGAATGAAAAAGATCTTTGATCGGTTAAACGAGCGAGAAAAAAACCTTTCGAGTAAACAATTCGAGTACGTAGACGAATGCATTGAAGATTCGGATGAAGCAAATATGTCAACACAATTCTTGCCAAAGCCTATCATAACCCAGAAAAACCATTCTGTTGACAAGTCTTTTTGAGTAAGCAATTCGAGTACAAAGACGAATGCATTGAAGATTCGGATGAAGCAGATATGTCAACACAATTTTTGCTCAAAGCTTATCATAACCCAGAAAAACCATTCTGTTAACTGTCTTTTCTCTAACAAAGCCAAGGAACCATTCAAAAAACATCTAAATTTTTTTCCGCGCATTAGCTATGTACATGAATGGACACAGTGATCTCCACTCTCACACTTCTAGATACTTTACAGAATTCATAACAAAGTCTGGTTATGATCCTTAAAATTTTCGTGGAGCTTCAGTAGTAGACTCACAGATGATATTGATTGTTTCTTCAAGTGCTTCCGGTGTCCTAGTTGTGATACTTTCTTCAAAAGATCTGAGTTTCTCAACAAACATCTTTTGAGATACAAGGATCGAGTGGAACATATTTACCCAAAGAACGTGTATGATCTTCAAGAAACCTTGTTTGAAAAATTAGAAGGGTTCAGTTTTCCAGTTTCCGAAGATAACAAACTTTTAAATAGCCTAGCAATTTTCAATTTTGAGTCGATTTGTGTTGCTACAGAGGAATTAAAGAAACACAAACTACAACCTGGATTGGAAAACATGTTCCAATTTCAGTGCCAATGTTATCAAAATTGATTGATGAACCCATCTTTTTGTACAACAAGGATCCATCGAACTTGATTATTGATTTTGTAAGCAAAGTCGAGTTGTTGGGTGAGAAAAAAAAGCTGGAGATGCGAACAACATTTCAAGATATTGAAGTAGCTGTCAATGAAAGAATGAAAAAAACCTTTGATCGGTTAAACTAGCGAGCTAAAAACATTTCGAGTATACAATTCGAGTACAAAGACGAATGCATTGAAGAATCGGATGAAGCAGATATGTCAACACAATTCTTGTCAATTCACAAAAATCAGCTCATTGATTTGAAACAACATCTAGAGAGATATGTAAATACTTTACTTGTATTTGGATTTAACAGCGGCAGATATGATTTGGATTTGATCAAGTCCTATCTAATCCCCTAGTTGATTTGCGTTAAAGAACAAGAAACATCAATCGTCAAAAAAGCGAATGACTTTATAACTTTCGAGTTTGGAGATGTACAATTTCTCGATATAATGAAGTTTCTGGGTGGAGCAACTAGTCTGGACTCCTTTCACAGAGCCTATAAAGCTAGCGAAACGAAAGGATTCTTTCTCTATGAGTGGTGGATTCTTTCCTTTGCCGAGTAGCTGTCAATTAAAGAATGAAAAAGATCTTTGATCGGTAAAACGAGGGAGATAAAAAGTTTTTGAGTAAACAATTCGAGTATAAAGACGATTGCATTGAATATTCGGATGAAGCATATATGTCAACACAATTTTTGCCATTTCAGAAAAATCAGCTCATTGATTTGAAACAACATCTAGAGAGATTTGTAAATACTTCACCTGTATTTAGATTTAACAGCGGTAGATATGATTTGGATTTGATCAAGTCCTATCTAATCCCCTAGTTGATTCGCGATAAAGAACAAGAAACATCAATCATCAAAAAAGCGAACGGTTATATAACTTTCGAGTTTGGAGATGTACAATTTCTCGATATAATGAAGTTTCTCGGTGGAGCAACTAGTCTGGACTCCTTTCACAGAGCCTATAAAGCTATCAAAACGAAAGGATTCTTTCCCTATGAGTGGTGGATTCTTTCCCTATTTGAGTAGCTGTCAATAAAAGAATGAAAAAGATTTTTGATCGGTTAAACGAGCGAGATAAAAATTTTTCGAGTAAATAATTCGAGTACGAAGACGAATGCTTTGAAGATTCGGATGAAGCAGATATGTCAACACAATTTTTGCCAAAGCCGATCCTGATCCAGAAAAAACATTCTGTTGACAAGTCTTTCCGAGTAAACAATTCGAGTACAAAGACGAAAGCATTGAAGATTCGGATGAAGCAGATATGTCAACACAATTCTTGCTCAAAGCCTATCATATTCCAGAAAAACCATTCTGTTAATTGTCTTTTATCTAACAAAGCCAAAGAACCATACAAAAAACATCTAAGTTTTTTCCGCGCATTAGCTATGTACATGAATGGAAACAGTGATATCGACTCTCACACTTCTAGATACTTTACAGAATTCATAACACAGTCTGGTTATGATCCTAAAAATTTTCGTGGAGCTTCAGTAGTAGACTTACAGATGATATTGATTGTTTCTTCAAGTGCTTCCGGTGTCCTAGTTGTGATACTTTCTTCAAAAGATCTGAGTTTCTCAACAAACATCTTCTGAGATACATGGATCGAGTGGAACATATTTACCCAAAGAACGTGTATGATCTTCAAGAAACCTTGTTTGAAAAATTAGAAGGGTTCAGTTTTCCAGTTTCCGAAGATAACAAACTTTTAAATAGCCTAGCAATTTTCAATATGAGTCGATTTGTGTTGCTACAGAGGAATTAAAGAAACACAAACTACAACCTGGATTGGAAAACATGTTCCAATTTCAGTCTCTATATCATCAAAATTGATTGATGAACCCATCTTTTTGTACAACAAGGATCCATTGTTTTTGATTATTGATTTTGTAAGCAAAGTCGAGTTGTTGGGTGAGAAAAAAAAAGCTGGAGATGCGAACAAAATTTCAAGATATTGAAAAAGCTGTCAATGAAAGAATGAAAAAACCTTTGATCGGTTAAACTAGCGAGATAAAAGCTTTTCGAGTAAACAATTCGAGTACGAAGACGAATGCATTGAAGATTCGGATGAAGCAGATATGTCAACACAATTCTTGCCAATTCACAAAAATCAGCTCATTGATTTGAAACAACATCTAGAGAGATATGTAAATACTTTACTTGCATTTGGATTTAACAGCGGCAGATATGATTTGGATTTGATCAAGTCCTATCTAATCCCCTAGTTGATTCGCGTTAAAGAACAAGAAACATCAATCATCAAAAAAGCGAACGACTTTTTAACTTTCGAGTTTGGAGATGTACAATTTTTCGATATAATGAAGTTTCTGGGTGGAGCAACTAGTCTGGATTCCTTTCACAGAGCCTATAAAGCTAGCAAAACGAAAAAAAATTTTCTCTATGAGTGGTGGATTCTTACCTTTTTCGAGTAGCTGTCAATGAAAGAATGAAAAAGATCTTTGATCGGTAAAACGAGCGAGATAAAAACTTTTTGAGTAAACAATTCGAGTATAAAGACGAATGCATTGAAGATTCGGATGAAGCATATATGTCAACACATTTTTTGCCATTTCAGAAAAATCAGCTCATTGATTTGAAACAACATCTAGAGAGATTTGTAAATACTTCACCTGTATTTAGATTTAACAGCGGTAGATATGATTTGGATTTGATCAAGTCCTATCTAATCCCCTAGTTGATTCGCGATAAAGAGCAAGAAACATCAATCATCAAAAAAGCGAACGATTTTATAACTTTCGAGTTTGGAGATGCACAATTTCTCGATATAATGAAGTTTCTCGGTGGAGCAACTAGTCTGGACTCCTTTCACAGAGCCTATAAAGCTAGCAAAACGAAAGGATTCTTTCCCTATGAGTGGTGGATTCTTTCCCTTTTCGAGTAGCTGTCAATGAAAGAATGAAAAAGATTTTTGATCGGTTAAACGAGCGAGATAAAAACGTTGCGAGTAAACAATTCGAAATAGAAGACGAATGCATTGAAGATTCGGATGAAGCAGATATGTCAACACAATTCTTGCCAAAGCCTATCATGATCCAGAAAAACCATTCTGTTGACAAGTCTTTCCGAGTAAACAATTCGAGTACAAAGACGAAAGCATTGAAGATTCGGATGAAGCAGATATGTCAACACAATTTTTGCTCAAAGCCTATCATATTCCAGAAAAACCATTCTGTTAACTGTCTTTTATCTAACAAAGCCAAGGAACCATACAAAGAACAACTAAGTTTTTTCCGCGCATTAGCTATGTACATGAATGGAAACAGTGATCTCGACTCTCACACTTCTAGATACTTTACAGAATTCATAACAAAGTCTGGTTATGATCCTAAAAATTTTCGTGGAGCTTCAGTAGTAGACTTACCTTATGTCGAGGAAATTGTGCAAAGAAATAACTTTATTTACGATTTCGATATCCAAGAAGGAAAATATGCAGGAGAACAAGCTCGACGAATATTGGAAGATGTGACAAAACAGTTGAACTACTAAGATTCAACAATCATATCATTCATACAAATGATATTGACTGTTTCTTCAAGTGCTTCCGGTGTCCTAGTTGTGATACTTCCTTCAAAAGATCTGAGTTTCTCAACAAACATCTTCTGAGATACAATGATCGAGTGAAACCTATTTACCCAAAGAACGAGTATGAGCTTCAAGAAACCTTGTTTGAAAAACTAAAAGGGTTCAATCTTCCAGTTTCCGAAAATAACAAACTTTTAAATAACCTAGCAATTTTCAATTTTGAGTCCATTTGTGTTGCTACAGAGGAATTAAAGAAACATAAACTACAACCTGGATTGGAAAACATGATCCAATTTCAGTCTCTATATCATCAAAATTGATTGATGAACCCATCTTTTTGTACAACAAGGATCCATTGTTTTTGATTATTGATTTTGTAAGCAAAGTCGAGTTGTTGGGTGAGAAAAAAAGCTGGAGATGAGAACAAAATTTCAAGATATTGAAGTAGCTGTCAATGAAAGAATGAAAAAAATCTTTGATCGGTTAAACGAGCGAGATAAAAACTTAATATCTTGAGTAAACAATTCGAGTACAAAGACGAATGCATTGAAGATTCGGATGAAGCAGATATGTCAACACAATTTTTGCTCAAAGCCCAGAAAAACAATTCTGTTAACTGTCTTTTATCTAACAAAGCCAAGGAACCATACAAAGAACATCTAAATTTTTTTCCGCGCATTAGCTATGTACATGAATGGACACAGTGATCTCCACTCTCACACTTCTAGATACTTTACAGAATTCATAACAAAGTCTGGTTATGATCCTAAAAATTTTCGTGGAGCTTCAGTATTAGACTTACCTGATGTCGAGGAAATTGTGCAAAGAAATACCTTTATATACGATTTCGATATCCAAGAAGGAGAATATGTAGGAGAACTAGCTCGACGAATGTTGGAAGATGTGATAAAACAGTTAAACTACTAAGATTCAACAATCATATCAATCATACAAATGATATTGATTGTTTATTCAAGTGCTTCCGGTGTCCTAGTTGTGATACTTCCTTCAAAAGATCTGAGTTTCTCAACAAACATCTTCTGAGATACAAGGATCGAGTGAAACCTATTTACCCAAAGAACGAGTATGAGCTTCAAAAAACCTTGTTTGAAAAGCTAGAAGGGTTCAATCTTCCAGTTTCCGAAGATAACAAACTTTTAAATAACCTAGCAATTTTCAATTTCGAGTCCATTTGTGTTGCTACAGAGGAGTTAAAGAAAAGCAAACTACAACCTGGATTGGAAAACATGTTCCAATTTCAGTGCCAATATTATCAAAATTGATTGATGAACCCATCTTTTTGTACAACAAGGATCCATTGAACTTGATTATTGATTTTGTAAGCAAAGTCGAGTTGTTGGGTGAGAAAAAAAAGCTGGAGATGCGAACAAAATTTCAAGATATTGAAGTAGCTGTCAATGAAAGAATGAAAAAAACCTTTGATCGGTTAAACTAGCGAGATAAAAACATTTCGAGTAAACAATTCGAGTACAAAGACGAATGCATTGAAGATTCGGATGAAGCAGATATGTCAACACAATTTTTGCTCAAAGCCTATCATAACCCAGAAAAACAATTCTGTTAACTGTCTTTTATCTAACAAAGCCAAGGAACCATACAAAGAACATCTAAAATTTTTTCCGCGCATTAGCTATGTACATGAATGGACACAGTGATCTCCACTCTCACACTTCTAGATACTTTACAGAATTCATAACAAAGTCTGGTTATGATCCTAAAAATTTTCGTGGAGCTTCAGTAGTAGACTTACCTGATGTCGAGGAAATTGTGCAAAGAAATACCTTTATATACGATTTCGATATCCAAGAAGGAGAATATGTAGGAGAACTAGCTCGACGAATATTGGAAGATGTGATAAAACAGTTAAACTACTAAGATTCAACAATCATATCAATCATAGAAATGATATTGATTGTTAATTCAAGTGCTTCCGGTGTCCTAGTTGTGATACTTCCTTCAAAAGATCAGAGTTTCTCAACAAACATCTTCTGAGATACAAGGATCGAGTGAAACCTATTTACCCAAAGAACGAGTATGAGCTTCAAAAAACCTTGTTTGAAAAGCTAGAAGGGTTCAATCTTCCAGTTTCCGAAGATAACAAACTTTTAAATAACCTAGCAATTTTCAATTTTGAGTCGATTTGTGTTGCTATAGAGGAATTAAAGAAACACAAACTACAACCTGGATTGGAAAACATGTTCCAATTTCAGTCTCTATATCATCAAATTTGATTGATGAACCCATCTTTTTGTACAACAACAATCCATTGAACTTGATTATTGATTTTGTAAGCAAAGTCGAGTTGTTGGGTGAGAAAAAAAGCTGGAGATAAGAACAAAATTTCAAGATATTGAAGTAGCTGTCAATGAAAGAATGAAAAAAATCTTTGATCGGTTAAACGAGCGAGATAAAAACTTAATATCCTGAGTAAACAATTCGAGTACAAAGACGAATGCATTGAAGATTCGGATGAAGCAGATATGTCAACACAATTTTTGCTCAAAGCCTATCATAACCCAGAAAAACAATTCTGTTAACTGTCTTTTATCTAACAAAGCCAAGGAACCATACAAAGAACATCTAAATTTTTTTCCGCGCATTAGCTATGTATATGAATGGACACAGTGATCTCCACTCTCACACTTCTAGATACTTTACAGAATTCATAACAAAGTCTGGTTATGATCCTAAAAATTTTCGTGGAGCTTCAGTAGTAGACTTACCTGATGTCGAGGAAATTGTGCAAAGAAATACCTTTATATACGATTTCGATATCCAAGAAGGAGAATATGTAGGAGAACTAGCTCGACGAATATTGGAAGATGTGATAAAACAGTTAAACTACTAAGATTCAACAATCATATCAATCATACAAATGATATTGATTGTTTATTCAAGTGCTTCCGGTGTCCTAGTTGTGATACTTCCTTCAAAAGATCTGAGTTTCTCAACAAACATCTTCTGAGATACAAGGATCGAGTGAAACCTATTTACCCAAAGAACGAGTATGAGCTTCAAGAAACCTTGTTTGAAAAGCTAGAAGGGTTCAATCTTCCAGTTTCCGAAGATAACAATTTTTCTAAATAACCTAGCAGTTTTTAATTTTGAGTCGATTTGTGTTGCTACTGAGGAATTAAAGAAACACGACAAACTACAACCTTGATTGGAAAACATGTTCCATTTTCAGTCTCTATATCTTCTTCTATATAAATTCTTGAGACAGATAAAAATAGATTTTGCCTTGTAGTCCGATTAAAAAGTGGGATATACTTGACACATAGCAGATGCCATCACCGATTACTTGTTGAAAATAAATTTTATCTACATTGAATTGCTTGTATAGTAGTTCCATCACCTACGCAATGTCCATATTTGGATCATCATCTACTCATTATTCCATATAAGGTAATAATACCTTATTTGGAATGTACAGTGAGTCAACTACATTTCCTAATTTCTATATGTTTACAAACATCAGTATTTTGAAATATCTACTACTGATCGGTTAGCTCTGAGTCTCAAATCGAAAATGTATTCACGAAAGGATATCTTTCCCAACTATATTGAATTTGCTAACAACCAAAAATAATTGGGAGATTTTCTAGGTCCCAAAAACCCTGCAACGTAAAAGTTTACTTTGAACCTTGCTTCCAGTTGCTAAAGAAAAATGAATTGGGACAAATCGAAAAAACCCAGCAAGTCTATCTTGGTGAAACAGAAGGAGAAAGGATATCAGCAATACGGAATACCGTTATTCACGTTGCTGAAAACCTTGAACTCGTTCCTGTACTGGAACCCTATTCTGACAAAGACTCGACTATAAGATTAGGGATAGATTTTTCAAAAACATTTTCAGAAAAAAGAGAAAGAAGACAAAATTAGAAAAATCAACCAATGACGTGGCAATAAAAATGTAATTCCTTTCAGCTTGGCTATTTTAATTCCACTCTAATATCAGTTCAAAACCGAGAGGGATAAAACTGCTTAAATTGAAAAAAGTGGGATGAAAAAAGCACTGCCTTTTATTGCTCGCTTTTTACGTTGCATAGTGCCGTTCACTTTTTGTGAACAAGTTTTCGTAATGTTTAAATATTTCATATTGGATTACTTTTTTGTGAACAGAATATTTCAACATTTAAAAAATTTGTTCTCCCCATGCATGCTTAAGAAATTTTGTTCACAAAATGTGAAGAGATTAAAGACATAAATAAAAAAGTTTAAAAAAAAAAGTTAAAAGAAATTAAAAACTAACCAGGAGAGAGTAAATAAATAACCTTGCCTGTGATTGGTCAATTGAATTTTTGTACTCTGATTGGGCAATTTTGGTGAATTTGAATAACTTCTTTGTAAGGAGGAAAACTTTTTTTTTCCAAAACACATTTTGGTGTGCCTTCTTTTACAAAATTAAAAAACGAAATTATCCCTGCTTAAAGTTCAAAACTAGTTTCTACTTTGATTAAAATTGTTTACATTTGTAAACAGACATTTTCAACGCTTAGAACTTTGTTTTCCCTATGCATGGTTAAGAAATTTTGTTCACAAAATGTGAACAGATTAAAGACATGTATAACGAAAATAAAAACAAATTAACAGAAAACAAAAATGAACCAGGAGAGAGTAAATAGATAATCTTGCTTGTGATTGGTCAATTGAAACTTTTTACTCTTTTTGGGCAATTTTGGTTTCGATTTGAACATCTTTTTTGTGAAGAGGAAAAAAAATTTTTTTCCAAAACAACTTTGTTTGCCTTCTTTTAAAAAAATAAAAAACAAAATTATGCCTTCTAAAAATTGACAATTATTTCATACTTTTGAAAAAAAGTTATCACATTTTGTGAAAGGCCATTTTCAACGTAAAAAATTAGTTCTCCCTATGCCTGGTTGAGAAATTTTGTTCAGAAAATGTGAACAGATTAAAGACATGTATAAAAAAATTAAGAAATAAAATAAAAGAAAACAAAAATAAACCAGGAGAGAGTAAAAAATAATCTTGTTGGTGATTAGTCAATTGAAACTTTGTACTGTCATTGGTCAATTTTGGTGTCGATTTGAATATCTTCTTTGTAAAGAGAAAAACATTTTTTTCCAAAACACAATTTTGTTTGCCTTCTTTTATAAAATTTTTAAAAAAAATTATCCCTGCTAAAAATTGTCAACTAGTTTATACATTAAATAAAAGTGTTCAAATTTTGTGAACAAATTTTTTCAACGTTTAAAAATTTGGTTCCCCCATGCATGGTTAAGAAATTTTGTTCATCAAGAAAACGTGAACAGAATAAAGACATCTATGAAAAAAAAAACAGAAAAGAGAAATAATTTACCAAGAGGGAGTGAATGAGAATGCTTGCTTGTGAATGGTCAATATCTTTTGTGTCAATTTGAATTTCTTATTTATACAGAAAAAAACATTTGATTCCAAAACACACTAAGTTGTTAGTTGCCTTCTTTTGATTTATAAATTTAAAAAATAAAAATCTTCATGCTAAAAACTGTCAACTATTTTATACATTGAATTAAACTGTTCACATTTTGTGAAAATTTTTTTCTACGTTGAAAAATTTGGTTCCCATGCACGGTTAAGAAATTTTGTTCACACATACTTAAAAGATTAAAAACATTTGTAAAAAAAGAAAACTAATATAATTTACCAATTTTTATCCTTGGGACATTTCTAAAGTCGCAATTTTTTTTTTAGATAATGCTTGCCCTCAACCGAAAGGAGAAACTCAAATTTGATGACTGTGGTCAAGAATAACGGAGATCTGATGCTGCGAGACATCGAAAGAGATGTGCTAAAGGAGTTGCACAATCAACAAGAAATGAACTATCATATGATCAAGAAGCATGCACCTTCAAGATCGAAGCAGTCAACGATTTGTTCTTCTTGTGAACAAGAGTTCCCAAGCTACTACTCTCTCCAACAACATCGGAGAAAGGAACATGGAGCAAAATAACGGAAATCCAATGATACTGTAGCGGACTTGAGAAAGATTGTGGAGGAAGAAGGGGAAGATGATGAAAAATTGAAAGAAGAACTTAGTGCTTGTCAACATTTTCTGGTGGACACGAAGATAGAAAATGTGAGCCAAAAAGTATTTAACTTCCAAATGTCCAAGTTAGACACTAAACTAACCATCGACAAACTTGAAGAAGTCGCTACTTTACCTGTATTTGGACTTAACAGCAGTAGATATGATTTGAACCTGATCAAGTCCTATCTAATCCCCTATTTGATTCGCGATAAAGAAAAAGAAACATCAGTCATCAAAAAGGAACGAATTTATAACTTTTGAGTTTGAAGATGTACAATTTCTCATATAAGGAATTTTCTGGGTGGAGCAACTAGTCTGGACTCCTTTCTCAAAGCCTATAAAGCTAACGAAACGAAAAGATTCTTTCACTATGAGTGGTTTGATAAACCAGACAAATTAGATTTCCCGAATTACCACCGTATGAGGCCTTTTTTGGTAAACTTCGAAACAACAACTCTCTAGACAAAGACTACATTGATTTTGAGAAGCTGAGAAAGAGTGGACTTGACGAACAACAAGCACTGAGCACAAAATGGAGATTCAAGTTGATTACTAACGTTACAATTTTTGCTGCTTTGCTCAAAAATATCCCAATGGGATGCCCGAACTCTGTCTTACCCAGATATATATATAGAAATTGCGGATGATGAAGGGGAAGATAGTGAAAAAATGAAAGAGGAACTTTGCTTGTCAACATTTTCTGGTGGATACGGAGATGGAAAATGGGAGACATAAAGTAATTAACTTCCAAGTGTCCAAGTTAGTTACTAAACTAACCAACAAGAAACTTGAATAAGTCTCTACTTTACCTGCATTTCGATTTAACAGCGGTAGATATGATTTGAATCTGCTCAAGACCTATCTAATCCCCTATTTGATTCGCGATAAAGAACAAGAAACATCAACCATCAAAAAAGCGAACGACTTTAAAACTTTCGAATTTGGAATTGTGAAATTTATCGAAATAATGAAGTTTCTGGATGGAGCAACTAGTCTGAACTCCTCTCTCAAAGACTATAAAGCTAGCGAAACGAAATGATTCTTTCCCTATGAGTGGTGGATTCTTTCCCTTTTCGAGTAGCTGTCAATGAAAGAATGAAAAAGATCTTTGATCGGTTAAACGAGCGAGAAAAAAACCTTTCGAGTAAACAATTCGAGTACGTAGACGAATGCATTGAAGATTCGGATGAAGCAGATATGTCAACACAAGAGTCAACACAATGACTTCAAAAGATCTGAGTTTTTCAACGAACATCTTCTGAGATACAAGGATCGAGTGAAAAATATTTACCCAAAGAACGTGTATGAGCTTCAAGAAACCTTCTTTGAAAAGCTAGAAGGGTTCAATCTTCCAGTTTCCGAAGATAACAAACTTTGAAATAGCCTAGCATTTTTCAATTTTGAGTCGATTTGTGTTGCTATAGAGGAATTAAAGAAACACAAACTACAACCTGGATTGGAAAACATGTTCCAATTTCAGTCTCTATATCATCAAAATTGAATGATGAACCCATCTTTTTGTACAAAAAGGATCCATTGAAATTGATTATTGATTTTGTAAGCAAAATCAAGTTGTTGGGTGAGGAAAAAAAGCTGGAGATGAGAACAAAATTTCAAGATATTGAAGTAGCTGTCAATGAAAGAATGAAAAAAATCTTTGATCGATTAAACGAGCGACATAGAAACTTTTCGAGTAAACAAATCGAGTACAAAGACGAATGCATTGAAGATTCGGATGAAGCAGATATGTCAACACAATTCTTGCCAATTCACAAAAATCAGCTCATTGATTTGAAACAACATCTAGAGAGATATGTAAATACTTTACCTGTATTTGGATTTAACAGCGGCAGATATGATTTGGTTTTGATCAACTCCTATCTAATCCCCTAGTTGATTCGCGTTAAAGAACAAGAAACATGAATCATCAAAAAGCGAACGACTTTATAACTTTCGAGTTTGGAATTGTGAAATTTATCGAAATAATGAACTTTCTGGATGGAGCAACTAGTCTGAACTCTTTTCTCAAAGACTATAAAGCTAGCGAAACGAAAGGATTCTTTCCCTATGAGTGGTGGATTCTTTCCCTTTTCGAGTAGCTGTCAATGAAAGAATGAAAAAGATCTTTGATCGGTTAAACGAGCGAGAAAAAAACCTTTCGAGTAAACACTTCGAGTACGTAGACGAATGCATTGAAGATTCGGATGAAGCAGATATGTCAACACAATTCTTGCCAAAGCCTATCATAACCCAGAAAAACCATTCTGTTGACAAGTCTTTTCGAGTAAGCAATTCGAATACAAAGACGAATTCATTGAAGATTCGGATGAAGCAGATATGTCAACACAATTTTTGCTCAAAGCTTATCATAACCCAGAAAAACCATTCTGTTAACTGTCTTTTCTCTAACAAAGCCAAGGAACCATTCAAAAAACATCTAAATTTTTTTCCGCGCATTAGCTATGTACATGAATGGACACAGTGATCTCCACTCTCACACTTCTAGATACTTTACAGAATTCATAACGAAGTCCGGTTATGATCCTTAAAATTTTCGTGGAGCTTCAGTAGTAGACTCACAGATGATATTGATTGTTTCTTCAAGTGCTTCTGGTGTCCTAGTTGTGATACTTTCTTCAAAAGATCTGAGTTTCTCAACAAACATCTTCTGAGATACAAGGATCGAGTGAAACATATTTACCCAAAGAACGTGTATGATCTTCAAGAAAGCTTGTTTGAAAATTTAGAAGGGTTCAATCTTCCAGTTTCCGAAGATAACAAACTTTTAAATAGCCTAGCAATTTTCAATTTTGAGTCGATTTGTGTTGCTACAGAGGAATTAAAGAAACCCAAACTACAACCTGGATTGGAAAACATGTTCCAATTTCAGTGCCAATATTATCAAAATTGATTGATGAACCCATCTTTTTGTACAACAAGGATCCATCGAACTTGATTATTGATTTTGTAAGCAAAATCGAGTTGTTGGGTGAGAAAAAAAAAGCTGGAGATGCGAACAAAATTTCAAGATATTGAAAAAGCTGTCAATGAAAGAATGAAAAAACCTTTGATCGGTTAAACTAGCGAGATAAAAGCTTTTCGAGTAAACAATTCGAGTACGAAGACGAATGCATTGAAGATTCGGATGAAGCATAAATGTCAACACAATTTTTGCCATTTCAGAAAAATCAGCTCATTGATTTGAAACAACATCTAGAGAGATATGTAAATACTTTACTTGTATTTGGATTTAACAGCGGCAGATATGATTTGGATTTGATCAAGTCCTATCTAATCCCCTAGTTGATTCGCGTTAAAGAACAAGAAACATCAATCATCAAAAAAGCGAACGACTTTATAACTTTCGAGTTTGGAGATGTACAATTTCTCGATATAATGAAGTTTCTCGGTGGAGCAACTAGTCTGGACTCCTTTCACAGAGCCTATAAAGCTAGCAAAACGAAAGGATTTTTTCCCTATGAGTGGTGGATTCTTTCCCTTTTCGAGTAGGTGTCAATAAAAGAATGAAAAAGATCTTTGATCGGTAAAACGAGGGAGATAAAAACTTTTTGAGTAAACAATTCGAGTACGAAGACGAATGCTTTGAAGATTCGGATGAAGCATATATGTCAACACAATTTTTGCCATTTCAGAAAAATCAGCTCATTGATTTGAAACAACATCTAGAGAGATTTGTAAATACTTTACTTGTATTTGGATTTAACAGCGGTAGATATGATTTGGATTTGATCAAGTCCTATCTAATCCCCTAGTTGATTCGCGTTAAAGAACAAGAAACATCAATCATCAAAAAAGCGAACGACTTTATAACTTTCGAGTTTGGAGATGTACAATTTCTCGATATAATGAAGTTTCTCGGTGGAGCAACTAGTCTGGACTCCTTTCACAGAGCCTATAAAGCTAGCAAAACGAAAGGATTCTTTCCCTATGAGTGGTGGATTCTTTCCCTTTTCGAGTAGGTGTCAATAAAAGAATGAAAAAGATCTTTGATCGGTAAAACGAGGGAGATAAAAACTTTTTGAGTAAACAATTCGAGTACGAAGACGAATGCTTTGAAGATTCGGATGAAGCATAAATGTCAACAAAATTTTTGCCATTTCAGAAAAATCAGCTCATTGATTTGAAACAACATCTAGAGAGATTTGTAAATACTTCACCTGTATTTAGATTTAACAGCGGTAGATATGATTTGGATTTGATGAAGTCCTATCTAATCCCCTAGTTGATTCGCGATAAAGAACAAGAAACATCAATCATCAAAAAAGCGAACGATTTTATAACTTTCGAGTTTGGAGATGTACAATTTCTCGATATCTCGATATAATGAAGTTTCTGGGTGGAGCAACTAGTCTGGACTCCTTTCACAGAGCGTATAAAGCTAGCGAAACGAAAGGATTCTTTCTCTATGAGTGGTGGATTCTTTCCTTTGTCGAGTAGCTGTCAATGAAAGAATGAAAAAGATCTTTGATCGGTAAAACGAGGGAGATAAAAACTTTTTGAGTAAACAATTCGAGTACGAAGACGAATGCTTTGAAGATTCGGATGAAGCATATATGTCAACACAATTTTTGCTATTTCAGAAAAATCAGCTCATTGATTTGAAACAACATCCAGAGAGATTTGTAAATACTTCACCTGTATTTAGATTTAACAGCGGTAGATATGATTTGGATTTGATCAAGTCTTATCTAATCCCCTAGTTGATTCGCGATAAAGAACAAGAAACATCAATCATCAAAAAAGCGAACGATTTTATAACTTTCGAGTTTGGAGATGTACAATTTCTCGATATAATGAAGTTTCTCGGTGGAGCAACTAGTCTGGACTCCTTTCACAGAGCCTATAAAGCTAGCAAAACGAAAGGATTCTTTCCCTATGAGTGGTGGATTCTTTCCCTTTTCGAGTAGGTGTCAATAAAAGAATGAAAAAGATTTTTGATCGGTTAAACGAGCGAGATAAAATTTTTTCGAGTAAACAATTCGAGTACGAAGATGAATGCTTTGAAGATTCGGATGAAGCAGATATGTCAACACAATTTTTGCCAAAGCCGATCATGATCCAGAAAAACCATTCTGTTGACAAGTCTTTCCGAGTAAACAATTCGAGTACAAAGACGAAAGCATTGAAGATTCGGATGAAGCAGATATGTCAACATAATTCTTGCTCAAAGCCTATCACATTTCAGAAAAACCATTCTGTTAACTGTCTTTTATCTAACAAAGCCAAAGAACCATATAAAGAACATCTAAGTTTTTTCCGCGCATTAGCTATGTACATGAATGGAAACAGTGATCTCGACTCTCACACTTCTAGATACTTTACAGAATTCATAACACAGTCTGGTTATGATCCTAAAAATTTTCGTGGAGCTTCAGCAGTAGACTTACAGATGATATTGATTGTTTCTTCAAGTGCTTCCGGTGTCCTAGTTGTGATACTTTCTTCAAAAGGTCTGAGTTTCTCAACAAACATCCTCTGAGATACAAGGATCGAGTGGAACATATTTACCCAAAGAACGTGTATGATCTTCAAGAAACCTTGTTTGAAAAATTAGAAGGGTTCAGTTTTCCAGTTTCCGAAGATAACAAATTTTTAAATAGCCTAGCAATTTTCAATTTTGAGTCGATTTGTGTTGCTACAGAGGAATTAAAGAAACACAAACTACAACCTGGATTGGAAAACCTGTTCCAATTTCAGTCTCTATATCATCAAAATTGATTGATGAACCCATCTTTTTGTACAACAAGGATCCATTGATTTTGATTATTGATTTTGTAAGCAAAGTCGAGTTGTTGGGTGAGAAAAAAAAGCTGGAGATGCGAACAAAATTTCAAGATATTGAAAAAGCTGTCAATGAAAGAATGAAAAAACCTTTGATCGGTTAAACTAGCGAGATAAAAAACTTTTCGAGTAAACAATTCGAGTACGAAGACGAATGCATTGAAGATTCGGATGAAGCAGATATGTCAACACAATTCTTGCCAATTCACAAAAATCAGCTCATTGATTTGAAACAACATCTAGAGAGATATGTAAATACTTTACTTGCATTTGGATTTAACAGCGGCAGATATGATTTGGATTTGATCAAGTCCTATCTAATCCCCTAGTTGATTCGCGTTAAAGAACAAGAAACATCAATCATCAAAAAAGCGAACGACTTTATAACTTTCGAGTTTGGAGATATACAATTTTTCGATATAATGAAGTTTCTGGGTGGAGCAACTAGTCTGGATTCCTTTCACAGAGCCTATAAAGCTAGCAAAACGAAAGGATTCTTTCCCTATGAGTGGTGGATTCTTTCTCTTTTCGAGTAGCTGTCAATAAAAGAATGAAAAAGATTTTTGATCGGTTAAACGAGCGAGATAAAAACGTTGCGAGTAAACAATTCGAGTACGAACACGAATGCATTGAAGATTCGGATGAAGCAGATATGTCAACACAATTCTTGCCAAAGCCTATCATGATCCAGAAAAACCATTCTGTTGACAAGTCTTTCCGAGTAAACAATTCGAGTACAAAGACGAAAGCATTGAAGATTCGGATGAAGCAGATATGTCAACACAATTTTTGCTCAAAGCCTATCATATTCCAGAAAAACCATTCTGTTAACTGTCTTTTATCTAACAAAGCCAAGGAACCATACAAAGAACATCTAAGTTTTTTCCTCGCATTAGCTATGTACATGAATGGAAACAGTGATCTCGACTCTCACACTTCTAGATACTTTACAGAATTCATAACAAAGTCTGGTTATGATCCTAAAAATTTTCGTGGAGCTTCAATAGTAGACTTACCTTTTGTCGAGGAAATTGTGCAAAGAAATAACTTTATATACGATTTCGACATCCAAGAAGGAAAATATGTAGGAGAACAATCTCGACGAATGTTGGAAGATGTGACAAAACAGTTGAACTACTAAGATTCAACAATCATATCATTCATACAAATGATATTGATTGTTTCTTCAAGTGCTTCCGGTGTCCTAGTTGTGATACTTCCTTCAAAAGATCTGAGTTTCTCAACAAACATCTTCTGAGATACAATGATCGAGTGAAACCTATTTACCCAAAGAACGAGTATGAGCTTCAAGAAACCTTGTTTGAAAAACTAAAAGGGTTCAATCTTCCAGTTTCCGAAAATAACAAACTTTTAAATAACCTAGCAATTTTCAATTTTGAGTCCATTTGTGTTGCTACAGAGGAATTAAAGAAACACAAACTACAACCTGGATTGGAAAACATGATCCAATTTCAGTCTCTATATCATCAAATTTGATTGATGAACCCATCTTTTTGTACAACAATAATCCATTGAACTTGATTATTGATTTTGTAAGCAAAATCGAGTTTTTTTTTATTGAGAAAAAAAGCTGGAGATGAGAACAAAATTTCAAGATATTGAAGTAGCTGTCAATGAAAGAATGAAAAAAATCTTTGATCGGTTAAACGAGCGAGATAAAAACTTAATATCTTGAGTAAACACTTCGAGTACAAAGACGAATGCATTGAAGATTCGGATGAAGCAGATATGTCAACACAATTTTTGCTCAAAGCCTATCATAACCCAGAAAAACAATTCTGTTAACTGTCTTTTATTTAACAAAGCCAAGGAACCATACAAAGAACATCTAAATTTTTTTCCGCGCATTAGCTATGTACATGAATGGACACAGTGATCTCTACTCTCTCACTTCTAGATACTTTACAGAATTCATAACAAAGTCTGCTTATGATCCTAAAAATTTTCGTGGAGCTTCAGTAGTAGACTTACCTGATGTCGAGGAAATTGTGCAAAGAAATACCTTTATATACGATTTCGATATCCAAG
Source organism: Symsagittifera roscoffensis (assembly GCF_963678635.1). Classification (NCBI taxonomy): domain Eukaryota; kingdom Metazoa; phylum Xenacoelomorpha; order Acoela; family Convolutidae; genus Symsagittifera; species Symsagittifera roscoffensis. The sequence goes on from NC_087062.1 coordinate 92,805,824, forward strand.
AAGGAGAATATGTAGGAGAACTAGCTCGACGAATATTGGAAGATGTGATAAAACAGTTAAACTACTAAGATTCAACAATCATATCAATCATACAAATGATATTGATTGTTTATTCAAGTGCTTCCGGTGTCCTAGTTGTGATACTTCCTTCAAAAGATCTGAGTTTCTCAACAAACATCTTCTGAGATACAAGGATCGAGTGAAACCTATTTACCCAAAGAACGAGTATGAGCTTCAAGAAACCTTGTTTGAAAAGCTAGAAGGGTTCAATCTTCCAGTTTCCGAAGATAACAATTTTTCTAAATAACCTAGCAGTTTTCAATTTTGAGTCGATTTGTGTTGCTACTGAGGAATTAAAGAAACACGACAAACTACAACCTTGATTGGAAAACATGTTCCATTTTCAGTCTCTATATCATCAATTTTGATTGATGAACCCATCTTTTTGTACAACAACGATCCATTGAACTTGATTATTGATTTTCTAAGCAAAATCGAGTTGTTGGGTGAGAAAAAAAGCTGGAGATGAGAACAAAATTTCAAGATATTGAAGTAGCTGTCAATGAAAGAATGAAAAAAATCTTTGATCGGTTAAACGAGCGAGATAAAAACTTTTCGAGTAAACAATTCGAGTACGAAGACGAATGCATTGAAGATTCGGATGAAGCAGATATGTCAACACAATTGTTGCCATTTCAGAAAAATCAACTCATTGATTTGAAACAACATCTAGAGAAATTTGTAAATAATTCACCTGTATTTAGATTTAGCAGCGATAGATATGATTTGAATTTGATCAAGTCCTATCTAATCCCCTAGTTGATTCGCGATAAGGAACAAGAAACATCAACCATCAAAAAAGCGAACGACTTTATATCTTTCAAGTTTGGAGTTGTACAACTTTGACACTGATATGCAGAAATTCAAGGCTAGAAATAATCAATACCGCAACTTTGAGAATATGATCATGTCTTTCTACCAGGAACAAAGAGAACAAAGAGGAAAATTTGTTAAAAAAATGCAGTTTTTTTAAAAAAATTTGTTGAAAAACTTTATTATAAATCAAACTAATTATGCAATTAGTAAATTGTTTACAAAATTTTGTTGTAGGGATGGCAAAAAAAACACCAATTTTAACATCTTCTAAAAAATTTCACAACAATTTTTTCACACATGACAAAAAAATTATCACAAATTTTGCAAACATGTTGAAAAACTTTACTTTAATTTTTGCAACATGCAAAAATTTTACGATATTTCTGACACACTTGTTAAAAAATCAAAGAAAATCTCGCAAATTAAAAAAAATTCATTAAATAATTTTGCATTTTAAAAAAAATTGCAACAAGATTTTCTTGCACTGTTGAAAAATAAAATTTATGAATTCCTTTGTTCTGATTTTAATCAATAAAAAATTAGCATGTATATTGATCAAAAATATTAGAAAAACAGTATATTAAGATAGGGAAAAGTACTCAAAGTCATCAATAATGAAAAATTTTCAGCCAGTAATTAACAAGTTTTTTACAGTAAATTGGTGCGTTTTTCCCATATGCATAAGAAAAGAGAAGATAGATTTTTGCATTTCTAAAAAACCACAAAAAAACTTGCATCTAACACAAAAATTCTATGAAAATTTTTGCATAATTGTTAAAAAACCAAAACAATTATTGCATCTTGTAAAAAAGTTCAATTTTGGAAACTTGTTGAAAATATCAAATCAAATTTCGCATCTTGTAAAAAGACTCAATTGAATTTTTGCAAACTTGTTGAAAAAATAAAATCAAAATTTGCATATTGCAAAAAAATTCTTAGTTAGTTTGCACAAGTGTTGAAAATTAAAAAAATTTTTGTTTTAAAATTTAATCAATTTTGACAAGATGTATATAAACAGATATTCAGTTTTTTATGGAAAAATTGATATGGTCACTATTTTCAGTACCATAACCATCAATGTAACACTCAAAAACTGGTTCCACACGCTTCAGGGACAAAATAAACTTCGTAAAATTTTTTGAAAAATAGAAAAATCAACCAATGACGTGGCAGTAAAAATGTATTAAAGTTCCTAAATCTTCTGAACCAACAAAAACCGAACTTCAAACCAGATAATCAAAGTTAAGTAGAAAATAATTACCCTTTCCGTAACAATTACGAAAAACCCTGACGACTTTATGTACTATACACAATGTAGATCACCATGCTAAACACAAAACCTCGCATAGTTCCACACGCTCCAGGTGCAAAATGAAATTCGTAAAAATTTTGAAAAAATAGAAAAATCAACCAATGACGTGGTAGTAAAAATGTAATTCCTTTCAGCTTGGCTATTTTATTTCCACTCTAATTTCAGGTAAAAAAACCGAGAGGGATAAAACTGCTTAAAACTGAAAAAAAAGAAAAAAAGTGGGATAGAAAAAGCACTGCCTTTTATTGCTCGCTTTATACGTTGCATAGTGCCGTTCATTTTTTGTGAACAGGTTTTCGTAATGTTTAAATATTTCATGTATAACAAAATGGATTCCTTTTTTGTGAACAGAGTTTTTCAACGTTTAAATATTTGTTCTCCCCATGCATGGTTAAGAAATTTTGATCACAAAATGTAATGAGATTAAAAACAAAAAACAAAAACTTTGAAGGAAAATAAAAACTAACCAGGAGAGAGTAAACAAACAATTTTGCCTGTGATTGGTCAATTGAAACTTTGTACTCTGATTGGGCAATTTTGGTGACAGATTGAATAACTTCCTTGTACGGAGGATATATTTTTTTCCAAAACACAATTTGGTTTGCCTTCTTTTATAACATTAAAAAACAAAATTATCCCTGCTAAGAATTGACAACTAGTTTATACTTTTGAATCAAAGTTTTCCAATTTTGTGAACAGATATTTTCAACGTTTGAAAACTTGTTCTACCTATGCATGGTTAAGAAATTTTGTTCACAACAGAATAAAGACATGTATAAAAAAACAGAAAAGAGAAATAGTTTACCAGCAGGGAGTGAATGAGAATGCTTGCTTGTGATTGGCCAATGTCTTTTGTATCCATTTGAATATCTTCTTTATACAGAGGAAAACATTTAATTCCAAAACACACTAAGTTGTTAGTTGCCTTTTTTCATTTATAAATTTAAAAAACAAACCTTCCTGCTAAAAACTGTCAGCTACTTTATTCGTTGAATTAAATTGTTCACATTTAATAAACATTTTTTTCTACGTTTAAGAGATTGGTCCCCATGCACGGTTAAGAATTTTTGTTCACACATACTTAACAGAATAAAAACATTTATAAAAAAAGAAAAGAAAATAAATTTACCAATTTTTAATCTTGGGACATTTGTAAAGTCGCAATTTTTTTTTAGATAATGCCTGCATTTAACCGAAACGAGAGACTCAAATGTGAGGATTGTGGTCAAGAATAACGAAGATCTGATGCTGCGAGATATCAAAAGAGATGCGCTAAACGAGTTGTTTCTTGTCCTGACTGTAAGTATTCAACCTACAGTCAACAAGAAATGAGCTATCACAGGCCAAGAAGCTTGCACCTTCAAGATCGAAGCAGTCAACGATTTGTTCTTCTTTTGATTAAGAGTTCCCAAGCTACTACTCTCTCCAACATCATCGGAGAAAGGAGAATGGAGCAAAACAACGGAAGCCCAATGATACTGTAGCGGACTTGAACAAGATTGTGGAGGAAAAAGAGGAAGATGGTGAAAAACTGAGGGAGGAACTTAGTGCTTGTCAACATTTTCTGGTGGATACGGAGATGGAAAATGGGAGACATAAAGTATTAAACTTCCAAATGTTCAAGTAGGACACTAAATTAATCAACGAGAAAATTGAATAAGTCTCTACTTTATACGTAATTGGATTTAACAGCGGTAGATATGATTTTAATCTGATCAAGTCCTATCTAATCCCCTGTTTGATTCGCGATAAAGAACAAGAAACGTCAACCATCAAAAAATCGAACGACGTTATATCTTTCAAGTTTGGAGATGTACAATTTCTCGAAATAAGGAAGTTTCTGGGTGGAGCAACTAGTCTGGACTCCTTTCTCAAAGCCTATAAAGCTAGCGAAACGAAAGGATTGTTTCCCTATGAGTGATTCGATAATCCAGACAAACTAGATTTTCCCGAATTGCCACCGTATAAAGCCTTTTTCAGTAAACTTAGAAACAACAATCCTCTAGACAAAGACTTCATTGATTTTGAGAAGCTGAGAAAGAGTGGACTTGACGAACAACAAGCACTGAGCATAAAATGGAGATTCAAGTTGATTACTAGGGTTACAATTTTTGCTGCTTTGCTCAAAAACATCCCAATGCGATGCCCGAACTCTGTCTTATCCGGACTTTTACCGAAAAACCATTCGGTTGACTGTCTTTTATCTAACAAAGCCAAGGAACCATACAAAGATCATCTGTGTCTTTTCCGCGAATTAGCCATGTACATGAATGGACACAGTGATCTCGACTCTCACACTTCTAGATACTTTACAGAATTCATCGTATGATCCTAAAAATTTTTGTGGAGCTTCAGTAGTAGACTTACCTGATGTCGATGAAAGTGTGCAAAGAAATCTTTATATTCGATTTCGATATCCAAGAAGGAGATTATGTAGGAGAACTAGCTCGACGAATCTTGGAAGATTTGATAAAACAGTTAAACTACTAAGATTCAACAATCATATCCTTCATACAAATGATATTGATTCTTTCTTCAAGTGCTTCCGGTGTCCTAGATGTGATACTTTCTTCAAAAGATCTGAGTTTCCAAACAAACATCTTCTGAGATACAAGGATCGAGTGAAACAAATCTACCCAAAAAACGTGTATAAGTTTCGAGAAACCTTGTTTGAAAAGCTTGAAGGGCTCAATTTTCCAGTTTCCGAAGATAACAAATTATTAAATAACCTTAGCAATTTTCAATTTTGAGTCGATTTGTGTTGCTACAGAGGAATTAAGGAAACACAAACTACAACCTGGATTGGAAAATATGTTCCATTTCAGTCTCTATATCATCAAACCTGATTGATGAACCCATCTTTTTGTACAACGAGGATCCAAAGAACTTAATTATTGATTTTGTAAGCGAAATGTGAACAGAATAAAGACATGTATAAAAAGACAGAAATAAGGAATAATTTACCAGGAGGGAGTAAATAAGAATGCTTGCTTGTGAATGGTCAATTTCTTTTAAGTCGAAATTAAATATCTTCTTTATACGGAGGAAAACATTTGATTCCAAAACACACTAAGTTGTTAGTTGCCTTCTTTTCTTTTATAAATTTAAAAAATAAAAATCTTCCTGCTAAAAACTGTCAACTAGTTCATACATTGAATTAAACTGTTCACATTTTGTAAACATTTTTTTCTACGTTTAAGAATTTGGTCCCTATGCACGATTAAGAAACTTTATTCACATATTCCTAATAGATTAAAGACCTTTATAAAAAAAGAAAAGAAAAATAAATTACCAATTTTTAATCTTGGTCCATTTCTAAAGTCGCAATTTGTTTTTAGATAATTCCTGCCCTTAGCCGAAACGAGAGACTCAAATGTGAGGACGGTGGTCAAGGTTAACGGAGATCTGATGCTGCGAGACATCGAAAGAGATGCGCTAAAGCATTTGTTTCTTGTCCTGACTGTAAGTATTCCACTTACAATCAACAAGAAATGAACTAACATATGGCCAAGAAGCATGCACCTACAATATCAAAGCAGTCAACGATTTGTTCTTCTTATGAACAAGAGTTCCCAAGTTACTACTCTCTCCAACAACATCGGAGAAAGGAACATGGAGCAAAACAACGGAAACCCAAGAATACTGTAGCGGACTTGAACAAAATTGTGGAGGAAGAAGGGGAAGATGGTGAAAAACTGAAGGAGGAACTTAGTGCTTGTCAACATTTTCTGGTGGATACGGAGATGGAAAATGGGAGACATAAAGTATTAAACTTCCAAATGTTCAAATAGGACACTAAATTAATCAACGAGAAACTTGAACTAGTCTCTACTTTACATGTATTTGGATTTAACAGCGGTAGGAATGATTTGAATCTGATCAAGTCCTATCTAATCCCCTATTTGATTCGCGATAAAGAACAAGAAACATCAGTCATCAAAAAAGCGAACAACTTTTTAAGTTTCATGTTTGAAGATGTACAATTTCTCGTTATAATAAAGTTTCTGGGTGGAGCAACTATTCTGGACTCCTTTCTCAAAGCCTATAAAGCTAGCGAAACGGAAGCATTTTTTCCCTATGAGTAGTTTGATAACCCAGACAAACTAGTCTTTCCCGAATTGCCACCGTATGAAGCCTTTTTCAATAAAGTTAGAAACAATAATCCTTTAGACAAGGACTTCATTGATTTTGAGAAGCTGAGAAAGAGTGGACTTGACGAACAACAAGCACTGAGCATAAAATGGAGATTCAAGTTGATTACTAACGTTACAATTTTTGCTGCTTTGCTCAAAAACATCCCAATGCGATGCCCGAACTCTGTCTTACGCAGACCTTTACTGGAAAACCATTCTGTTAACTGTCTTTCATCTAAGAAAGCCAAGGAACCATACACAGATCATCTGTGTCTTTTCCGCGCATTAGCTATGTACATGAATGGACACAGTAATCTCGACTCCCACACTTCTAGATAATTACAGAATTCATAACAAAGTCTGGTTATGATCCTAAAAACTTTCGTGGAGCTTCAGTAGTAGACTTACTTGATGTCGAGGAAATTGTGCAAAGAAATATCTTTATATTCGATTTCGATATCCAAGAAGGAGATTATGTAGGAGAACTAGCTCGACGAACATTGGAAGTTTTGATAAAACATTTAAACTACCAAGATCCAACAATCATATCATTCATACAAATGATAGTGATTCTTTCTTCAAGTGCTTCCGGTGTCCTAGTTGTGATACTTTCTTCAAAAGATCTGAGTTTCTCAACAAACATCTTCTGAGATACAAGGATTGAGTGAAACATTTTTACCCAAAGAACGTGTATGAGCTTCGAGAAACCTTGTTTGAAAAACTAAAAGGGTTCAATCTTCCAGTTTCCGAAGATAACAAACTTTTAACTAACCTAGCATTTTTCAATTTTGAGTCGATTTGTGTTGCTACAGAGGAATTAAAGAAACACAAACTACAACCTGGATTGGAAAACATGTTCCAATTTCAGTCTCTATATCATCAAATTTGATTGATGAACCCATCTTTTTGTACAACAAGGGTCCATAGAACTTGATTATTGATTTTGTAAGCAAAGTCGAGTTGTTGGGTGAGAAAAGTAAGCTGGAGATGAGAACAAAATTTTAAGATATTGAAGTAGCTGTCAATGAATGAATGAAAAAGATCTTTGATTGGTTAAACGAGCGAGATAAAAACTTTTCGAGTGAACAATTTGAGTACGAAGACGAATGCATTGAAGATTCGAATGAAGCAGATATGTCAACAAAATTCTTGCTCAAAGCCTATCATAGCCCAGAAAAGCATTCTTTTAACTGTCTTTTATCTAACAAAGCCAAGGAACCATACAAAGATCATCTGTGTCTTTTCCGCGCATTAGCTATGTACATGAATGGACACAGTAATTTCGACTCCAACACTTCTAGATAATTACAGAATTCATAACAAAGTCTGGTTATGATCCTAAAAACTTTCGTGGAGCTTCAGTAGTAGACTTACTTGATGTCGAGGAAATTGTGCAAAGAAATATCTTTATATTCGATTTCGATGTCCAAGAAGGAAATTATGTAGGAGAACTAGCTCGACGAACATTGGAAGTTTTGATAAAACATTTAAACTACCAAGATCCAACAATCATATCATTCATACAAATGATAGTGATTATTTCTTCAAGTGCTTCCGGTGTCCTAGTTGTGATACTTTCTTCAAAAGATCTGAGTTTCTCAACAAACATCTTCTGAGATACAAGGATTGAGTGAAACAATTTTACCCAAAGAACGTGTATGAGCTTCGAGAAACCTTGTTTGAAAAACTAAAAGGGTTCAATCTTCCAGTTTCCGAAGATAACAAACTTTTAAATAACCTAGCATTTTTCAATTTTGAGTCAATTTGTGTTGCTACAGAGGAATTAAAGAAACACAAACTACAACCTGGATTGGAAAACATGTTCCAATTTCAGTCTCTATATCATCAAATTTGATTGATGAACCCATCTTTTTGTACAACAAGGGTCCATAGAACTTGATTATTGATTTTGTAAGCAAAGTCGAGTTGTTGGGTGAGAAAAGTAAGCTGGAGATGAGAACAAAATTTTAAGATATTGAAGTAGCTGTCAATGAATGAATGAAAAAGATCTTTGATTGGTTAAACGAGCGAGATAAAAACTTTTCGAGTGAACAATTTGAGTACGAAGACGAATGCATTGAAGATTCGAATGAAGCAGATATGTCAACACAATTCTTGCTCAAAGCCTATCATAGCCCAGAAAAGCATTCTGTTAACTGTCTTTTATCTAACAAAGCCAAGGAACCATACAAAGATCATCTCTGTCTTTTCTGCGCATTAGCCATGTACATGAATGGACACAGTGATCTCGACGCTCACACTTCTAGATACTTTACAGAATTCAAAACAAAGTCTGGTTATGATCCTAAAAATTTTCGTGGAGCTTTAGTAGTAGACTTACCTGATGTCGATGAAAGTGTGCAAAGAAATATCTTTATATTCGATTTCGATATCCAAGTGGGAGATTATATAGGAGAACTAGCTCGACGAATCTTGGAAGATTTGATAAAACAGTTTAACTACTAAGATTCAACAATCATATCCTTCATACAAATGATAGTGATTGTTTTTTCAAGTGCTTCCGGTGTCCTAGTTGTGATACTTCCTTCAAAAGATCTGAGTTTCTCAACAAACATCTTCTGAGATACAAGGATCGAGTGAAACAAATCTACCCAAAGAACGTGTATAAGCTTCGAGAAACCTTGTTTGAAAAGCTTGAAGGGCTCAATTTTCCAGTTTCCGAAGATAACAAAATTTTAAATATCCTAGCAATTTTCAATTTTGAGTCGATTTGTGTTGCTACAGAGGAATTAAAGAAACACAAACTACAACCTGGATTGGAAAATATGTTCCATTTCAGTCTCTATATCATCAAACCTGATTGATGAACCCATCTTTTTGTACAACAAGGATCCAAAGAGATTGATTATTGATTTTGTAAGCAAAATCGAGTTGTTGGGTGAGAAAAAAAGCTGGAGATGAGAACAAAATTTAAAGATATTGAAGTAGCTGTCAATGAAAGAATGAAAAAGATCTTTGATCGGTTAAACGAGCAAGATAAAAACCAAAAACTAACAAAGCCAAGAAACCATACAAAGATCATCTGTGTCTTTTCCGCGCATTAGCCATGTACATGAACGAGCAAGATAAAATTGCAAAAAAACTCGTAGTTAGTTTGCACACGTGTTAAAAATTACAAATTTTTTTGTTGAAAATTTTTTGATTTAAAACATAATCATTTTTGACAAGATGTATATAAAGAGATATTCAATTTTTTATGGAAAAATTGATACGGTCACTTTTTTAAGTACAATAACCATCAATGAAACACTCAAAAAATGGTTCCATACGCTTCAGGGGCAAAATAAACTTCGTAAAAATTTTGAAAGAATAGAAAATTCAACCAATGATGTGGCAGTAAAAACGTATTCAAGCTCGTAAATTTTCTGAACCAACAAACACCGAACTTCAAACCAGTTAATCAAAGTTAACTAGAAATTAATTACCCTTTCCCTAACAATTATGAAAAACCCCGACGACTTTATGTAGCATGCACAATGTAGAACACCATGCTAACCACAAAACCTCGCATAGTTCCACACGCTCCAGGTGCAAAATGAAATTCGTAATAATTATGAAAAAATAGAAAAATCAACCAATGACGTGGCAGTAAAAATGTAATTTTTTTCAGCTTGGCTATTTTAGTTCCACTCTAATATCAGTTAAAAAACCGAGAGGGATAAAACTACTTAAAACTGAAAAAAAGTTGGATAAAAAAGCACTGCCTTTTATTGCTCGCTTTATACGTTGCATAGTGCCGTTTATTTTTTGTGAACAGGTTTTTGTAATGTTTAAAAATTTCATTTCGCGAACAGAATTTTTCAACGTTTAAAAATTTGTTCTCCCCATGCATGGTTAAGAATTTTTGTTCACAAAATGTGAACAGATTAAAGACATAAAAAAAATTTAAAAACAAATCTTGCCTGTGATTGGTCAATTGAAACTTTGTCCACTGAATGGGGAATTTTGGTGTCAATTTGAATACCTTCTTTGTAAGGAGGAAAACTTTTTTTTTCCAAAACACAATTTGGTTTGCCTTCTTTTATAAGATTAAAAAACAAAATTATCCCTGATAAAAATTCAAAACTAGTTTATACTTTTGAATAAATGTTTTCACATTTAGTGAACAGAAATTTTCAACGTTTAAAAAATTTGTTCTCTTTATGCACGGTTAAGAAATTTTTGTTCACAGATTAAAGACATGTATAAAGAAAATTAAAAAAAAATTAACAGAAAACAAATATAAACCAGGAAAGAGTAAATAAATAATCCTTCTTGTGATTGTTCAATTGAAACTTTGTACTCTCATTGGGCAATTTTGGTGTCAATTTGAATATCTTCTTTGTAAGGAAAAAAAACATTTTTTCCAAATCACAACTTTGTTTGCCTTCGTTTATAAAATTAAAAAACAAAACTATCCATGCTAAAAATTCAAAACTAATTTATACTTTTGAATAAAAATTTCCACATTTTGTGAGCAGACATTTTCAACGTTTAAAAAATTGTTCTCCATATTCATGGTTAAGAAATTTTGTTCACAAAATATGAACAGATTAAAGAAATGTATAAAAAAATAAGAAAAAATTTAAGATAAAACAAAAATAAACCAGGAGAGAGTAAATAAATACTCTTGCTGGTGATTGGTCAATTGAAACTTTGTACTCTAATTGGTCAATTTTGGAGTCGATTTGAATATCTTCTTTGTAAAGACGAAAACAGTTTTTTCCAAAACACAATTTTGTTTGCCTTCTTTTATAAAATAAAAAAATATATCCCTGCTAAAAATTGTCAACTAGATCATACATGAAATAAAAGTGTTCAAATTTTGTGAACAAATATTTTCAACGTTTAAAAATTTGGTCTCCCCATGCATGCTTAAGAAGTTTTGTTCACAAAATGTAAACAGAATAAAGACATGTAGAAAAAAAAAGAAACAGAAAAGAGAAATAATTTAACAGGAGGGAGTGAATGAGAATGCTTGCTTGAGAATGGTCAAAATCTTTTGTGTCGATTTGAATATCTTCTTTAAACAGAAGAAAATATTTGATTCCAAAACACACTAATTTGTTTGTTGCCTTCTTTTCATTTATAAATTAAAAAAATAAAAACCTTCATGCTAAAAACTGTCAACTATTTTATACGTTGAATTAAACTGTTCACATTTTGTAAACAGTTTTTTTTACGTTTAAGAGATTGGTCCCCATGCACGGTTAAGAAATTTTGTTCACAAATACTTAACAAAATAAAGAAAATTATAAAAAAAAGAAAAGAAAAATAATTTGCCAATTTTTAATCTTGGGACATTTCTAAAGTCGCAATTTATTTTTAGATAATGACTGCCCTTAACCGAAACGAAAAACTCAAATGTGAGGACTGTGGTCAAGAATAACGGAGATCAGATGCTGCGAGATATCGGAAGAGCTTTGCTAAAGGAGTTGTTTCTTGTCCTGACTGTAAGTATTCCAATTACAATCAACAAGAAATGAACTATCATATGGCCAAGAAGCATGCACCTTCAAGATCGAAAAAGTCAACGATTTGTTCTTCTTGTGAACAAGAGTTTCCAAGCTACTACTCTCTTCAACATCATCGGAGGAAGGAACATGGAGCAAAACAACGGAAGCCCAAGGATACTGTAGCGGACTTGAGCAAGATTGTGGAGGAAGAAGGGGAAGATGATAAAAAATTGAAAGAGAAACTTAATGCTTGTCAACATTTTCTGGTGGACACGAAGATGGAAAATGGGAGACATAAAGTATTTAACTTCCAAATAACCAAGTTAGACACTAAACAATTCAACGAGATACTCAAAGAAGTCTCTACTTTATATGTATTTGGATTTAACAGCGGTAGATATGATTTGAATTCGATCAAGTCCCTACTAATCCCCTATTTGATTCGCGATATAGAAAAAGAAACATCAACCATCAAAAAAGCGAACAAATTTATATCTTCCAAGTTTCGAGATGTACAATTTCTCGATATAATGAAGTTTCTGGGTGGAGCACCTAGTCTGGACGCCTTTCTCAAAGCCTATAAAGCTAGCGAAACGAGAGGATTCTTTCCCAATGAGTGGTTTGATAACCCACACAAACTAGACTTTCCCAAATTGTCACCGTATGAAGCCTTTTTCAGTAAAGTTAGAAACAACAATCCTCTAGACAAAGACTTCATTGATTTTGAGAAGCTGAGAAAGAGTGGACTTGACAAAAAACAAGCACTGAGCACAAAATGGAGATTCGAACTGATTACTAACGTTACAATTTTTGCTGCTTTGCTCAAAAACATCCCAATGGGATTCCCGAACTCTGTCTTATCCGGACCTTTACCGAAAAACCATTCTGTTAACTGTCTTTTATCTAACAAAGCCAAGGAACCATACAAAGATCATCTGTGTCTTTTCCGCGAATTAGCCATGTACATGAATGGACACAGTAATCTCGACTCTCACACTTCTAGATACTTTACAGAATTCAAAACAAAGTCTGGTTATGATCCTAAAAATTTTTGTGGAGCTTCAGTAGTAGACTTACCTGATGTCGATGAAAGTGTGCAAAGAAATATCTTTATATTCGATTTCGATATCCAAGAAGGAGATTATGTAGGAGAACTAGCTCGACGAATCTTGGAAGATTTGATAAAACAGTTAAACTACTAAGATTCAACAATCATATCCTTCATACAAATGATATTGACTCTTTCTTCAAGTGCTTCCGGTGTCCTAGATGTGATACTTTCTTCAAAAGAACTGAGTTTCCAAACAAACATCTTCTGAGATACAAGGATCGAGTGAAACAAATCTACCCAAAGAACGTGTATAAGCTTCGAGAAACCTTGTTTGAAAAGCTTGAAGGGCTCAATTTTCCAGTTTCCGAAGATAACAAATTATTAAATAACCTAGCAATTTTCAATTTTTAGTCGATTTGTGTTGCTACAGAGGAATTAAAGAAACACAAACTACAACCTGGATTGGAAAATATGTTCCATTTCAGTCTCTATATCATCAAACCTGATTGATGAACCCATCTTTTTGTACAACAAGGATCCAAAGAGATTGATTATTGATTTTGTAAGCAAAATCGAGTTGTTGGGTGAGAAAAAAAGCTGGAGATGAGAACAAAATTTAAAGATATTGAAGTAGCTGTCAATGAAAGAATGAAAAAGATCTTTGATCGGTTAAACGAGCAAGATAAAAACTTTCCGAGTAAACCATTCGAGTACAAAGTTGAATGCATTGAAGATTCGAATGAAGCAGATATGTCAACACAAGTCTTGCTCAAAGCCTATCATAAAATTCATCCCAAAGTCATCAATAATGAAAAATTTACAGCCAGTATTTAACAAGTTTTCTACAATTAACTTTTGTGTTTTTGCCTTCTGCATAAGTAAAGAGAAGATGGATTTTTGCATTTCTGAAAAACCACGAAAAAACTTGCATCTAACACAAAAATTCTTTGAAAATTTTTGCATACTTGTTAAAAAAACCAAAACAATTATTGCATCTTGTAAAAAAGTTCAAGTAAATTTTTGTAAATTTGTTGAAAAAATCAAATCAAAATTTGCATATTGCGAAAAAACTCGTAGTTAGTTTGCACACGTGTTAAAAATTACAAATTTTTTTGTTGAAAATATTTTGATTTAAAATGTAATCAATTTTGACAAGATGTGTATAAAGAGATATTCAATTATTTATAGACACATTGACACGCTCACTATTTTCAGTACCATAACCATCAATGAAACACTCAAAAATAGTTCCACACGCTTCAGGGGCAAAATAAAATTCGTAAAAATGTTGAAAGAATAGAAAATTCAACCAATGACGTGGCAGTAAAAATGTATTTAAGTTCGTAAATCTTCTGAACCAACAAACATCGAAATTCAAACCAGTTAATCAAAGTTAACTAGAAGTTAATTACCCTTTCCGTAACAATTATGAAAAACCACGACGACTTTATGTACCATACACAATGTAGAACACCATGCTAACCACAAAACCTCGCATAGTTCCACACGCTCCAGGTGCAAAATGAAATTCGTAATAAATATGAAAAAGTAGAAAAATCAACCAATGACGTGGCAGTAAAAATGTAATTCCTTTCAGCTTGGCTATTTTAGTTCCACTCTTATATCAGTTAAAAAACCGAGAGTGATAAAACTGCTTAAAACTGAAAAAAGTGGGATAAAAAGCACTGCCTTTTATTGCTCGCTTTATACGTTGAATAGTGCCGTTCATTTTTTGTGATCAGGTTTTCGTAATGTTTAAATATTTCATGTATAAGGAAATGGATTCCTTTTTTGTGAACAGAATTTTTCAACGTTCAAAAATTTGTTCTCCCCCTGCATGGTTAAGAATTTATGTTCACAAAATGTGAACAGATTAAAGCATAAAAAAAAGTTTAAAACTTGTTGAAAAAATCAAATCAAAATTTGCATATTGCAAAAAAAATTCTTAGTTAGTTTGCACACGTGTTAAAAAATTACATTTTTTTTTGTTGAAAATATTTTGATTTAAAATATAATCAACTTTGACAAGATGTATATGAAGAGATATTCAATTATTTATAAAAAAAATTGACACGCTCACTATTTTTAGCACCATAACCATCAATGAAACACTCGTAAAATAGTTCCACACGCTTCAGGGGCAAAATAAAAATCGTAAAAATTTTGAAAGAATAGAAAATTCAACCAATGACGCGGCAGTAAAAATGTATTAAAGTTCGTAAAACTTCTGAACCAACAAAAACCGAATTTCAAGCCAGTTAATCAAAGTTAACTAGAAACTAATTACCCTTCCCGTAACAATTATGAAAAACCCTGACAACTTTATGTACCATACACAATGTAGAACACCATGCTAACCAAAAAACCTCGCATAGTTCCACACGCTCCAGGTGCAAATAGAAATTCGTAAAAATTTTGAAAAAATAGAAAAATCAACCATTGACGTGGCAGTAAAAACGTAATTCCTTTCAGCTTGGCTATTTTAGTTCCACTCTAATATCAGTTAAAAAACCGAGAGGGATAAAACTGCTTGAAATTGAAAAAAAGTGGGATAAAAAAGCACTGCCTTTTATTGCTCGCTTTATACATTGCGTAGTGCCGTTCATTTTTTGTGAATAGGTTTCGTAATGTTTAATTATTTCATTTTGTGAACAGAATTTTTCAACGTTTAAAAATTTGTTCTCCCCATGCATGGTTAAGAATTTTTGTTCACAAAATGTGAACAGATTGAAGACATGTATAAAAAAAATTAAAAAACAAATTAACAGAAAACAAAAATAAACCAGGAAAGAGTAAATAGATAATCCTTCTTGTGATTATTCAATTGAATTTTTGTACTCTCATTGGGCAATTTTGGTGTCGATTTGAATATCTTCTTTGTAAGGAAAAAAAAACATTTTTAACAAATCACAACTTTGTTTGCCTTCGTATATAAAAAAAAAAACTATCCCTGCTAAGAATTCAAAACTAGTTTGTACTTTTGAATGAAAGTTTCCACATTTTGTGAGCAGACATTTTCAATGTTTAAAAACTTTTTCTCCCTATGCATGGTTAAGAAATTTTGTTCACAAAATGTGAACAAATTAAAGACATCTATAAAAAAAATAAGAAATAATTTAAGAGAAAACAAAAATAAACCAGGAGAGAGTAAATAAATATTCTTGCTGGTGATTGGTCAATTGAAACTTTGTACTCTAATTGGTCAATTTTGGTGTCGATTCGAAAATCTTCTTTGTAAGGATGAAAACTTTTTTCCAAAACACAATTTGGTTTGCCTTATATAAAATTTAAAAAAATTATCCCTGCTAAAAATTGTCAACTAGTTTATACATGAAGTAAAAGTGTTCACATTTTGTGAACAAATATTTTCAATGTTTAAAAATTTGTTCTCCCCATGCATGGTTAAGAAATTTTGTTCACAAAATGTGAACAGAATAAAGACATGTATAAAAAAAACAGAAAAGAGAACTAATTTACCAGGAGGGAGTGAATGAGAATGCTTGCTTGAGAATGGTCAAAATCTTTTATGTCGATTTGAATATCTTCTTTATACAGAGGAAAACATTTGATTCCAAAACACACTAAGTTGTTTGTTGCCTTCTTTTCATTTATAAATTTAAAAAATAAAAACCTTCATGCTAAAAACTGTCAACTATTTTATATGTTGAATTAAACTGTTCACATTTTGTAAACATTTTTTTTCTACGTTTAAGAGATTGGTCCCCATGCACGGTTAAGAACTTTTGTTCACATATACTTAACAGAATAAAGACATTTAAAAAAAAGAAAAGAAAAACAATTTACCAATTTTTAATCTTGGGACATTTCTAAAGTCGCAAACTTTTTTTAGATATTGCCTGCCCTTAACTGAAACGAAAGACTTAAATGTGAGGACTGTGGTCAAGAATAACGGAGATCTGATGCTGCGAGACATCAATAGAGATGTGCTAAAGGAGTTGTTTCTTGTCCTGACTGTAAGTAATCCACTTACAATCAACAAGAAATGCACTATCATATGGCCAAGAAGCATGCACCTTCAAGATCGAAAAAGACAACGATTTGTTCTTCTTGTGAACAAGAGTTCACAAGCTACTACTCTCTTCAACATCATCGGAGAAAGGAACATGAAGCAAAACAACGGAAGCCCAATGATGCTGTAGCCGACTTGAACAAGATTGTGGAGGAAGAAGGGGAAGATGGTGAAAAACTGAAGAAGGAATTTAGTGCTTGTCAACATTTTCTGGTAGATACGGAGAGGGAAAAAGGGAGACATAAGGGACTTAACTTCCAAATGTCCCAGCTAGACACTAAACTAATCAACGAGATACTCGAAGAAGTCTCTACTTTATATGTATTTGGATTTAACAGCGGTAGATATGATTTTAATTCGATCAAGTCCTTACAAATCCCCTATTTGATTCGCGATAAAGAACAAGAAACATCAACCATCAAAAAAGCGAACAACTTTATATCTTTCAAGTTTGGAGATGTACAATATCTCGATATAATGAAGTTTCTGGGTGGAGCAACTAGTCTGGACTCCTTTCTCAAAGCCTATAAAGCTAGCGAAACGAGAGGATTCTTTCCCTATGAGTGGTTTGATAACCCACACAAACTAGACTTTCCCAAATTGTCACCGTATGAAGCCTTTTTCAGTAAAATTAGAAACAACAATCCTCTAGACAAAGACTTCGTTGATTTTGAGAAGCTGAAAAAGAGTGGACTTGACGAACAACAAGCACTGAGCACAAAATGGAGATTCAACTTGACTACTAACGTTACAATTTTTGATGCTTTGCTCAAAAACATCCCAATGGGATGCCCGAACTCTGTCTTACCCAGACCTTTACTGGAAAAACCATTCTGTGAACTGTCTTTTATCTAACAAAGCCAAGGAACCATATAAAAATCATCTGTGTCTTTTCCGCGAGTAAGCCATGTACATGAATGGACACAGTGATCTCGACTCTCACAATTCTAGCTAATTTACAGAATTCATAGCAAAATCTGGTTATGATCCTAAAATTTTCCGTGGAGCTTCAGTAGTAGACTTACTTGATGTCGATGAAAGTGTGCAAAGAAACATCTTTACATACGATTTCGATATCCAACAAGGAGGTTATGTAGGAGAACTAGCTCCACGAATCTTGGAAGATTTGATAAAACAGTTAAACTACCAATATTCAACAATCATATCTTTCGTACAAATGATATTGATTCTTTCTCTAAGTGCTTCCGGTGTCCTGGTTCTGACACTTTCTTCAAAAGATCTGAGTTTCCCAACAAACATCTTCTGGGATACAAGTACCGAGTGAAACATATTTACCTAAAGAACGTGTATGAGCTTCAAAAAACCTTGTTTGAAAGGCTAGAATTCTTCAATCTTCCAGTTTCCGATCGTAACAAATTTTTAAATAATCTAGCAATTTTCAAATTTGAGTCAATTTGTGTTGGTACAGAGGAATTAAAGAAACACAAACTACAACCTGGATTGCAAAATATGTTCCATTTTTAGTCTCTATATCATCAAAATTGAATGATGAACCCATCTTTTTGTACAACGACGATCCAAAGAACTTGATTATTGTTTTTGTAAGCAAAGTTGAGTTGTTGGGTGAGAAAAGTAAGCTGGAGAACAAAAATTAAAGATATTGAAGTAGCTGTCAATGAAAGAATGAAAAAGATCTTTGATCGGTTAAACGAGCGAGATAAAAACTTTCCGAGTAAACAATTCGAGTACGAAGACGAATGCAATGAAGTAGGATGAAGCAGATATGTCAACACAGTTCTTGCCAATTAAGAAAAATCAGCTCACTGATTTGAAACAACATCTGGAGAGATATGTAAATACTTTACCTGTATTTGGATTTAACAGCGGTAGATATGATTTGAAAACGATCAAGTCCTATCTAATCCCCTGTTTGATTTGCGATAAAGAACATGAAACATCAACCATCAAAACAGCAAACGACTTTATATCTTTCCAGTTTGGAGCTAACAATTTCTCGAAATAATGAAGTTTCTGGGTGGAGCAACTAGTCTGGACTCCTTTCTCAAAGCCTATAGCGCTAGCAAAACGAAAGGATTTTTTCCCTATGAGTGGTTCGATAATGCAGACAAACTTGACTTCCGCGAATTGACACCGTATGAAGCCTTTTTCAGTAAACTAAGAAACAGTAATCCTCTAGACAAAGACTTCATTGATTATGAGAAGCTGAGAAAGAGGACTTGACAAACAACAAGCACTGAGAAAGCTTCAAATCAAGACTATACCTCCATCTGGTTTAAATAATTACAATTACTTGCAAAAGACGTGGCAGAAAAACGGAATGGCCGTGTTCAAAGACTTTTTGTAGTAGTACAAGAACAAAGATGTAGTTCCAACCCTGTGGGCAATAAAAAAAATCAGTTTTATCATAACAAGGGAATTGATATGTTTAAATTTGGAAACACTCTTCAAAATCTAGCAAATATATGTCTAGACAAATCTACAAAATACAAATTTTATCCATTTTGCGAAAGTGATAGAGATTTGTATGAAAAAAAATCGAGAAGATATGACCGGTGGACCTTCCCTTGTAATCACTCGAAAATTTGTAGTTGATGAAACATTCATCAGAAATTCATCAAATAATTGTAAATTAATCGTTGGAATTGATGCAAGTCAGCTCTACCGCTTCTCAATGTGTCAAGATATGGCAACAGGACTGTACACGAGATGGGATTTTGACACTGATATTCAGAAATTCAAGGCTAGACATAATCGACCTCGCAACTTTGAGAATATGATCATGTCTTTCTACCAGGAGCAAAGAGAGCAACAAAGAGATAGAATAAGAGATCATAGAAGTGCAAAAGTTTTTGTAAATAATTTGTTGAAAACTTTGTTATAAAGCAATTAATTATGCAATTTTTAAATTTTTTAAAAAAGTTTTGTTGTTGGGATGGCAAAAAAATTACACCAATTTTAACATCTTGTAAAAAATTTCACAACATTTTTTTCACACATGACAAAAAAAATATCACAATTTTTGCAAACATGTTGAAAAACTTTACTTTAATTTTTGCAACATGCAAAAAATTTTTACGAGATTTCTGACAAATTTGTTAAAAAAATCAATGAAAATCTCGCAAAAAAAAAATTCATCAAATTCTTTTGCATTTTAAAAAAAATTGTAACAAGAGATTTACTTGCACTGTTGAAAATTAAAATTTTTGAATTTCTTTGTTCAGATTTTGATCAGTAAAATTTAGCATGTATGTTGATCAAAAATATTAGAAAATTAGTATATTAAGATAGGGAAAAATACTCAAAGTCATCAATTATGAAAAATTTTCAGCCAGTATTTAACAAGTTTTTGCAAAAAACTCTTGCGTTTTTCCCATATGCATAAGAAAAAAGAAGATAGATTTCTGAAACACCACGGAAAATCTTGCATCTAACACAAAAATTTTATGAAAATTTTTGCATACTGGTTAAAAAAACCAAAACAATTATTGCATCTTGTAAAAAAGTTCATTTTTTGCAAACTTGTTGAAAATATCAAATCAAAATTTGCATCTTAAAAAAAGGTTCAATTAAGTTTTTGCAAACTTGTTGAAAAAATCAAATCAAAATTTGCATATTGCGAAAAAACTCTTAGTTAGTTTGCACACGTGTTGAAAATTACAAATTTTTCTGTTGAAAATTTTTTGATTTAAAATATAATCAATTTCGACAAGATGTATACAAAAAGATATTAAATTTTTTATAGAAAAATTGATACGCTCACTATTTTCAGTACCATAACCATCAATGAAACACTCAAAAGTTTTCATTAAATCAATTTCATGCTTTGAATTTAACTTTTCGAATTCTTTCGAAAAAAGCTGATCCAAGAATCTGACTGAACGCAAGCTTCTGAGCAGAACTGAGATAAGGTGTTTTGAATTTTTTTCGTAGCAGGCGTTCCTTTGAAAAACTGGGTAATCTTTCGGGTATTCTACTTTTCAAGTTGTGTTTGACTGCACAATTCATTTGATTGAAAACTTCACCTCTTGATGAAATATTATATGAAAAAAAAATATTTATGTATAAAGTATATATACAGCCAACAATTTCGTAAGTGAAATGATATTTATCTAATCTTTGCAAAATTTGATCGGATGATGATCTGATTAATACTAAGTGAAACTTGCAATTTTCCGTTGGGCAGAACGATGAATGGTTTGATACTTAGTAGTCTTGGGTGACAATGAAGTTTTCATAAAAGTTTTCTGAGACAGATAAAAAAAGATTTTGCATTGTAGTCCGAATAAAAAGTGGGATAAGCTTGACAAATAGCAGATGCCATCACCGATTACTTGTTGAAAAAGACTTTTATCTAAACTGAATTGCTTTTATAGTAGTTCCATCACCTACGCAATGTCCAAATTTGGATCATCAGCTACTCAATATTCCATAAAAGGTAATAATACCTTATTTGGAATGTACAGTGAAACATCAACATTTCCTAATTTCTATATGTTTACAAATATCAGTATTTTGAAATATCCACTACTGATCAGTTGGCTCTGATTCTCAAATCAAAAATGTATTCACGAAAAGATATCCTTTCCAATTATATTGAACTTGCTAACAACCAAAAAAGAATTGGGAGGTTTTCTAGGTCCCAAATACCCTACAACGTAAAAGTTTACTTTTAACCTTGCTTCCAGTGCTAAAGAAAAATGAATCGGGACAAATCGAAAAAACCCAGCAAGTCTGTCTTGGTGAAACAGAAGGAGAAAGGATATCAGCAATACGGATTACTGTTATACTGGAACCCTATTCTGGCAAAGACTCAACCATAAGATAGGGATAGATTTTTCAAAAACATTTTCTGAAAAAAGAGAAACAAGACAAAAATAGAAAAATCAACCAATGACGTGGCAGTAAAAATGTATTGAAATTCGTAAATCTTCTGAACCAACAAAAAGCGAAATTAAACCACTTAATCAAAGTTAACTAGGAATTAATTACACTTCCCTTCACAATTACAAAAAATCCTGACGACATTATGTACTATACACAATGTAGAACACTATACTAACCACAAAACCTCGCATAGTTCCACACGCAAAATAAAATCCGTAAAAATTTTGAAAAAAATAAAAAATAAACCAATGACGTGGCAGTAAAAATGTAATTCCTTCCAGCTTGGCTGTTTTATTTCCACTCTGATATCAGTTAAAAAACCGAGAGGGATAAAACTGCTTGAATTGAAAAAAGTGGGATAAAAAAGCACTGCTTTTTATTGCTCGCTTTATACGTTGAATAGTGCCGTTCACTTTTTGTGAACAGGTTTTCGTAATGTTTAAATATTTCATGTATAAAGAATTGGATTCTTTTTTTGTGAACAAAATTTTTCAACTTTCAAAAATTTGTTCTCCCCATGCCTGGTTAAGAAATTTTGTTCACAAAATGTGAACAGATTAAAGATTTAAATAAAAAAAGTTCAAAAAAAATTCAAAAGAAAGTAAAAACTAACCCGGAGAGAGTAAACAAAAAATCTTGCCTGTGATTGGTCATTTGTAACTTTGTACCCTGAATGGGCAATTTTGGTGTCAATTTGAGTAACTTCTTTGTAAGGGAGAAAACTTTTTTTTCCAAAACACAATTTGGTTTGCCTTCTTTTATAATATTGAAAAACAAAACTATCCCTGCTAAAATTTCAAAAGTAGTTTATACTTTTGAATAAAAGTTTTCACATTTTGTGAACAGACATTTTCAACGTTTAATTATTTGTTCTTCCTATGTAAGGTTAAGAAATTTTGTTCACAAATTGTAAACAGATTAAAGACATGTAGAGAAAATTAAAAAATAAATTAACAGAAAACAAAAAAAAATACCAGGAGAGAGTAATCAGAAAATCCTGCCTGTGATTGGTCAATTGAATCTTTTTACTCTGATTGGGTAATTTTGGTGTCAATTTGAGTAACTTTTTTGTAAGGAGGAAAACATTTTTTTCCAAAACACAATTTTGTTTGCCTTCTTTTATAAAATATTAAAACAAAATTATCCCTGCTAAAATATGACAACTAGTTTATACTTTTGAATAAAAGTTTTCACATTTTGTGAATAGTTATTTTCAACGTTCAAAAATTTGTTCGCCCTATGCATGGTTTAGAAACTTTGTTCACAAAATGTGAACAGATTAAAGACATGTTTAAAAAAATAATTTAAGAGAAACAAAAATAAACCAGGAGAAAGTAAATAAATAATCTTGCTGGTGATTGGTCAATTGAAACTTTGTACTCTGATTGGTCATTTTTGGTGTCGATTCGAATATCTTCTTTGTGAAGACGAACCACTTTTTTCCGAAACACAATTTTGTTTGCCTTCTTTTATGAAATAAAAAAACTATCCCTGCTAAAAATTGTCAACTAGTTTATACATTGAATAAAAATTCACATTTTGCGAACTTCAACATTTAAAAATTTGGTCTCCCCATACATGGTTAAGAAATTTTGTTCACAAAATGTGAACAGAATTTTCCAAAACACAATTTGGTTTGAATTCTTTTATGACATTAAAAAACAAAATTATCCCTGCTTAAAAATTCAAAAAAAATATCTCTGCTAAAAATTCAAAACTAGTTTATACTTTGATTAAAAATGTTTACATTTCTGAACAAACATTTTCAATGTTTAGAAAGTTATTTTCCCTATGCATGGTTAAGAAATTTTGTTCACAAAATGGGAACAGATTAAAGACATGTATAAAGAAAATTAAAAAATAAACTAACAGAAAACAAAAATAAACCAGGAGAGAGTAAACCAATAATCTTGCCTGTGATTGGTCAATTGAAACTTTGTAATCTGATTGGTCAATTTTGGTGTCGATTTGAATATCTTCTTTGTAAAGACGAAAACCGTTTTTGTTCCAAAACACAATTTTGTGTGTCTTCTTTTAAAAAAAAAATTTATCCCTGCTAAAAATTGTCAACTAGTTCGTACATTAAATAAAAGTTCACATTTTGTGAACAAATTTTTTCAACATTTAAAAATTTGGTCTCCCCATACATGGTTAAGAAATTTTGTTCAAAAAATGTGAACAGAATAAAGACATGTATAAAAAAAAACAGAAAAAAAAATAATTTACCAGGAGGGAGTAATTAAGAATGCTTGCTTGTGAATGGTCAATTTCTTTTGTGTCGATTTAAATATCTTCATTATACGGAGGAAAACATTTTATTCCAAAACACACTAGCTTGTTAGTTGCCTGCTTTTCATTTATAAATTTTAAAAAAATCTTCCTGCTGAAAAGAGTCAACTATTTTATAAGTTGAATTAAACTGTTCACATTTCGTAAACATTTTTTTTACGTTTAAGAGATTGGTCCCACATTGCACATATACTTAACAGAATAAAGAAATTAAAAAAAAAGAAAAGAAAAATAATTTACCAATTTTTAATCTTGGGCCATTTCTAAAGTCGCAATTTTTTTTTAGATAATGCCTGCCCTTAACCGAAACGAGAGACTCAAATGTGAGGACTGTGGTCAAGAGTAACGGAGATCTGATGCTGCGAGACATCAATAGAGATGTGCTAAAGGAGTTGTTTCTTGTCCTGACTGTAAGTAATCCACTTACAATCAACAAGAAATGCACTATCATATGGCAAAGAAGCATGCACCTTCAA
Source organism: Symsagittifera roscoffensis (assembly GCF_963678635.1). Classification (NCBI taxonomy): domain Eukaryota; kingdom Metazoa; phylum Xenacoelomorpha; order Acoela; family Convolutidae; genus Symsagittifera; species Symsagittifera roscoffensis. The sequence continues at coordinate 92,830,313 of NC_087062.1, forward strand.
GATCGAAGCAGTCAACGATTTGTTCTTCTTGTGAACAAGAACTCCCAATTTACTACTCTCTCCAACAACATCGGATAAAGGAATATGGAGCAAAACAACGGAAACCCAATGATACTGTAGCGGACTTGAACAAGATTGTGGAGGAAGAAGGGGAAGATGGTGAAAAACTGAAGGAGGAACTTAGTGGTTGTCAACATTTTCTGGTGGATACGGAGAGGGAAAAAGGGAGACATAAGGTATTTATTTTCCAAATGTCCCAGTTAGACACTAAACTAATCAACGAGAAACTTAAAGAAGTCTCTACTTCATATGTATTTGTATTTAACAGCGGTAGATATGATTTTAATTCGATCAAGTCCTTACAAATCCCCTATTTGATTCGCGATAAAGAACAAGAAACATCAACCATCAAAAAAGCGAACAACTTTATATCTTTCAAGTTTGGAGATGTACAATATCTCGATATAATGAAGTTTCTGGGTGGAGCAACTAGTCTGGACTCCTTTCTCAAAGCCTATAAAGCTAGCGAAACGGAAGCATTTTTTCCCTATGAGTAGTTTGATAACCCAGACAAACTAGTCTTTCCCGAATTGCCACCATATGAAGCCTTTTTCAGCAAATTTAGAAACAACAATTCTCTAGACAAAGACTTCATTGTTTTTGAGAAGCTGAGAAAGAGTGAACTCGTAGAACAACTAGCACTGAGAAAGCTTCAAATCAAGACTATACCTTCATCTGGTTTCGATAAGGATGTAGTTCCAACCCTGGAGGCAATAAAAAAATTCAGTTTTATCATAACAAGGGAATTGATTTGGATGTACTCTTCCAAATCTAGCATGTACTCTTCCAGGTAAAAATTTGGATGTACTCTTCCAAATCTAGCAAACATATAACTACACAAAACTACAAAATACAAATTTTATCCATTTTGCGAAAGTGATAAAGATTTGTGAGAAAAAAAATCGAGAAGACCTTCCATTGTGTTCATTCGAAAAACTGTAGTTGATTAAACTTTCACGAGAAATTCATTAAATAATTGTAAATCAATCGCTGGAATTGATGCAAGTCAGCTCTACCCCATCTCAATGTGTCAAGATATGCCAACAGGATTTACACGAGATGGGATTTTGACACTGATATTCAAGGCTAGACATAATCGATCTCGCAACTTTGAGAATATGATCATGTCTTTCTACCAGGAACAAAGACCAGAAAGCAAAATTGAGAGTTTTCACATCTGGAAAACAGAAGGAAGTTGACTGTTTTATTGTGGACGGTTATTGTGATCACTGTAAGACACTGTTCGAAGCAATGGAATGCTACTACCACTTCTGTTCCCGTCAAGAACGCCGTCCCTCTTTAACAGAACAGGATATTGAGCGAGCAAACAAGAAGAGAGCGATAGAATACTCTTCAAAAGATCTGAGTATTCAACAAACATCTTCTGAGATACAAGGATCGAGTTAAACATATTTACCCAAAGAACGTGTATGAGCTTCGAGAAACCTTGTTTGAAAAGCTAGAAAGGTTCAATCTTCCAGTTTCCGAAGAAAACAAACTTTTAAATAACCTAGCAGTTTTCAATTTTGAGTCGATTTGTGTTGCTACAGAGGAACTAAAAGAAACAAAAACTACAACCTGGATTGGGAAACATGTGCCAATTTCAGTCTTTATATCATCAAACCTGATTGATGAACCCATCTTTTTGTACAACAAGGATCCAAAGAAGTTGATTATTGATTTTGTAAGCAAAGTCGAATTGTTGGGTGAGAAAAAAAAGCTGGAGATGGGAACAAAATTTCAAGATATTGAATTAGCTGTCAATGAAAGAATGAAAAAGATAAAATTTTGTGAACAGACATTTTCAACGTTTAATTATTTGTTCTTCCTATGTAAGGTTAAGAAATTTTGTTCACAAATTGTAAACAGATTAAAGACATGTAGAGAAAATTAAAAAATAAATTAACAGAAAACAAAAAAAAATACCAGGAGAGAGTAATCAGAAAATCCTGCCTGTGATTGGTCAATTGAATCTTTTTACTCTGATTGGGTAATTTTGGTGTCAATTTGAGTAACTTTTTTGTAAGGAGGAAAACATTTTTTTCCAAAACACAATTTTGTTTGCCTTCTTTTATAAAATATTAAAACAAAATTATCCCTGCTAAAATATGACAACTAGTTTATACTTTTGAATAAAAGTTTTCACATTTTGTGAATAGTTATTTTCAACGTTTAAAAATTTGTTCGCCCTATGCATGGTTTAGAAACTTTGTTCACAAAATGTGAACAGATTAAAGACATGTTTAAAAAAAATAATTTAAGAGAAACAAAAATAAACCAGGAGAAAGTAAATAAATAACCTTGCTGGTGATTGGTCAATTGAAACTTTGTACTCTGATTGGTCATTTTTGGTGTCGATTCGAATATCTTCTTTGTAAAGACGAACCACTTTTTTCCGAAACACAATTTTGTTTGCCTTCTTTTATGAAATAAAAAAACTATCCCTGCTAAAAATTGTCAACTAGTTTATACATTGAATAAAAATTCACATTTCGCGAACTTCAACATTTAAAAATTTGGTCTCCCCATACATGGTTAAGAAATTTTGTTCACAAAATGTGAACAGAATTTTCCAAAACACAATTTGGTTCGACTTCTTTTATGACATTAAAAAACAAAATTATCCCTGCTTAAAAATTCAAAAAAAATATCTCTGCTAAAAATTCAAAACTAGTTTATACTTTGATTAAAAATGTTTACATTTCTGAACAGACATTTTCAATGTTTAGAAAGTTATTTTCCCTATGCATGGTTAAGAAATTTTGTTCACAAAATGGGAACATATTAAAGACATGTATAAAGAAAATTAAAAAATAAACTAACAGAAAACAAAAATAAACCAGGAGAGAGTAAACCAATAATCTTGCCTGTGATTGGTCAATTGAAACTTTGTAATCTGATTGGTCAATTTTGGTGTCGATTTGAATATCTTCTTTGTAAAGACGAAAACCGTTTTTTTTCCAAAACACAATTTTGTTTGTCTTCTTTTAAAAAAAAAACTTATCCCTGCTAAAAATTGTCAATTAGTTCATACATTAAATAAAAGTTCACATTTTGTGAACAAATTTTTTCAACATTTAAAAATTTGGTCTCCCCATACATGGTTAAGAAATTTTGTTCAAAAAATGTGAACAGAATAAAGACATGTATAAAAAAACAGAAAAAAAAATAATTTACCAGGAGGGAGTAATTAAGAATGCTTGCTTGTGAATGGTCAATTTCTTTTGTGTCGATTTAAATATCTTCATTATACGGAGGAAAACATTTTATTCCAAAACACACTAGCTTGTTAGTTGCCTGCTTTTCATTTATAAATTTAAAAAAAATCTTCCTGCTGAAAAGAGTCAACTATTTTATAAGTTGAATTAAACTGTTCACATTTCGTAAACATTTTTTTTTACGTTTAAGAGATTGGTCCCACATTGCACATATACTTAACAGAATAAAGAAATTAAAAAAAAAAAGAAAAGAAAAATAATTTACCAATTTTTAATCTTGGGCCATTTCTAAAGTCGCAATTTTTTTTTAGATAATGCCTGCCCTTAACCGAAACGAGAGACTCAAATGTGAGGACTGTGGTCAAGAGTAACGGAGATCTGATGCTGCGAGACATCAATAGAGATGTGCTAAAGGAGTTGTTTCTTGTCCTGACTGTAAGTAATCCACTTACAATCCACAAGAAATGCACTATCATATGGCAAAGAAGCATGCACCTTCAAGATCGAAGCAGTCAACGATTTGTTCTTCTTGTGAACAAGAACTCCCAATTTACTACTCTCTCCAACAACATCGGATAAAGGAATATGGAGCAAAACAACGGAAACCCAATGATACTGTAGCGGACTTGAACAAGATTGTGGAGGAAGAAGGGGAAGATGGTGAAAAACTGAAGGAGGAACTTAGTGGTTGTCAACATTTTCTGGTGGATACGGAGAGGGAAAAAGGGAGACATAAGGTATTTATTTTCCAAATGTCCCAGTTAGACACTAAACTAATCAACGAGAAACTTGAAGAAGTCTCTACTTCATATGTATTTGTATTTAACAGCGGTAGATATGATTTTAATTCGATCAAGTCCTTACAAATCCCCTATTTGATTCGCGATAAAGAACAAGAAACATCAACCATCAAAAAAGCGAACAACTTTATATCTTTCAAGTTTGGAGATGTACAATATCTCGATATAATGAAGTTTCTGGGTGGAGCAACTAGTCTGGACTCCTTTCTCAAAGCCTATAAAGCTAGCGAAACGAGAGGATTCTTTCCCTATGAGTGTTTTGATAACCCAGAAAAACTAGACTTTCCCAAATTGCCACCATATGAAGTCTTTTTCAGCAAACTTAGAAACAACAATTCTCTAGACAAAGACTTCATTGTTTTTGAGAAGCTGAGAAAGAGTGAACTCGTAGAACAACTAGCACTGAGAAAGCTTCAAATCAAGACTATACCTTCATCTGGTTTCGATAAGGATGTAGTTCCAACCCTGGAGGCAATAAAAAAATTCAGTTTTATCATAACAAGGGATTTGATTTGGATGTACTCTTCCAAATCTAGCATGTACTCTTCCAGGTAAAAATTTGGATGTACTCTTCCAAATCTAGCAAACATATAACTACACAAAACTACAAAATACAAATTTTATCCATTTTGCGAAAGTGATAAAGATTTGTGAGAAAAAAAAATCGAGAAGACCTTCCATTGTGTTCATTCGAAAAACTGTAGTTGATTAAACTTTCATGAGAAATTCATTAAATAATTGTAAATCAATCGCTGGAATTGATGCAAGTCAGCTCTACCCCATCTCAATGTGTCAAGATATGCCAACAGGACTCTACACGAGATGGGATTTTGACACTGATATTCAAGGCTAGACATAATCGATCTCGCAACTTTGAGAATATGATCATGTCTTTCTACCAGGAACAAAGACCAGAAAGCAAAATTGAGAGTTTTCACATCTGGAAAACAGAAGGAAGTTGACTGTTTTATTGTGGACGGTTATTGTGATCACTGTAAGACACTGTTCGAAGCAATGGAATGCTACTACCACTTCTGTTCCCGTCAAGAACGCCGTCCCTCTTTAACAGAACAGGATATTGAGCGAGCAAACAAGAAGAGAGCGATAGAATACTCTTCAAAAGATCTGAGTATTCAACAAACATCTTCTGAGATACAAGGATCGAGTTTAACATATTTACCCAAAGAACGTGTATGAGCTTCGAGAAACCTTGTTTGAAAAGCTAGAAAGGTTCAATCTTCCAGTTTCCGAAGAAAACAAACTTTTAAATAACCTAGCAGTTTTCAATTTTGAGTCGATTTGTGTTGCTACAGAGGAACTAAAAGAAACAAAAACTACAACCTGGATTGGGAAACATGTGCCAATTTCAGTCTTTATATCATCAAACCTGATTGATGAACCCATCTTTTTGTACAACAAGGATCCAAAGAAATTGATTATTGATTTTGTAAGCAAAGTCGAATTGTTGGGTGAGAAAAAAAAGCTGGAGATGGGAACAAAATTTCAAGATATTGAATTAGCTGTCAATGAAAGAATGAAAAAGATCTTTGATCGGTTAAACGAGCGAGATCAAAACATTTCGAGTATACAATTCGAGTACAAAGACGAATGCATTGAAGATGCGGAAGAAGCAGATATGTCAACACAATTCAGAAAAACCAGCTCATTGAAAAACAGAAAAATCAGCTCATTGATTTGAAACAACATCTGGAGAGATATGTAAATACTTCACACGTATTTGGATTTAACAGCGGTAGATATGATTTGAACTCGATCAAGTCCTTACCAATCCCCTATTTGATTCGCGATAAAGAACAAGAAACATCAACCATCAAAAAGCAAACAACTTTATATCTTTCAAGCTTGGAGATGTACAATTTCTCGAAATAATGAAGTTTCCGGGTGGAGCAACTAGTCTGGACTCTTTTTTCAAAGCCTATAAAGCTAGCGAAACGAAAGGATTGTTTTCCTATGAGTGGTTTGATAATCCAGACAAACTTGACCTTCGCGAATTGCCACCGTTTGAAACCTTTTTCAGTAAACCTAGAAAGAACAATATTCTAGACCAAGACTTCATTGATTATGAGAAGTTGAGAAAGAGTGGACTTGACAAACAACTAGCACTGAGAAAGCTTCAAATTAAGACTATATCTTCATCTGGTTTAGATAAGGATGTAGTTCCAACCCTGGAGGCAATAAAACAAATTCAATTTCATCATAACAAGGGAATTGATATGTAAAATTTTGGATGTATTCTTCCAAATCTAGCAAAACTTTGTCTACAAAAATCTACAAAAAAACAAATTTTATCCATTTTGCGAAAGTGATAAAGATTTGTGTGAAAAAAATCGAGAGGATATGACCGGTGGACCTTCCATTGTGTTCACTCGAAAAACTGTAGTTGATGAAATTTTCATCAAAATTCATCAAATAAATGTAATTCAATCACTGGAATTGATGCAAGTCAGCTCTACCCCATCTCAATGTGTCAAGATATGCCAACAGGACTCTACACGAGATGGGATTTTGACACTGATATGCAGAAGTTCAAGGCTAGACATAATCGATCTCGCAACTTTGAGAATATGATCATGCCTTTCTACCAGGAACAAAGACCAGAATGCAAAATTGAGAGTTTTCACATCTGGAAAACAGAAGGAAGTTGACTGTTTTAATGTGGACGGTTATTGTGATCACTGTAAAACACTGTTCGAAGCAATGGGATGCTACTACCACTTCTGTTCCCGTCAAGAACACCGTCCCTCTTTAACAGAACAGAATATTGAGCGAGCAAACAAGAAGAGAGCAATGGATGATATGCGACAAGAATACATTAAAGGAAAAGGATACATAAATGTAGAAATGTGGGAGTGTGACTGGTGAGAAATTTTCAAAACCAATGACAAGATCAAAAACCACGTCAAAACCCATTTTCTCTATAAAAGAACTGTTTCTACAGACTCGCTTCTAGCAACAATAAAAGAGGAACCTCTTTTTGGCTACGGTCAGTGCGACATAGTTGTTCCAGATGAGCTAAAATCAAAATTTGTCAATTTTTTTCCAATTTTCAAAAACATTGATGTTGGAAAAAGTGATATTGGAGACTACATGAAAAAACTATGCAATTGAGAACGAAATGTTAAAGCATCCTCAGAGAATGCTGATATCTAGTTTCAAGCTAGAAAATGGAACTCCTCTGTTCAACTTTTCTTTGGAACTTGGCTTGCAATGCACTAAAATTTACCCTTTTGTTCAGTATACTCTACGAAAATGTTTCAATAATTTCGTTCAATCAGTAGTTGATACGAGAAGTCAAGGAGAAGAAAACCCTCAGTTGTTGCAGAAACAATTAATTTTTAAGTAATTCCTTCTATGGATATCAGATCATGGATAGATCCAGGCATACAATTACGAAGTATCTGAATGATGAAAAAACTCATAAAGTCTTTGTTGGAACAGTTGAAAAAGTTTTGACGAACAACAGGCACTGAGCTCAAAACGGAGATTCAAGTTGATTAATAACGTTACAATTTTTGCTGCTTTGCTCAAAAACATCCCAATGGGATGCCCAAAATCTGTCTTACCCAGATCTGTACTGAAAAACCATTCTGTTAACTGTCTTTTATCTAACAAAGCCAAGGAACCATACAAAGATCATCTAAGTCTTTTCCGCGCATTAGCCGTGTACAAGAATGGACACAGTGATCTCGACTCTCACATTTCTAGATACTTTACAAATTTCATAACAAAGTCTGGTTTTGATCCTAAAACTTTTCGTGGAGCTTCAGTAGTAGACTTAACTGATGTCGAGGAAATTGTGCAAAGAAATATCTTTATATACAATTTCGATATCCAAGAAGGAGATTATGTAGGAGAACTAGCTCGACGAATATTGGAAGATATGATAAAACAGTTAAACTACTAAGATTCAAGAATCATATCATTCATACAAATGATATTGATTCTTTCTTCAAGTGCTTCCGGTGTCCTAGTTGTGATACTTTCTTCAAAAGATCTGAATATTCAACAAACATCTTCTGAGATACAAGGATCGATTTAAACATATTTACCCAAAGAACGTGTATGAGTTTCGAAAAACTTTTTTCTGAAAAGCTAGAAGGGTTCAATCTTCCAGTTTCCGAAGAAAACAAACTTTTAAATAACCTAGCAGTTTTCAATTTTGAGTCGATTTGTGTTGCTACAGAGGAACTAAAAGAAACAAAAACTACAACCTGGATTGGGAAACGTGTGCCAATTTCAGTCTTTATATCATCAAACCTGATCGATGAACCCATCTTTTTGTACAACAAGGATCCAAAGAAGTTGATTATTGATTTTGTAAGCAAAGTCGAATTGTTGGGTGAGAAAAAAAAGCTGGAGACGAAAACAAAAATTCAAGATATTGAAGTAGCTGTCAATGAAAGGATGAAAAAGATCTTTGATTGGTTAAACGAGCGAGATAAAAACTTTTCGAGTAAACAATTCGAGTACAAAGACGAATGCATTGAAGATTCGGAAGAAGCAGATATGTCAACACAATTCTTGCCAATTCAGAAAAATCAGCTCATTGATTTGAAACAACATCTGGAGAGATATGCAAATACTTCACACAATTTTGGATTTAACAGCGGTAGATATGATTTGAACTCAATCAAACCCTTACCAATCCCCTATTTGATTCGCGATAAAGAACAATAAACATCAACCATCAAAAAAGCGAACAACTTTATATCTTTCAAGCTTGGAGATGTACAATTTCTCGAAATAATGAAGTTTCCGGGTGGAGCAACTAGTCTGGACTCTTTTTTCAAAGCCTATAAAGCTAGCGAAACGAAAGGATTGTTTTCCTATGACTGGTTTGATAATCCAGACAAACTTGACTTTCGCGAATTGCCAACCGTTTGAAGCCTTTTTAGTAAACCTAGAAAGAACAATCCTCTAGACAAAGACTTCATTCATTGACTATGAGAAGCTGAGAAAGAGTGGACTTGACAAACAACTAGCACTGAGAAAGCTTCAAATCAAGACTATACCTTCATCTGGTTTAGATAAGGATGTAGTTCCAACCCTGGAGACAATAAAAAAAATTCAGTTTTATCATAACAAGGTAATTGATATATGAAAATTTGGATGTACTCTTCCAAATCTAGCAAACATATGTCTACACAAATCTACAAAATACAATTTTTATCCATTTTGCGAAAGTGATAGAGATTTGTGTGAAAAAAAATCGAGAGGATATGACCGGTGGACCTTCCATTGTGTTCACTCGAAAAACTGTAGTTGATGAAATTTTCATCAAAATTCATCAAATAATTGTAAATCAATCGCTGGAATTGATGCAAGTCAGCTCTACCCTATCTCAATGTGTCAAGATAAGCCAACAGGACTCTACAAGAGATGGGATTTTGACACTGATATGCAGAAATTCAAGGCTAGACTTAATCGATCTCGAAACTTTGAGAATATGATCATGTCTTTCTACCAGGAACAAAGATCGGAATGCAAAATTGAGAGTTTTCACATCTGGAAAACAAAAGAAATTGACTGCGTTAATGTGGACGGTTATTGTGATCACTGTAAGACACTGTTCGAAGCAATGGGATGCTACTACCACTTCTGTTCCCGTCAAGAACACCGTCCCTCTTTAATAGAACAGGATACTAAGTGAGCAAACAAGAAGAGAGCGATGGATGATATGCGACGAGAATACATTAAAATAAAAGGATACATAAATGCAGAAATGTGGGAGTGTGACTGGTGAGAAAGTTTCAAAACCAAAGAAAAGATCAAAAATCACGTCAAAACCCACTTGCTCTATAAAAGACCTGTTTCTACAGACTCGCTTCAAGCAACAATAAAAGAGGGATCTCTTTTTGGCTACGTTCAGTGCGACTTAGTTGTTCCAGATGAGCTAAAGTCAAAATTTGCCAACTTTTCTCCAATTTTTAAAAACATTGAAGTTGGAAAGAGTGATATTGGAGACTACATGAAAAACTATGCAATTGAGAACGAAATGTTAAAGCATCCTCAAAGAATGCTGATATCTAGTTTCAAGCTAGAAAATGGAACTCCTCTGTTCAGTTTTTTTTTGGAACTTGGCTTGCAAGGCACTAAAATTTACCATCTTGTTCAGTATACTCTTAGAAAAAGTTTCAATAATTTCGTTCAATCAGTAGTTGATACGAGAAGACAAGGAGAATGTGGATTTTGACGTGATTTTGTCTTTCTACCAGGAAAAATGATCAGAATGCAAAGTTGAGAGTTTTTCACATCTGGAAAACAGAAGAAAATTGACTGTTTTAATTTGGACGGTTATTGTGATCACTGTAAGACACTGTTCGAAACAATGGGATGCTACTACCATTTCTGTTTCCGTCAACAACGCCGTCCCTCTTTAAAAGAACAGGATATTGAGCGAGCAAACAAGAAGAGAGCGATAGAATACTCTTCAAAAGATCTGAGTATTCAACAAACATCTTCTGAGATACAAAGATCGAGTTAAACATATTTACCCAAAGGTAAACAGAAGGAGAAAGGATATCAGCAATACGGATTACTGTTATACTGGAACCCTATTCTGGCAAAGACTCAACCATAAGATAGGGATAGATTTTTCAAAAACATTTTCTGAAAAAAGAGAAACAAGACAAAAATAGAAAAATCAACCAATGACGTGGCAGTAAAAATGTATTGAAATTCGTAAATCTTCTGAACCAACAAAAAGCGAAATTAAACCACTTAATCAAAGTTAACTAGGAATTAATTACACTTCCCTTCACAATTACAAAAAATCCTGACGACATTATGTACTATACACAATGTAGAACACTATACTAACCACAAAACCTCGCATAGTTCCACACGCAAAATAAAATCCGTAAAAATTTTGAAAAAAATAAAAAATAAACCAATGACGTGGCAGTAAAAATGTAATTCCTTCCAGCTTGGCTGTTTTATTTCCACTCTGATATCAGTTAAAAAACCGAGAGGGATAAAACTGCTTGAATTGAAAAAAGTGGGATAAAAAAGCACTGCTTTTTATTGCTCGCTTTATACGTTGAATAGTGCCGTTCACTTTTTGTGAACAGGTTTTCGTAATGTTTAAATATTTCATGTATAAAGAATTGGATTCTTTTTTTGTGAACAAAATTTTTCAACTTTCAAAAATTTGTTCTCCCCATGCCTGGTTAAGAAATTTTGTTCACAAAATGTGAACAGATTAAAGATTTAAATAAAAAAAGTTCAAAAAAAATTCAAAAGAAAGTAAAAACTAACCCGGAGAGAGTAAACAAAAAATCTTGCCTGTGATTGGTCATTTGTAACTTTGTACCCTGAATGGGCAATTTTGGTGTCAATTTGAGTAACTTCTTTGTAAGGGAGAAAACTTTTTTTTCCAAAACACAATTTGGTTTGCCTTCTTTTATAATATTGAAAAACAAAACTATCCCTGCTAAAATTTCAAAAGTAGTTTATACTTTTGAATAAAAGTTTTCACATTTTGTGAACAGACATTTTCAACGTTTAATTATTTGTTCTTCCTATGTAAGGTTAAGAAATTTTGTTCACAAATTGTAAACAGATTAAAGACATGTAGAGAAAATTAAAAAATAAATTAACAGAAAACAAAAAAAAATACCAGGAGAGAGTAATCAGAAAATCCTGCCTGTGATTGGTCAATTGAATCTTTTTACTCTGATTGGGTAATTTTGGTGTCAATTTGAGTAACTTTTTTGTAAGGAGGAAAACATTTTTTTCCAAAACACAATTTTGTTTGCCTTCTTTTATAAAATATTAAAACAAAATTATCCCTGCTAAAATATGACAACTAGTTTATACTTTTGAATAAAAGTTTTCACATTTTGTGAATAGTTATTTTCAACGTTCAAAAATTTGTTCGCCCTATGCATGGTTTAGAAACTTTGTTCACAAAATGTGAACAGATTAAAGACATGTTTAAAAAAATAATTTAAGAGAAACAAAAATAAACCAGGAGAAAGTAAATAAATAATCTTGCTGGTGATTGGTCAATTGAAACTTTGTACTCTGATTGGTCATTTTTGGTGTCGATTCGAATATCTTCTTTGTGAAGACGAACCACTTTTTTCCGAAACACAATTTTGTTTGCCTTCTTTTATGAAATAAAAAAACTATCCCTGCTAAAAATTGTCAACTAGTTTATACATTGAATAAAAATTCACATTTTGCGAACTTCAACATTTAAAAATTTGGTCTCCCCATACATGGTTAAGAAATTTTGTTCACAAAATGTGAACAGAATTTTCCAAAACACAATTTGGTTTGAATTCTTTTATGACATTAAAAAACAAAATTATCCCTGCTTAAAAATTCAAAAAAAATATCTCTGCTAAAAATTCAAAACTAGTTTATACTTTGATTAAAAATGTTTACATTTCTGAACAAACATTTTCAATGTTTAGAAAGTTATTTTCCCTATGCATGGTTAAGAAATTTTGTTCACAAAATGGGAACAGATTAAAGACATGTATAAAGAAAATTAAAAAATAAACTAACAGAAAACAAAAATAAACCAGGAGAGAGTAAACCAATAATCTTGCCTGTGATTGGTCAATTGAAACTTTGTAATCTGATTGGTCAATTTTGGTGTCGATTTGAATATCTTCTTTGTAAAGACGAAAACCGTTTTTGTTCCAAAACACAATTTTGTGTGTCTTCTTTTAAAAAAAAAATTTATCCCTGCTAAAAATTGTCAACTAGTTCGTACATTAAATAAAAGTTCACATTTTGTGAACAAATTTTTTCAACATTTAAAAATTTGGTCTCCCCATACATGGTTAAGAAATTTTGTTCAAAAAATGTGAACAGAATAAAGACATGTATAAAAAAAAACAGAAAAAAAAATAATTTACCAGGAGGGAGTAATTAAGAATGCTTGCTTGTGAATGGTCAATTTCTTTTGTGTCGATTTAAATATCTTCATTATACGGAGGAAAACATTTTATTCCAAAACACACTAGCTTGTTAGTTGCCTGCTTTTCATTTATAAATTTTAAAAAAATCTTCCTGCTGAAAAGAGTCAACTATTTTATAAGTTGAATTAAACTGTTCACATTTCGTAAACATTTTTTTTACGTTTAAGAGATTGGTCCCACATTGCACATATACTTAACAGAATAAAGAAATTAAAAAAAAAGAAAAGAAAAATAATTTACCAATTTTTAATCTTGGGCCATTTCTAAAGTCGCAATTTTTTTTTAGATAATGCCTGCCCTTAACCGAAACGAGAGACTCAAATGTGAGGACTGTGGTCAAGAGTAACGGAGATCTGATGCTGCGAGACATCAATAGAGATGTGCTAAAGGAGTTGTTTCTTGTCCTGACTGTAAGTAATCCACTTACAATCAACAAGAAATGCACTATCATATGGCAAAGAAGCATGCACCTTCAAGATCGAAGCAGTCAACGATTTGTTCTTCTTGTGAACAAGAACTCCCAATTTACTACTCTCTCCAACAACATCGGATAAAGGAATATGGAGCAAAACAACGGAAACCCAATGATACTGTAGCGGACTTGAACAAGATTGTGGAGGAAGAAGGGGAAGATGGTGAAAAACTGAAGGAGGAACTTAGTGGTTGTCAACATTTTCTGGTGGATACGGAGAGGGAAAAAGGGAGACATAAGGTATTTATTTTCCAAATGTCCCAGTTAGACACTAAACTAATCAACGAGAAACTTAAAGAAGTCTCTACTTCATATGTATTTGTATTTAACAGCGGTAGATATGATTTTAATTCGATCAAGTCCTTACAAATCCCCTATTTGATTCGCGATAAAGAACAAGAAACATCAACCATCAAAAAAGCGAACAACTTTATATCTTTCAAGTTTGGAGATGTACAATATCTCGATATAATGAAGTTTCTGGGTGGAGCAACTAGTCTGGACTCCTTTCTCAAAGCCTATAAAGCTAGCGAAACGGAAGCATTTTTTCCCTATGAGTAGTTTGATAACCCAGACAAACTAGTCTTTCCCGAATTGCCACCATATGAAGCCTTTTTCAGCAAATTTAGAAACAACAATTCTCTAGACAAAGACTTCATTGTTTTTGAGAAGCTGAGAAAGAGTGAACTCGTAGAACAACTAGCACTGAGAAAGCTTCAAATCAAGACTATACCTTCATCTGGTTTCGATAAGGATGTAGTTCCAACCCTGGAGGCAATAAAAAAATTCAGTTTTATCATAACAAGGGAATTGATTTGGATGTACTCTTCCAAATCTAGCATGTACTCTTCCAGGTAAAAATTTGGATGTACTCTTCCAAATCTAGCAAACATATAACTACACAAAACTACAAAATACAAATTTTATCCATTTTGCGAAAGTGATAAAGATTTGTGAGAAAAAAAATCGAGAAGACCTTCCATTGTGTTCATTCGAAAAACTGTAGTTGATTAAACTTTCACGAGAAATTCATTAAATAATTGTAAATCAATCGCTGGAATTGATGCAAGTCAGCTCTACCCCATCTCAATGTGTCAAGATATGCCAACAGGATTTACACGAGATGGGATTTTGACACTGATATTCAAGGCTAGACATAATCGATCTCGCAACTTTGAGAATATGATCATGTCTTTCTACCAGGAACAAAGACCAGAAAGCAAAATTGAGAGTTTTCACATCTGGAAAACAGAAGGAAGTTGACTGTTTTATTGTGGACGGTTATTGTGATCACTGTAAGACACTGTTCGAAGCAATGGAATGCTACTACCACTTCTGTTCCCGTCAAGAACGCCGTCCCTCTTTAACAGAACAGGATATTGAGCGAGCAAACAAGAAGAGAGCGATAGAATACTCTTCAAAAGATCTGAGTATTCAACAAACATCTTCTGAGATACAAGGATCGAGTTAAACATATTTACCCAAAGAACGTGTATGAGCTTCGAGAAACCTTGTTTGAAAAGCTAGAAAGGTTCAATCTTCCAGTTTCCGAAGAAAACAAACTTTTAAATAACCTAGCAGTTTTCAATTTTGAGTCGATTTGTGTTGCTACAGAGGAACTAAAAGAAACAAAAACTACAACCTGGATTGGGAAACATGTGCCAATTTCAGTCTTTATATCATCAAACCTGATTGATGAACCCATCTTTTTGTACAACAAGGATCCAAAGAAGTTGATTATTGATTTTGTAAGCAAAGTCGAATTGTTGGGTGAGAAAAAAAAGCTGGAGATGGGAACAAAATTTCAAGATATTGAATTAGCTGTCAATGAAAGAATGAAAAAGATAAAATTTTGTGAACAGACATTTTCAACGTTTAATTATTTGTTCTTCCTATGTAAGGTTAAGAAATTTTGTTCACAAATTGTAAACAGATTAAAGACATGTAGAGAAAATTAAAAAATAAATTAACAGAAAACAAAAAAAAATACCAGGAGAGAGTAATCAGAAAATCCTGCCTGTGATTGGTCAATTGAATCTTTTTACTCTGATTGGGTAATTTTGGTGTCAATTTGAGTAACTTTTTTGTAAGGAGGAAAACATTTTTTTCCAAAACACAATTTTGTTTGCCTTCTTTTATAAAATATTAAAACAAAATTATCCCTGCTAAAATATGACAACTAGTTTATACTTTTGAATAAAAGTTTTCACATTTTGTGAATAGTTATTTTCAACGTTTAAAAATTTGTTCGCCCTATGCATGGTTTAGAAACTTTGTTCACAAAATGTGAACAGATTAAAGACATGTTTAAAAAAAATAATTTAAGAGAAACAAAAATAAACCAGGAGAAAGTAAATAAATAACCTTGCTGGTGATTGGTCAATTGAAACTTTGTACTCTGATTGGTCATTTTTGGTGTCGATTCGAATATCTTCTTTGTAAAGACGAACCACTTTTTTCCGAAACACAATTTTGTTTGCCTTCTTTTATGAAATAAAAAAACTATCCCTGCTAAAAATTGTCAACTAGTTTATACATTGAATAAAAATTCACATTTCGCGAACTTCAACATTTAAAAATTTGGTCTCCCCATACATGGTTAAGAAATTTTGTTCACAAAATGTGAACAGAATTTTCCAAAACACAATTTGGTTTGACTTCTTTTATGACATTAAAAAACAAAATTATCCCTGCTTAAAAATTCAAAAAAAATATCTCTGCTAAAAATTCAAAACTAGTTTATACTTTGATTAAAAATGTTTACATTTCTGAACAGACATTTTCAATGTTTAGAAAGTTATTTTCCCTATGCATGGTTAAGAAATTTTGTTCACAAAATGGGAACATATTAAAGACATGTATAAAGAAAATTAAAAAATAAACTAACAGAAAACAAAAATAAACCAGGAGAGAGTAAACCAATAATCTTGCCTGTGATTGGTCAATTGAAACTTTGTAATCTGATTGGTCAATTTTGGTGTCGATTTGAATATCTTCTTTGTAAAGACGAAAACCGTTTTTTTTCCAAAACACAATTTTGTTTGTCTTCTTTTAAAAAAAAAACTTATCCCTGCTAAAAATTGTCAATTAGTTCATACATTAAATAAAAGTTCACATTTTGTGAACAAATTTTTTCAACATTTAAAAATTTGGTCTCCCCATACATGGTTAAGAAATTTTGTTCAAAAAATGTGAACAGAATAAAGACATGTATAAAAAAACAGAAAAAAAAATAATTTACCAGGAGGGAGTAATTAAGAATGCTTGCTTGTGAATGGTCAATTTCTTTTGTGTCGATTTAAATATCTTCATTATACGGAGGAAAACATTTTATTCCAAAACACACTAGCTTGTTAGTTGCCTGCTTTTCATTTATAAATTTAAAAAAAATCTTCCTGCTGAAAAGAGTCAACTATTTTATAAGTTGAATTAAACTGTTCACATTTCGTAAACATTTTTTTTTACGTTTAAGAGATTGGTCCCACATTGCACATATACTTAACAGAATAAAGAAATTAAAAAAAAAAAGAAAAGAAAAATAATTTACCAATTTTTAATCTTGGGCCATTTCTAAAGTCGCAATTTTTTTTTAGATAATGCCTGCCCTTAACCGAAACGAGAGACTCAAATGTGAGGACTGTGGTCAAGAGTAACGGAGATCTGATGCTGCGAGACATCAATAGAGATGTGCTAAAGGAGTTGTTTCTTGTCCTGACTGTAAGTAATCCACTTACAATCAACAAGAAATGCACTATCATATGGCAAAGAAGCATGCACCTTCAAGATCGAAGCAGTCAACGATTTGTTCTTCTTGTGAACAAGAACTCCCAATTTACTACTCTCTCCAACAACATCGGATAAAGGAATATGGAGCAAAACAACGGAAACCCAATGATACTGTAGCGGACTTGAACAAGATTGTGGAGGAAGAAGGGGAAGATGGTGAAAAACTGAAGGAGGAACTTAGTGGTTGTCAACATTTTCTGGTGGATACGGAGAGGGAAAAAGGGAGACATAAGGTATTTATTTTCCAAATGTCCCAGTTAGACACTAAACTAATCAACGAGAAACTTGAAGAAGTCTCTACTTCATATGTATTTGTATTTAACAGCGGTAGATATGATTTTAATTCGATCAAGTCCTTACAAATCCCCTATTTGATTCGCGATAAAGAACAAGAAACATCAACCATCAAAAAAGCGAACAACTTTATATCTTTCAAGTTTGGAGATGTACAATATCTCGATATAATGAAGTTTCTGGGTGGAGCAACTAGTCTGGACTCCTTTCTCAAAGCCTATAAAGCTAGCGAAACGAGAGGATTCTTTCCCTATGAGTGTTTTGATAACCCAGAAAAACTAGACTTTCCCAAATTGCCACCATATGAAGTCTTTTTCAGCAAACTTAGAAACAACAATTCTCTAGACAAAGACTTCATTGTTTTTGAGAAGCTGAGAAAGAGTGAACTCGTAGAACAACTAGCACTGAGAAAGCTTCAAATCAAGACTATACCTTCATCTGGTTTCGATAAGGATGTAGTTCCAACCCTGGAGGCAATAAAAAAATTCAGTTTTATCATAACAAGGGATTTGATTTGGATGTACTCTTCCAAATCTAGCATGTACTCTTCCAGGTAAAAATTTGGATGTACTCTTCCAAATCTAGCAAACATATAACTACACAAAACTACAAAATACAAATTTTATCCATTTTGCGAAAGTGATAAAGATTTGTGAGAAAAAAAAATCGAGAAGACCTTCCATTGTGTTCATTCGAAAAACTGTAGTTGATTAAACTTTCATGAGAAATTCATTAAATAATTGTAAATCAATCGCTGGAATTGATGCAAGTCAGCTCTACCCCATCTCAATGTGTCAAGATATGCCAACAGGACTCTACACGAGATGGGATTTTGACACTGATATTCAAGGCTAGACATAATCGATCTCGCAACTTTGAGAATATGATCATGTCTTTCTACCAGGAACAAAGACCAGAAAGCAAAATTGAGAGTTTTCACATCTGGAAAACAGAAGGAAGTTGACTGTTTTATTGTGGACGGTTATTGTGATCACTGTAAGACACTGTTCGAAGCAATGGAATGCTACTACCACTTCTGTTCCCGTCAAGAACGCCGTCCCTCTTTAACAGAACAGGATATTGAGCGAGCAAACAAGAAGAGAGCGATAGAATACTCTTCAAAAGATCTGAGTATTCAACAAACATCTTCTGAGATACAAGGATCGAGTTAAACATATTTACCCAAAGAACGTGTATGAGCTTCGAGAAACCTTGTTTGAAAAGCTAGAAAGGTTCAATCTTCCAGTTTCCGAAGAAAACAAACTTTTAAATAACCTAGCAGTTTTCAATTTTGAGTCGATTTGTGTTGCTACAGAGGAACTAAAAGAAACAAAAACTACAACCTGGATTGGGAAACATGTGCCAATTTCAGTCTTTATATCATCAAACCTGATTGATGAACCCATCTTTTTGTACAACAAGGATCCAAAGAAGTTGATTATTGATTTTGTAAGCAAAGTCGAATTGTTGGGTGAGAAAAAAAAGCTGGAGATGGGAACAAAATTTCAAGATATTGAATTAGCTGTCAATGAAAGAATGAAAAAGATCTTTGATCGGTTAAACGAGCGAGATCAAAACATTTCGAGTATACAATTCGAGTACAAAGACGAATGCATTGAAGATGCGGAAGAAGCAGATATGTCAACACAATTCAGAAAAACCAGCTCATTGAAAAACAGAAAAATCAGCTCATTGATTTGAAACAACATCTGGAGAGATATGTAAATACTTCACACGTATTTGGATTTAACAGCGGTAGATATGATTTGAACTCGATCAAGTCCTTACCAATCCCCTATTTGATTCGCGATAAAGAACAAGAAACATCAACCA
The DNA here is from genome assembly GCF_963678635.1 of Symsagittifera roscoffensis. Lineage (NCBI taxonomy): Eukaryota > Metazoa > Xenacoelomorpha > Acoela > Convolutidae > Symsagittifera > Symsagittifera roscoffensis. The sequence continues at coordinate 92,849,730 of NC_087062.1, forward strand.
TCAAAAAGCAAACAACTTTATATCTTTCAAGCTTGGAGATGTACAATTTCTCGAAATAATGAAGTTTCCGGGTGGAGCAACTAGTCTGGACTCTTTTTTCAAAGCCTATAAAGCTAGCGAAACGAAAGGATTGTTTTCCTATGAGTGGTTTGATAATCCAGACAAACTTGACCTTGCGAATTGCCACCGTTTGAAACCTTTTTCAGTAAACCTAGAAAGAACAATATTCTAGACCAAGACTTCATTGATTATGAGAAGTTGAGAAAGAGTGGACTTGACAAACAACTAGCACTGAGAAAGCTTCAAATTAAGACTATATCTTCATCTGGTTTAGATAAGGATGTAGTTCCAACCCTGGAGGCAATAAAACAAATTCAATTTCATCATAACAAGGGAATTGATATGTAAAATTTTGGATGTATTCTTCCAAATCTAGCAAAACTTTGTCTACAAAAATCTACAAAAAAACAAATTTTATCCATTTTGCGAAAGTGATAAAGATTTGTGTGAAAAAAATCGAGAGGATATGACCGGTGGACCTTCCATTGTGTTCACTCGAAAAACTGTAGTTGATGAAATTTTCATCAAAATTCATCAAATAAATGTAATTCAATCACTGGAATTGATGCAAGTCAGCTCTACCCCATCTCAATGTGTCAAGATATGCCAACAGGACTCTACACGAGATGGGATTTTGACACTGATATGCAGAAGTTCAAGGCTAGACATAATCGATCTCGCAACTTTGAGAATATGATCATGCCTTTCTACCAGGAACAAAGACCAGAATGCAAAATTGAGAGTTTTCACATCTGGAAAACAGAAGGAAGTTGACTGTTTTAATGTGGACGGTTATTGTGATCACTGTAAAACACTGTTCGAAGCAATGGGATGCTACTACCACTTCTGTTCCCGTCAAGAACACCGTCCCTCTTTAACAGAACAGAATATTGAGCGAGCAAACAAGAAGAGAGCAATGGATGATATGCGACAAGAATACATTAAAGGAAAAGGATACATAAATGTAGAAATGTGGGAGTGTGACTGGTGAGAAATTTTCAAAACCAATGACAAGATCAAAAACCACGTCAAAACCCATTTTCTCTATAAAAGAACTGTTTCTACAGACTCGCTTCTAGCAACAATAAAAGAGGAACCTCTTTTTGGCTACGGTCAGTGCGACATAGTTGTTCCAGATGAGCTAAAATCAAAATTTGTCAATTTTTTTCCAATTTTCAAAAACATTGATGTTGGAAAAAGTGATATTGGAGACTACATGAAAAAACTATGCAATTGAGAACGAAATGTTAAAGCATCCTCAGAGAATGCTGATATCTAGTTTCAAGCTAGAAAATGGAACTCCTCTGTTCAATTTTTCTTTGGAACTTGGCTTGCAATGCACTAAAATTTACCCTTTTGTTCAGTATACTCTACGAAAATGTTTCAATAATTTCGTTCAATCAGTAGTTGATACGAGAAGTCAAGGAGAAGAAAACCCTCAGTTGTTGCAGAAACAATTAATTTTTAAGTAATTCCTTCTATGGATATCAGATCATGGATAGATCCAGGCATACAATTACGAAGTATCTGAATGATGAAAAAACTCATAAAGTCTTTGTTGGAACAGTTGAAAAAGTTTTGACGAACAACAGGCACTGAGCTCAAAACGGAGATTCAAGTTGATTAATAACGTTACAATTTTTGCTGCTTTGCTCAAAAACATCCCAATGGGATGCCCAAAATCTGTCTTACCCAGATCTGTACTGAAAAACCATTCTGTTAACTGTCTTTTATCTAACAAAGCCAAGGAACCATACAAAGATCATCTAAGTCTTTTCCGCGCATTAGCCGTGTACAAGAATGGACACAGTGATCTCGACTCTCACATTTCTAGATACTTTACAAATTTCATAACAAAGTCTGGTTTTGATCCTAAAACTTTTCGTGGAGCTTCAGTAGTAGACTTAACTGATGTCGAGGAAATTGTGCAAAGAAATATCTTTATATACAATTTCGATATCCAAGAAGGAGATTATGTAGGAGAACTAGCTCGACGAATATTGGAAGATATGATAAAACAGTTAAACTACTAAGATTCAAGAATCATATCATTCATACAAATGATATTGATTCTTTCTTCAAGTGCTTCCGGTGTCCTAGTTGTGATACTTTCTTCAAAAGATCTGAATATTCAACAAACATCTTCTGAGATACAAGGATCGATTTAAACATATTTACCCAAAGAACGTGTATGAGTTTCGAAAAACTTTTTTCTGAAAAGCTAGAAGGGTTCAATCTTCCAGTTTCCGAAGAAAACAAACTTTTAAATAACCTAGCAGTTTTCAATTTTGAGTCGATTTGTGTTGCTACAGAGGAACTAAAAGAAACAAAAACTACAACCTGGATTGGGAAACGTGTGCCAATTTCAGTCTTTATATCATCAAACCTGATCGATGAACCCATCTTTTTGTACAACAAGGATCCAAAGAAGTTGATTATTGATTTTGTAAGCAAAGTCGAATTGTTGGGTGAGAAAAAAAAGCTGGAGACGAAAACAAAAATTCAAGATATTGAAGTAGCTGTCAATGAAAGGATGAAAAAGATCTTTGATTGGTTAAACGAGCGAGATAAAAACTTTTCGAGTAAACAATTCGAGTACAAAGACGAATGCATTGAAGATTCGGAAGAAGCAGATATGTCAACACAATTCTTGCCAATTCAGAAAAATCAGCTCATTGATTTGAAACAACATCTGGAGAGATATGCAAATACTTCACACAATTTTGGATTTAACAGCGGTAGATATGATTTGAACTCAATCAAACCCTTACCAATCCCCTATTTGATTCGCGATAAAGAACAATAAACATCAACCATCAAAAAAGCGAACAACTTTATATCTTTCAAGCTTGGAGATGTACAATTTCTCGAAATAATGAAGTTTCCGGGTGGAGCAACTAGTCTGGACTCTTTTTTCAAAGCCTATAAAGCTAGCGAAACGAAAGGATTGTTTTCCTATGACTGGTTTGATAATCCAGACAAACTTGACTTTCGCGAATTGCCAACCGTTTGAAGCCTTTTTAGTAAACCTAGAAAGAACAATCCTCTAGACAAAGACTTCATTCATTGACTATGAGAAGCTGAGAAAGAGTGGACTTGACAAACAACTAGCACTGAGAAAGCTTCAAATCAAGACTATACCTTCATCTGGTTTAGATAAGGATGTAGTTCCAACCCTGGAGACAATAAAAAAAATTCAGTTTTATCATAACAAGGTAATTGATATGTGAAAATTTGGATGTACTCTTCCAAATCTAGCAAACATATGTCTACACAAATCTACAAAATACAATTTTTATCCATTTTGCGAAAGTGATAGAGATTTGTGTGAAAAAAAATCGAGAGGATATGACCGGTGGACCTTCCATTGTGTTCACTCGAAAAACTGTAGTTGATGAAATTTTCATCAAAATTCATCAAATAATTGTAAATCAATCGCTGGAATTGATGCAAGTCAGCTCTACCCTATCTCAATGTGTCAAGATAAGCCAACAGGACTCTACACGAGATGGGATTTTGACACTGATATGCAGAAATTCAAGGCTAGACTTAATCGATCTCGAAACTTTGAGAATATGATCATGTCTTTCTACCAGGAACAAAGATCGGAATGCAAAATTGAGAGTTTTCACATCTGGAAAACAAAAGAAATTGACTGCGTTAATGTGGACGGTTATTGTGATCACTGTAAGACACTGTTCGAAGCAATGGGATGCTACTACCACTTCTGTTCCCGTCAAGAACACCGTCCCTCTTTAATAGAACAGGATACTAAGTGAGCAAACAAGAAGAGAGCGATGGATGATATGCGACGAGAATACATTAAAATAAAAGGATACATAAATGCAGAAATGTGGGAGTGTGACTGGTGAGAAAGTTTCAAAACCAAAGAAAAGATCAAAAATCACGTCAAAACCCACTTGCTCTATAAAAGACCTGTTTCTACAGACTCGCTTCAAGCAACAATAAAAGAGGGATCTCTTTTTGGCTACGTTCAGTGCGACTTAGTTGTTCCAGATGAGCTAAAGTCAAAATTTGCCAACTTTTCTCCAATTTTTAAAAACATTGAAGTTGGAAAGAGTGATATTGGAGACTACATGAAAAACTATGCAATTGAGAACGAAATGTTAAAGCATCCTCAAAGAATGCTGATATCTAGTTTCAAGCTAGAAAATGGAACTCCTCTGTTCAGTTTTTTTTTGGAACTTGGCTTGCAAGGCACTAAAATTTACCATCTTGTTCAGTATACTCTTAGAAAAAGTTTCAATAATTTCGTTCAATCAGTAGTTGATACGAGAAGACAAGGAGAATGTGGATTTTGACGTGATTTTGTCTTTCTACCAGGAAAAATGACCAGAATGCAAAGTTGAGAGTTTTTCACATCTGGAAAACAGAAGAAAATTGACTGTTTTAATTTGGACGGTTATTGTGATCACTGTAAGACACTGTTCGAAACAATGGGATGCTACTACCATTTCTGTTTCCGTCAACAACGCCGTCCCTCTTTAAAAGAACAGGATATTGAGCGAGCAAACAAGAAGAGAGCGATAGAATACTCTTCAAAAGATCTGAGTATTCAACAAACATCTTCTGAGATACAAAGATCGAGTTAAACATATTTACCCAAAGGTAAACAGAAGGAGAAAGGATATCAGCAATACGGATTACTGTTATACTGGAACCCTATTCTGGCAAAGACTCAACCATAAGATAGGGATAGATTTTTCAAAAACATTTTCTGAAAAAAGAGAAACAAGACAAAAATAGAAAAATCAACCAATGACGTGGCAGTAAAAATGTATTGAAATTCGTAAATCTTCTGAACCAACAAAAAGCGAATATAAACCACTTAATCAAAGTTAACTAGGAATTAATTACACTTCCCTTCACAATTACAAAAAATCCTGACGACATTATGTACTATACACAATGTAGAACACTATACTAACCACAAAACCTCGCATAGTTCCACACGCAAAATAAAATCCGTAAAAATTTTGAAAAAAATAAAAAATAAACCAATGACGTGGCAGTAAAAATGTAATTCCTTCCAGCTTGGCTGTTTTATTTCCACTCTAATATCAGTTAAAAAACCGAGAGGGATAAAACTGCTTGAATTGAAAAAAGTGGGATAAAAAAGCACTGCTTTTTATTGCTCGCTTTATACGTTGAATAGTGCCGTTCACTTTTTGTGAACAGGTTTTCGTAATGTTTAAATATTTCATGTATAAAGAATTGGATTCTTTTTTTGTGAACAAAATTTTTCAACTTTCACAAATTTGTTCTCCCCATGCCTGGTTAAGAAATTTTGTTCACAAAATGTGAACAGATTAAAGATTTAAATAAAAAAGTTCAAAAAAATTCAAAAGAAAGTAAAAACTAACCAGGAGAGAGTAAACAAAAAATCTTGCCTGTGATTGGTCATTTGAAACTTTGTACCCTGAATGGGCAATTTTGGTGTCAATTTGAGTAACTTCTTTGTAAGGGGGAAAACTTTTTTTTCCAAAACACAATTTGGTTTGCCTTCTTTTATAATATTGAAAAACAAAACTATCCCTGCTAAAATTTCAAAAGTAGTTTATACTTTTGAATAAAAGTTTTCACATTTTGTGAACAGACATTTTCAACGTTTAATTATTTGTTCTTCCTATGTAAGGTTAAGAAATTTTGTTCACAAATTGTAAACAGATTAAAGACATGTAGAGAAAATTAAAAAATAAATTAACAGAAAACAAAAAAATATACCAGGAGAGAGTAATCAGAAAATCCTGCCTGTGATTGGTCAATTGAATCTTTTTACTCTGATTGGGTAATTTTGGTGTCAATTTGAGTAACTTTTTTGTAAGGAGGAAAACATTTTTTTCCAAAACACAATTTTGTTTGCCTTCTTTTATAAAATATTAAAACAAAATTATCCCTGCTAAAATATGACAACTAGTTTATACTTTTGAATAAAAGTTTTCACATTTTGTGAATAGTTATTTTCAACGTTTAAAAATTTGTTCGCCCTATGCATGGTTTAGAAACTTTGTTCACAAAATGTGAACAGATTAAAGACATGTTTAAAAAAAATAATTTAAGAGAAACAAAAATAAACCAGGAGAAAGTAAATAAATAATCTTGCTGGTGATTGGTCAATTGAAACTTTGTACTCTGATTGGTCATTTTTGGTGTCGATTCGAATAGCTTCTTTGTAAAGACGAACCACTTTTTTCCGAAACACAATTTTGTTTGCCTTCTTTTATGAAATAAAAAAACTATCCCTGCTAAAAATTGTCAACTAGTTTATACATTGAATAAAAATTCACATTTTGCGAACTTCAACATTTAAAAATTTGGTCTCCCCATACATGATTAAGAAATTTTGTTCACAAAATGTGAACAGAATTTTCCAAAACACAATTTGGTTTGACTTCTTTTATGACATTAAAAAACAAAATTATCCCTGCTTAAAAATTCAAAAAAAATATCTCTGCTAAAAATTCAAAACTAGTTTATACTTTGATTAAAAATGTTTACATTTCTGAACAGACATTTTCAATGTTTAGAAAGTTATTTTCCCTATGCATGGTTAAGAAATTTTGTTCACAAAATGGGAACATATTAAAGACATGTATAAAGAAAATTAAAAAATAAATTAACAGAAAACAAAAAAATAAACCAGGAGAGAGTAATCAAAAAATCCTGCCTGTGATTGGTCAATTGAAACTTTGTAATCTGATTGGTCAATTTTGGTGTCGATTTGAATATCTTCTTTGTAAAGACGAAAACCGTTTTTTTTTCCAAAACACAATTTTGTTTGTCTTCTTTTAAAAAAAAACTTATCCCTGCTAAAAATTGTCAACTAGTTCATACATTAAATAAAAGTTCACATTTTGTGAACAAATTTTTTCAACATTTAAAAATTTGGTCTCCCCATACATGGTTAAGAAATTTTGTTCAAAAAATGTGAACAGAATAAAGACATGTATAAAAAAAACAGAAAAAAAAATAATTTACCAGGAGGGAGTAATTAGGAATGCTTGCTTGTGAATGGTCAATTTCTTTTGTGTCGATTTAAATATCTTCATTATACGGAGGAAAACATTTTATTCCAAAACACACTAGCTTGTTAGTTGCCTGCTTTTCATTTATAAATTTAAAAAAAAATCTTCCTGCTGAAAAGAGTCAACTATTTTATAAGTTGAATTAAACTGTTCACATTTCGTAAACATTTTTTTTACGTTTAAGAGATTGGTCCCACATTGCACATATACTTAACAGAATAAAGAAATTAAAAAAAAAGAAAAGAAAAATAATTTACCAATTTTTAATCTTGGGCCATTTCTAAAGTCGCAATTTTTTTTTAGATAATGCCTGCCCTTAACCGAAACGAGAGACTCAAATGTGAGGACTGTGGTCAAGAGTAACGGAGATCTGATGCTGCGAGACATCAATAGAGATGTGCTAAAGGAGTTGTTTCTTGTCCTGACTGTAAGTAATCCACTTACAATCAACAAGAAATGCACTATCATATGGCAAAGAAGCATGCACCTTCAAGATCGAAGTAGTCAACGATTTGTTCTTCTTGTGAACAAGAACTCCCAATTTACTACTCTCCCCAACAACATCAGATAAAGGAATATGGAGCAAAACAACGGAAACCCAATGATACTGTAGCGGACTTGAACAAGATTGTGGAGGAAGAAGGGGAAGATGGTGAAAAACTGAAGGAGGAACTTAGTGGTTGTCAACATTTTCTGGTGGATACGGAGAGGGAAAAAGGGAGACATAAGGTATTTATTTTCCAAATGTCCCAGTTAGACACTAAACTAATCAACGAGAAACTTGAAGAAGTCTCTACTTCATATGTATTTGTATTTAACAGCGGTAGATATGATTTTAATTCGATCAAGTCCTTACAAATCCCCTATTTGATTCGCGATAAAGAACAAGAAACATCAACCATCAAAAAAGCGAACAACTTTATATCTTTCAAGTTTGGAGATGTACAATATCTCGATATAATGAAGTTTCTGGGTGGAGCAACTAGTCTGGACTCCTTTCTCAAAGCCTATAAAGCTAGCGAAACGAGAGGATTCTTTCCCTATGAGTGTTTTGATAACCCAGAAAAACTAGACTTTCCCAAATTGCCACCATATGAAGCCTTTTTCAGTAAACTTAGAAACAACAATTCTCTAGACAAAGACTTCATTGTTTTTGAGAAGCTGAGAAAGAGTGAACTCGTAGAACAACTAGCACTGAGAAAGCTTCAAATCAAGACTATACCTTCATCTGGTTTCGATAAGGATGTAGTTCCAACCCTGGAGGCAATAAAAAAATTCAGTTTTATCATAACAAGGGAATTGATTTGGATGTACTCTTCCAAATCTAGCATGTACTCTTCCAGGTAAAAATTTGGATGTACTCTTCCAAATCTAGCAAACATATAACTACACAAAACTACAAAATACAAATTTTATCCATTTTGCGAAAGTGATAAAGATTTGTGAGAAAAAAAATCGAGAAGACCTTCCATTGTGTTCATTCGAAAAACTGTAGTTGATTAAACTTTCATGAGAAATTCATTAAATAATTGTAAATCAATCGCTGGAATTGATGCAAGTCAGCTCTACCCCATCTCAATGTGTCGAGATATGCCAACAGGACTCTACACGAGATGGGATTTTGACACTGATATTCAAGGCTAGACATAATCGATCTCGCAACTTTAAGAATATGATCATGTCTTTCTACCAGGAACAAAGACCAGAAAGCAAAATTGAGAGTTTTCACATCTGGAAAACAGAAGGAAGTTGACTGTTTTATTGTGGACGGTTATTGTGATCACTGTAAGACACTGTTCGAAGCAATGGAATGCTACTACCACTTCTGTTCCCGTCAAGAACGCCGTCCCTCTTTAACAGAACAGGATATTGAGCGAGCAAACAAGAAGAGAGCGATAGAATACTCTTCAAAAGATCTGAGTATTCAACAAACATCTTCTGAGATACAAGGATCGAGTTAAACATATTTACCCAAAGAACGTGTATGAGCTTCGAGAAACCTTGTTTGAAAAGCTAGAAAGGTTCAATCTTCCAGTTTCCGAAGAAAACAAACTTTTAAATAACCTAGCAGTTTTCAATTTTGAGTCGATTTGTGTTGCTACAGAGGAACTAAAAGAAACAAAAACTACAACCTGGATTGGGAAACATGTGCCAATTTCAGTCTTTATATCATCAAACCTGATTGATGAACCCATCTTTTTGTACAACAAGGATCCAAAGAAGTTGATTATTGATTTTGTAAGCAAAGTCGAATTGTTGGGTGAGAAAAAAAAGCTGGAGATGGGAACAAAATTTCAAGATATTGAATTAGCTGTCAATGAAAGAATGAAAAAGATCTTTGATCGGTTAAACGAGCGAGATCAAAACATTTCGAGTATACAATTCGAGTACAAAGACGAATGCATTGAAGATGCGGAAGAAGCAGATATGTCAACACAATTCAGAAAAACCAGCTCATTGAAAAACAGAAAAATCAGCTCATTGATTTGAAACAACATCTGGAGAGATATGTAAATACTTCACACGTATTTGGATTTAACAGCGGTAGATATGATTTGAACTCGATCAAGTCCTTACCAATCCCCTATTTGATTCGCGATAAAGAACAAGAAACATCAACCATCAAAAAAGCAAACAACTTTATATCTTTCAAGCTTGGAGATGTACAATTTCTCGAAATAATGAAGTTTCCGGGTGGAGCAACTAGTCTGGACTCTTTTTTCAAAGCCTATAAAGCTAGCGAAACGAAAGGATTGTTTTCCTATGAGTGGTTTGATAATCCAGACAAACTTGACGTTCGCGAATTGCCACCGTTTGAAACCTTTTTCAGTAAACCTAGAAAGAACAATATTCTAGACCAAGACTTCAATGATTATGAGAAGTTGAGAAAGAGTGGACTTGACAAACAACTAGCACTGAGAAAGCTTCAAATTAAGACTATACCTTCATCTGGTTTAGATAAGGATGTAGTTCCAACCCTGGAGGCAATAAAACAAATTCAATTTCATCATAACAAGGGAATTGATATGTAAAATTTTGGATGTATTCTTCCAAATCTAGAAAAATTTTGTCTACAAAAATCTACAAAAAACAAATTTTATCCATTTTGCGAAAGTGATAAAGATTTGTGTGAAAAAAATCGAGAGGATATGACCGGTGGACCTTCCATTGTGTTCACTCGAAAAACTGTAGTTGATGAAATTTTCATCAAAATTCATCAAATAAATGTAATTCAATCACTGGAATTGATGCAAGTCAGCTCTACCCCATCTCAATGTGTCAAGATATGCCAACAGGACTCTACACGAGATGGGATTTTGACACTGATATGCAGAAGTTCAAGGCTAGACATAATCGATCTCGCAACTTTGAGAATATGATCATGTCTTTCTACCAGGAACAAAGACCAGAATGCAAAATTGAGAGTTTTCACATCTGGAAAACAGAAGGAAGTTGACTGTTTTAATGTGGACGGTTATTGTGATCACTGTAAAACACTGTTCGAAACAATGGGATGCTACTATCACTTCTGTTCCCGTCAAGAACACCGTCCCTCTTTAACAGAACAGAATATTGAGCGAGCAAACAAGAAGAGAGCGATGGATGATATGCGACAAGAATACATTAAAGGAAAAGGATACATAAATGTAGAAATGTGGGAGTGTGACTGGTGAGAAATTTTCAAAACCAATGACAAGATCAAAAACCACGTCAAAACCCATTTTCTCTATAAAAGAACTGTTTCTACAGACTCGCTTCTAGCAACAATAAAAGAGGAACCTCTTTCTGGCTACGGTCAGTGCGACATAGTTGTTCCAGATGAGCTAAAATCAAAATTTGTCAATTTTTTTCCAATTTTCAAAAACATTGATGTTGGAAAAAGTGATATTGGAGACTACATGAAAAAACTATGCAATTGAGAACGAAATGTTAAAGCATCCTCAGAGAATGCTGATATCTAGTTTCAAGCTAGAAAAAGGAACTCCTCTGTTCAACTTTTCTTTGGAACTTGGCTTGCAATGCACTAAAATTTACCCTTTTGTTCAGTATACTCTACCAAAATGTTTCAATAATTTCGTTCAATCAGTAGTTGATACGAGAAGTCAAGGAGAAGAAAACCCTCAGTTGTTGCAGAAACAATTAATTTTTAAGTAATTCCTTCTATGGATATCAGATCATGGATAGATCCAGGCATACAATTACGAAGTATCTGAATGATGAAAAAACTCATAAAGTCTTTGTTGGAACAGTTGAAAAAGTTTTGACGAACAACAGGCACTGAGCACAAAACGGAGATTCAAGTTGATTAATAACGTTACAATTTTTGCTGCTTTGCTCAAAAACATCCCAATGGGATGCCCAAATTCTGTCTTACCCAGATCTGTACTGAAAAACCATTCTGTTAACTGTCTTTTATCTAACAAAGCCAAGGAACCATACAAAGATCATCTAAGTCTTTTCCGCGCATTAGCCGTGTACAAGAATGGACACAGTGATCTCGACTCTCACACTTCTAGATACTTTACAAATTTCATAACAAAGTCTGGTTTTGATCCTAAAACTTTTCGTGGAGCTTCAGTAGTAGACTTAACTGATGTCGAGGAAATTGTGCAAAGAAATATCTTTATATACAATTTCGATATCCAAGAAGGAGATTATGTAGGAGAACTAGCTCGACGAATATTGGAAGATATGATAAAACAGTTAAACTACTAAGATTCAAGAATCATATCATTCATACAAATGATATTGATTCTTTCTTCAAGTGCTTCCGGTGTCCTAGTTGTGATACTTTCTTCAAAAGATCTGAATATTCAACAAACATCTTCTGAGATACAAGGATCGATTTAAACATATTTACCCAAAGAACGTGTATGAGCTTCGAAAAACCTTTTTCTGAAAAGCTAGAAGGGTTCAATCTTCCAGTTTCCGAAGAAAACAAACTTTTAAATAACCTAGCAGTTTTCAATTTTGAGTCGATTTGTGTTGCTACAGAGGAACTAAAAGAAACAAAAACTACAACCTGGATTGGGAAACGTGTGCCAATTTCAGTCTTTATATCATCAAACCTGATTGATGAACCCATCTTTTTGTACAACAAGGATCCAAAGAAGTTGATTATTGATTTTGTAAGCAAAGTCGAATTGTTGGGTGAGAAAAAAAAGATGGAGACGAAAACAAAAATTCAAGATATTGAAGTAGCTGTCAATGAAAGGATGAAAAAGATCTTTGATTGGTTAAACGAGCGAGATAAAAACTTTTCGAGTAAACAATTCGAGTACAAAGACGAATGCATTGAAGATTCGGAAGAAGCAGATATGTCAACACAATTCTTGCCAATTCAGAAAAATCAGCTCATTGATTTGAAACAACATCTGGAGAGATATGCAAATACTTCACACAATTTTGGATTTAACAGCGGTAGATATGATTTGAACTCAATCAAACCCTTACCAATCCCCTATTTGATTCGCGATAAAGAACAATAAACATCAACCATCAAAAAAGCGAACAACTTTATATCTTTCAAGCTTGGAGATGTACAATTTCTCGAAATAATGAAGTTTCCGGGTGGAGCAACTAGTCTGGACTCTTTTTTCAAAGCCTATAAAGCTAGCGAAACGAAAGGATTGTTTTCCTATGACTGGTTTGATAATCCAGACAAACTTGACTTTCGCGAATTGCCAACCGTTTGAAGCCTTTTTAGTAAACCTAGAAAGAACAATCCTCTAGACAAAGACTTCATTCATTGACTATGAGAAGCTGAGAAAGAGTGGACTTGACAAACAACTAGCACTGAGAAAGCTTCAAATCAAGACTATACCTTCATCTGGTTTAGATAAGGATGTAGTTCCAACCCTGGAGACAATAAAAAAAATTCAGTTTTATCATAACAAGGTAATTGATATGTGAAAATTTGGATGTACTCTTCCAAATCTAGCAAACATATGTCTACACAAATCTACAAAATACAATTTTTATCGATTTTGCGAAAGTGATAGAGATTTGTGTGAAAAAAAATCGAGAGGATATGACCGGTGGACCTTCCATTGTGTTCACTCGAAAAACTGTAGTTGATGAAATTTTCATCAAAAATTCATCAAATAATTGTAAATCAATCGCTGGAATTGATGCAAGTCAGCTCTACCCTATCTCAATGTGTCAAGATAAGCCAACAGGACTCTACACGAGATGGGATTTTGACACTGATATGCAGAAATTCAAGGCTAGACTTAATCGATCTCGAAACTTTGAGAATATGATCATGTCTTTCTACCAGGAACAAAGATCGGAATGCAAAATTGAGAGTTTTCACATCTGGAAAACAAAAGAAAGTTGACTGCGTTAATGAGGACGGTTATTGTGATCACTGTAAGACACTGTTCGAAGCAATGGGATGCTACTACCACTTCTGTTCCCGTCAAGAACACCGTCCCTCTTTAATAGAACAGGATACTAAGTGAGCAAACAAGAAGAGAGCGATGGATGATATGCGACGAGAATACATTAAAATAAAAGGATACATAAATGCAGAAATGTGGGAGTGTGACTGGTGAGAAAGTTTCAAAACCAAAGAAAAGATCAAAAATCACGTCAAAACCCACTTGCTCTATAAAAGACCTGTTTCTACAGATTCGCTTTAAGCTACAATAAAAGAGGGAACTCTTTTTGGCTACGTTCAGTGCGACTTAGTTGTTCCAGGTGAGCTAAAGTCAAAATTTGCCAACTTTTCTCCAATTTTCAAAAACATTGAAGTTGGAAAGAGTGATATTGGAGACTACATGAAAAAACTATGCAATTGAGAACGAAATGTTAAAGCATCCTCAAAGATTGCTGATATCTAGTTTCAAGCTGGAAAATGGAACTCCTCTGTTCAATTTTTCTTTGGAGCTTGGCTTGCAAGGCACTAAAATTTACCATTTTGTTCAGTATACTCTAAGAAAATGTTTCAATAATTTCGTTCAATCAGTAGTTGATACGAGAAGACAAGGAGAATAAAACCCTCTATCAGGAGTTGTTGCAGAAACAATGAAATTTTTAAGTAAATCATTCTATGGATATTAGATCATGGATAGTTCCAGGCATACAATTACGAAGTATCTGAACGATGAAAAAACTCATAAAGTTTTTGCTGGAACAGTTGAAAAAGACTTGTACGAGGTGGAGTTGTTGAAATCAACCCTTGAGCACCGAGAACCCACCATTGTTGGCCTTTTCACACTTAAGTTTGCAAAGCTGAGAATGCTTGAACTCTACTATAACTTCTTTGACAAGTTCTGTGATGTAAATAAATTTGAATAGTTGGAGATGAACACAGACTCACTTTACTTAGCTCTTGCGGAAGAAAATTTATACGACGGTATCCAACCAAAAAAAAGACACATTTGGGATAAAATGAGGGAACATAACTACAGAGACACTTTCAAGGCAGATTTTATGTACTATACACAATGTAGAACACCATGCTAACCACAAAACCCCGCATAGTTCCACACGCTCCAGGTGCAAAAGGAAATTCGTAAATATTTTGAAAAAACAGAAAAATCAACCAATGACGTGGCAGTAAAAATGTAATTCCTTTCAGATTGGCTATTTTAATTCCACTCTAATATCAGTTCAAAACCGAGAGGGATAAAACTGCTTAAATTGAAAAAAGTAGGATGAAAAAAGCACTGCTTTTTATTGCTCGCTTTTTACGTTGCATAGTGCCGTTCACTTTTTGTGAACAGGTTTTCGTAGTGTTTAAATATTTCATGTATAAAGAATTGGATTCTTTTTTTGTGAACAGAATATTTCAACGTTTAAAAAATTTGTTCTCCCCATGCATGCTTAAGAAATTTTGTTCACAAAATGTGAAGAGATTAAAGACATAAATAAAAAAGTTTAAAAAAAATTTAAAAGAAAATAAAAACTAACCAGAGAGAGTAAACAAAAATTCTTGCCTGTGATTGGTCAATTGTAACTTTGTACTCTCAATGGGCAATTTTGGTGTAAATTTGAGTAACTTCTTTGTAAGGGGGAAAACTTTTTTTCCAAACCACAATTTGGTTTGCCTTCTTTTATAATATTGAAAAACAAAACTATCCCTGCTAAAATTTCAAAACTAGTTTATACTTTTGAATAAAAGTTTTCACATTTTGTGAACAGACATTTTCAACGTTTAACTATTTGTTCTTCCTTTGTAAGGTTAAGAAATTTTGTTCACAAATTGTAAACAGATTGAAGACATGTAGAGAAAATTAAAAAATAAATTAACAGAAAACAAAAAAATAAACCAGGAGAGAGTAATCAAAAAATCCTGCCTGTGATTGGTCAATTGTAACTTTGTACTCTGAATGGGCAATTTTGGTGTCAATTTGAGTAACTTCTTTGTAAGGGGGAAAACTTTTTTTTCCAAAACACACTTTGGTTTGCCTTCTTTTATAATATTGAAAAACAAAACTATCCCTGCTAAAATTTCAAACCTAGTTTATACTTTTGAATAAAATTTTTCATATTTTGTGAACAAAAATTTTCAACGTTTAAAAATTTGTTCTCCTTATGCACGGTTAAGAAATGTTGTTCACAGATTAAAGACATGTATAAAGAAAATTAAAAAATAAATTAACAGAAAACAAATATAAACCAGGAAAGAGTAAATAAATAATCCTTCTTGTGATTGTTCAATTGAAACTTTGTACTCTGAATGGGCAATTTTGGTGTCAATTTGAGTAACTTCTTTGTAAGGGGGAAAACTTTTTTTCGAAAACACAATTTGGTTTGCCTTCTTTTATAATATTGAAAAACAAAACTATCCCTGCTAAAATTTCAAAACTAGTTTATACTTTTGAATAAAAGTTTTCACATTTTGTGAACAGAAATTTTCAACGTTTAAAAACTTGTTCTTCCTTGTAAGGTTAAAAAATTTTGTTCACAAATTGTAAACAGATTGAAGACATGTAGAGAAAATTAAAAAATAAATTAACAGAAAACAAAAAAATAAACCAGGAGAGAGTAATCAGAAAATCCTGCCTGTGATTGGTCAATTGTAACTTTGTACTCTGAATGGGCAATTTTGGTGTCAATTTGAGTAACTTCTTTGTAAGGGGGAAAACTTTTTTTCCAAAACACAATTTGGTTTGCCTTCTTTGATAATATTGAAAAACAAAACTATCCCTGCTAAAATTTCAAACCTAGTTTATACTTTTGAATAAAATTTTTCATATTTTGTGAACAAAAATTTTCAACATTTAAAAATTTGTTCTCCTTATGCACGGTTAAGAAATTTTGTTCACAGATTAAAGACATGTATAAAGAAAATTTAAAAATAAATTAACAGAAAACAAATATAAACCAGGAAAGAGTAAATAAATAATCCTTCTTGTGATTGTTCAATTGAAACTTTGTACTCTGAATGGGCAATTTTGGTGTCAATTTGAGTAACTTCTTTGTAAGGGGGAAAACTTTTTTTCGAAAGCACAATTTGGTTTGCCTTCTTTTATAATATTGAAAAACAAAACTATCCCTGCTAAAATTTTAAAACTAGTTTATACTTTTGAATAAAAGTTTTCACATTTTGTGAACAGAAATTTTCAACGTTTAAAAATTTGTTCTCCTTATGCACGGTTAAGAAATTTTGTTCACAGATTAAAGACATTTATAAAAAAAATTAAAAAATAAATTAACAGAAAACAAATATAAACCAGGAAAGAGTAAATAAATAATCCTTCTTGTGATTGTTCAATTCAAACTTTGTACTCTGAATGGGCAATTTTGGTGTCAATTTGAAAAACTTCTTTATAAGGGGAAAACTTTTTTTCTAGAACACAATTTGGTTTGCCTTCTTTTATAACATTAAAAAACAAAGTTATCCCTGCTAAAATATGACAACTATCTTTTACTTTTGAAAAAAAAGTTTCACTTTTTGTGAACAGACATTTTCAACGTTTAAAAATTTGTTCTCCCTTTGCATGGTTAAGAAATTTTTTTCACAAAATGTGAACAGATTAAAGACATGTATAAAAAAAATTCAGAAATAATTTAAGAGAAAACAAAAATAAACCAGGAGAGAGTAAATAAATAATCTTGATGGTGATTGGTCAATTAAAACTTTGTACTCTGATTGGTAAATTTTGGTGCCATTTTGATGTTCTTCTTTGTAAAGACGAAAACCGTTTTTTTCCAAAACACAATTTTGTTTGTCTTCTTTTAAAAAAAAATTTATCCCTGCTAAAAATTGTCAACTAGTTCATACATTAAATAAAAGTTCACATTTTGTGAACAAATATTTTCAACATTTAAAAATTTGGTCTCCCCATACATGGTTAAGAAATTTTGTTCAAAAAATGTGAACAGAATAAAGACATGTATAAAAAGACAGAAAAAAGGAATAATTTACCAGGAGGGAGTAAAAAGAATGCTTGCTTGTGAATGGTCAATTTCTTTTAAGTCGAAATTAAATATCTTCTTTATACGGAGGAAAACATTTGATTCCAAAACACACTAAGTTGTTAGTTGCCTTCTTTTCTTTTATAAATTTAAAAAATAAAAATCTTCCTGCTAAAAACTGTCAACTAGTTCATACATTGAATTAAACTGTTCACATTTTGTAAACATTTTTTTCTACGTTTAAGAATTTGGTCCTTATGCACGATTAAGAAACTTTATTCACATATTCCTAATAGAATAAAGACCTTTATAAAAAAAGAAAAGAAAAATAAATTACCAATTTTTAATCTTGGTCCATTTCTAAATTCGCAATTTGTTTATAGATAATTCCTGCCCTTAGCCGAAACGAGAGACTCAAATGTGAGGACGGTGGTCAAGGTTAACGGAGATCTGATGCTGCGAGACATCGAAAGAGATGCGCTAAAGCATTTGTTTCTTGTCCTGACTGTAAGTATTCCTTCTACAATCAACAAGAAATGAACTAACATATGGCCAAGAAGCATGCACCTACAATATCAAAGCAGTCAACGATCTGTTCTTCTTATGAACAAGAGTTCCCAAGTTACTACTCTCTCCAACAACATCGGAGAAAGGAACATGGAGCAAAACAACGGAAACCCAAGAACACTGTAGCGGACTTGAACAAGATTGTGGAGGAAGAAGGGGAAGATGGTGAAAAACTGAAGGAGGAACTTAGTGCTTGTCAACATTTTCTGGTGGATACGAAGAGGGAAAAAGGGAGACATAAGGTATTTAAATTCCAAATGTCCCAGTTAGACACTAAACTAATCAACGAGAAACTTGAAGAAGTCTCTACTTTATACGTAATTGGATTTAACAGCGGTAGATATGATTTTAATCTGATCAAGTCCTATCTAATCCCCTGTTTGATTCGCGATAAAGAACAAGAAACGTCAACCATCAAAAAAGCGAACGACGTTATATCTTTCAAGTTTGGAGATGTACAATTTCTCGAAATAAGGAAGTTTCTGAGTGGAGCAACTAGTCTGGACTCCAAACATGACTTTCGCGGAATGCCACCATATGAAGCCTTTTTCAGTAAACCTAGAAACAACAATCCTCTAGACAAAGACTTCATTGATTATGAGAAGCTGAGAAAGAGTGGACTTGACAAACAACAAGCACTGAGAAAGCTTCAAATCAAGACTATACCTTCATCAGGTTTAGATTAGGATGTAGTTCCAACTCTGGAAGCAATAACAAAAATTTCAGTTTTATCATAACAAGGGAATTGATATGTTACAATTTGGATGTAATCTTCCAAATCTAGCAAATATATTTCTACACAAATCTACAAAATACAAATTTTATCCATTTTGCGAAAGTGATAAAGATTTGTGTGAAAAAAAATCGAGAAGATATGACCGGTGGACCTTCCATTGTGGTCACTCAAAAAACTGTAGTTGATGAAACTTTCATCAGAAATTCATCAAATAATTGTGTATCAATCTAGAATTGATGCAAGTCAGCTCTACCCCTTCTCAATGTGTCAAGATATGCCAACAGAACTGTTCACGAGATGGGATTTTGACACTGATAGTTGAAAATTCAAGGCTAGACATAATCGATCGCGCAATTTTGAGAATATGATCATGTCTTTCTATCAGGAAAAAAGACCAGACTGCAAAATTGAGAGTTTTTCACATCTGGAAAACAGAAGAAAGTTGACTGTTTTAATGTTTACGGTTATTGTGATCACTGTAAGACACGGTTTGAAACAATGGGATGCTACTACCATTTCTGTTCCCGTCAAGAAGCCCGTCCCTCTTTAACAGAACAGGATATTGAGCAAGCAAACAAGAAGAGAGCGATGAATGATATGCGACAAGAATAAACTAAAGAGAAAGAATACAAAAATGCAGAAATGTGGGAGTGTGACTGGTGGGAAAGTTTCAAAACCAATGACAAGATCAAAAATCACGTCAGAACCCACTTTTTCTATAAGAGACCTGTTTCTACAGACTTCCTTTTAGCAACAAAAAAAGGGATCTCTTTTTGGCTATGTTCAGTGCAATTTAGTTGTTCCAGATGAGCTAAAATCAAAATTTGCCAATTTTCCTCCAATTTTTAAAAACATTGAAGTTGGAAAAAGTGATATTGGAGACTACATGAAAAACTATGCAATTGAGAACAAAATGTTAAAGCATCCTCAGAGATTGCTGATATCTAGTTTCAAGCTAGAAAATGGAACTCCTCTGTTCAACTTTTCTTTGGAACTTGGCTTGCAATGCACTAAAATTTACCATTTTATTCAGTATACTCTACGAAAATGTTTCAATAATTTCGTTCAATCAGTAGTTGATACGAGAAGACAAGGAGATAAAAATCCTCTATCAGGAGTTGTTGCAGAAACAATGAAATTTTAGTTAATTTCTCCTATGGATATCAGATCATGGATAGATCCAGGCATACAATTACGAAGTATCTGAACGATGAAAAAACTCATAAAGCGATCAATGAGCCATTGTTTAAAAGGTTAATTACAGTTGAAAAAGACTTGTACGAGGTGGAGTTGCTGAAATCAACCATTGAGCACCGAGAATCCATCATTGTTGACTTTTTCATACTTCAGTATGCAAAGCTGATAAAATTGGAACTCTACTATAACTTCTTTGACAAGTTCTTTGATGTAAATAAACTTGAATAGTTGGAGATGAACACAGACTCACTTTTCTTAGCTCTTGCGGAAAAAAATTATACGATGGTATCCAACCAGAAAAAAGACACATTTGGGATAAAATGAGGGAAAATAACTACAGAGACACTTTCAAAGCAGATGCAAAGTCTAATTTCTTCCCTCGAACGTGTTGCAGTATCCATAAAAAGCATGATAAGCGGGAGCCGGGACTTTTCAAAGATGAATTTAGGTGCAAAGAATTGCTATCTTTATGTAGCAAAATTAGTGCTGCTATGACAACAAAACTAACATAATCAAAATAAGCAGCAAAGATTAAACAAACGAGTTCTAGAATATTCTTGAGATTGACCCATGTCAAAGAACAGGAGAGTGATCAATGAAGCAACCAACCTAACAGCTACAATTAGAGGATTCAGAAGTGTAAATCATATGGTGGCCACATATGAGCAAACAAAGAAAAGACTCAGTTATTTTTATCCAAGAAGACAAGTTCGAGATGATGGAATTCATACAAAACCATTGAACTTATAAGAGCTGATGCAATGTAGTAAGTTTCCAACAAAAAATGTATTAAACTTTTGTACGATGCAGTATTTTGTTGGTGTTTCATTATAAAATTGCGATAAATTTCAAATACGATGCTGTTTTTCTATATTTTCTTTGTAATTCAATTTTTTATTCTTAAATAGACTTACCATGTAACAGTGAGATTTCTAGAGGTGGAATGAATTCGTGTGGTATGATCATTGGTCGAGTTTCTTTGGTGTTCCGTGAAGTGGGCAAAAAAGATACATTTGGCGCACGGGATCGTTGTTTTTGAGAGTGCCATGCAGGTTAGTATCTTTAATACAAGAGATAAAAATTTGAATTAGATCAGAAGCACCAAAACAGTTAACCAAAACTATGAGATATCCCCAATTTTTTGAAACATTTTAAATTTTTGCAGTTTTTTCCAAAACCTTATTACTTTAACAAATTTTTCATAAAAACATTGATTTTTTTGAAGTTTCAATAGGTTTCAGCGTATTTTCAGGTAGATAGAAAGTAAGATTATCCAATAAAAATGGGTCAAAATATAGTAAATTTTATCGTGTTTTGAATTTTTTTAAATTTTTTTTTCGATAAAAATTCATAGTTTTTACCCAAAAACTCTTACCATTGACTTACCAAGAACCAAAAACTAATAAAATACCTTCATTACGAACTCTACACATGATTAGTCTTTGATATTTACAAATTAGATAACACACGCCAAAAATTTTTGCGAAAAAACTTGACATTATCTAAAATCACAAAATCTAAAAAAAAACTCGTTTTTTTTTTACCATTATCTTACCATCACACCAACCATAAAACCTTACCATTGTTATTCACTATCTTAATACATTGTAGACTTTTTACCCAATCTTAAAACATAGCTGGATGACCGGATGATCTATAACGTATCTTAATACATGGGGGTCAGCTACCTCCACCCCCCACCCTCCACCCCCTAATCACCTCCAAGGGGCAATTAAACGAAATAATACAAGACAATACCATTCGAGTGTATCTGAATTTCGAACTATCTACTTATGTCGGAAGAGTCTCTACGGCTTATGCGCACTCTACTCTGTTCACGGTTGAAAAAAATTAATACTTATAATAAAACGAGAAAGCAGACAAATTGCAAAAAAAATGTCTTCAAAAAGTTTATCTTTCAATTTTTCAAAAAAAAGTGCAAAATCTTGAAACCCAATTGCCTTAACTTCTTAGCCTTTGGAAATGGATTTTAAAAACAAAGACTGAACATTCTAAAAAAATTGGTGCCGACAAAATGAAAGCGGTGCGGACAAAATGAACTGGCAGAAGAAATCCGAAAAAGTATTTACATTCTTTATAATATAAAAAAAGTAAACAAACACTTAAACTGCAAAATAAAATTAGTTTCAAATGTGCAGGTGTAAGTCAGATATTAAAGAAAATTAAGTGAAAAAGAAGTTTACATTACAAACAAGGTATAATTTAAACATGTATATTATAAATCAAAAATATGAAAAATTGAGTTACTGTTTTTCCCTAAATGAACTTAAAAGTTTTCCATAAAAATTCACATAGGTTACCACTAATGGATGTTCCTAAAATAATCATAGAGAGTAATTTTTAAATTTCATCTTCGCTCGTTTGTATGTTAGTATGCCCCATAAGTTAACTTAGTCATCTACAATGTGGAGATGTGGACAGTTAAGGAGAGATAATCGAGAAGATAACTATTTCTATCTAACCTACGGTCAGCTGTCCTGCGACATAAATTTCAGAACTGCTCTAGAGACCTGTAAGAGCTCAAAGAATCGAAAAGATAACAAGCAATTTATAAAAAAAAAAACAGTAAAAAAAGAGAGAAAGGTGATTTAAAACAAGACAGCTACAAATTTGGAGCCACTTTTTTAAAGACCGGAAAAATTGCTTTATTGCACGATAGAAACGGTCATGGCTTGCAAATCAATTTTATTGAGTTAATACATTTCTGAAGTCAAATTTTCATTTTTGTTGTGTTGTTTGAAACAAATCACTTTTCTCTGTTCTTTTGATGATTTAAAAAGGCATCATTTGAATTAATTTATTACCTTTTGAATGTCAAAGCACATGGTAAGAACAAGCTGTTGAAACCCCAAAAGTTGCACCAATATTCGCGGCTTAGTTTGGAAAAAAAACAAAGTGTGTACTAAAACACTCGCTTCGCAAAAGTAACTATGCGAAGAAAACCACAAGATGAAAAAACGTAGAAAAGTTTATGACAGTTCCTTTTAAAGGAAAAAATTATCGCTCATCTTGCGATAAAACAAAATCATTGCATGACATCAAATGTGACTAAAGCCGCTAAGTCAAAAACTTTTTGGAGAGTTGATAATAACTAGATCAACCAAAGTTTTCATTTCTTGTCGCAACTTGTCGTGCATAAAAAAACTGTTCAATTAAAATTTGATAGACCACTAAGCCGACCAGGTTTAAGCCAAAAACTGTAAGCAAAAAAAAATAAATAAAATCGGATTTGGTAAATTTAACCCCAGCATGAAACAAAAACGTTAAATTGAACCGGTTTCTGCTATGCAGACATGGTCAAAATATGTCTGTTGTTTGACGAAAGTGCAGATTCGGGAAAATGATTCTGATGGACAAGTTGTTAATAAAAAAGTTATGATCCAATTGGATAACGCTTCCGAGCATAAAAATTGCAATTGCAAGCAGAAGATTCAGTGCACCTAAACTGACGCAGATGAAAGTTCAAATAATACAAAAAAAGAGTTAAAATCAAAAAATAAAATATGAAAAAAACTTGCATCCATTTTTTCAAAACAAAATTGAAACAAAAAGCAGACTTAGACGAAACCAACTGCATCGACAATCGTTTTATAGAAAAATAAAATCCAATTGAACAACTTGAAATTTGTGTTTTAA
Organism: Symsagittifera roscoffensis; assembly: GCF_963678635.1. Lineage (NCBI taxonomy): Eukaryota > Metazoa > Xenacoelomorpha > Acoela > Convolutidae > Symsagittifera > Symsagittifera roscoffensis. The sequence continues at coordinate 92,873,361 of NC_087062.1, forward strand.
GGAAATGACAAGACCACTATTAATTATAGTAACAACAATAAGCAAAAAAAACTGCCATGCTTTGGAAATCAAGCAGGCGACAATAAACAGAGAAACGAAGTCCAGCAGTTAATTTTTTCCGAGAAAAAAGAACCACCACCCCTCTACGTCAAGTCTTAGGGAGTCTGACAGTTGTTAATGTTCAATAACAATTCGAGTTTAATTTTTTATATATATTTGCAAGAAAATTAGTTTAAGGGAAAAAGTCAAGTTATTGATTACAAGAAACTTGCTCCAGCAAGCGTCATAAGATTTGAGCAAAAATATATGTTGAAACTCTACATTTTTAAGCCTCATTCCAATTCTATATGCAAAGAAATTTAAACTAACTCATCAAAGGCGTAAATTGAAGCAATTAAACAAAATAACACAAGACAAAACTGATTGAGTGTATCTGAATTTCGAACTATCTACTTATGTTGGAAGAGCTTCTACGGCTTATGCGCACTCCGCTCTGTTCACGGTAAAAAAACTATACTTTTGTGCCGACGAAACCAGAATGCAGACAAATTGTAAAAAAAATGTTTAAGAAGATTACTTTGTCTTCAAAAGGTTTATCTTTCAAATGTTTCAAAAAAAGTGCAAAGTTTTGAAACCCAATTGCCTTTACTTCTGAGCCTTTAGAAATTGATTTGAAAAACAAAGACTGAATTTTCCAAAAAAATTCGTGCTACGGGAGCGGTGCGGACAAAATGAACTGGTAGAAGAAATCCGAAAAAGTATTTAAATTTCAAGAACACATTCTTTATTGTATAAAAAAAATAAACAAACACTTGAATTGCAAAATGAAATTAGTTTCAAATATGCAACTGTATCTCAGATATTAAAAAAATTTGAGTGAAAATTAAGCTTACATGACAAACAAGGTATAATTTAAACATTTATTTTTTATAAATCAAAAATATGACAAATCGAGTTACTGTTTTTCCCTAAATGAACTTAAAAATTTTCCATGTTAATTTAACTTAGGTTGCCACTGATGGATCTTTCTTAAATAATCATAGAAAGTAATTTTTAAAATTCATCTTCGCTCGTTTGTATGTTAGTATACCCCATAAGTTAACTTAGTCATCTACAATGTGGAGATGTGGACAGTTAAGGATATGTGGACAGTTAAGGAGAGAAAATCGAGAAGATAACTAATTCAATAAAACCTACGGACAGCGGTCCTGCGACATAAATTTTAGGACTGCTCTAGAGACCTGTAAGAGCTCAAAGAAACGAAAAGATAACAACCAATTTCTAAAAAGAAAACAGTAAAAAGTGAGAAAGGTGATTTAAAACAAGACAGCTACAAATTTGGAGCCATTTTTTTAAAGATCGGAAATATTGCTTTATCACATGATAGAAAGGGTCATGGCTTGCAGATCAAAAAGAAAACATTATCTTGAAAAAGCAATTAGTTCTAGTTCTACCGCAAATGTATCAAATAAAAGTAATATTTAGGTCCCATGGCCACAAGCGCTATCAGGGTATATGCAATAGCAACACAGAATACTCCATTGCTTCAATTGGCCAGACATTAGGAAACATTTTGAAGGATGGTTGAACGCCTGCCTAAATTAAAACGCGTGCTTACAGGTTAAGGAACCCAGGAAGCTAAATTTTTCTTTGAACATGGTCGAGAGCTCTAACAATAAAATTGTTATGCATATTGGCCACCAGAAGACTTGTATGACAGTTTCAGGAAACACTCAATTTAAATTGATCAAATTTAATTTCACGAAGCAGGCAGAAAGATACCTTGCCAGACAGTAACATCTGGGGAAACTTGTAATAACCTGATTACGCACTGGAATACTAGATCTGATTGCCAAATGATCATCCAATCCGATGACGAGAAAGCGAGCGAAGGGGACCCGATGGAAAAACTAATGAAGCTGTCGCTTATTTCCGGCAACCGAACGCTCTAGTTGAAAATAGGAAACGGATTTTAGTGAATATGTTGAGCTTATGTTGTTCTAAACACATGGCGGATTGTGACAAATGTTTTCCGCAGGCGGTCGGGACATACAACAACACGCCATGCAGCACTTTACGACTGTTATGAGTCTAATCATGATGACGACAGGACGAAAAAGACTGATGCAAGAGCGATAACGTTCTTTTATTCAGAGTATGAAGGGAAAAAACTTCACCTTAAAACTACGTACGAGAAGCCAACCTGAGAAAACGTGCCAATCAGATCTGTGCCAACCAGATCTGTACAGATAGAACATTGCGCAAGCACAGATGCGTCAATAGAGGTAATTTGACCACAACAGTTAGGATCAAAACCATACTCAGTCGTATTCTATATCTTGGTGTTCCAAATTAAATTTCCACCAAAGGGGCGAAAAAATTACTAAGGACAAGAAGGGGACCGTTCGAGATCACCTAATTCCATCAGCAAGGGAGCTTGAGCACGAGCAAGGGAAGTGCGGCAAACCGCAAAAATCTGTGACCAAATGGCTAGTTGCCCGAGGTTTGGTGTGTTACACCAGACATGGACGGTCTGCAGTATCTGGTAGTGTATTCAGCCTGCTGGGTAAACAAGAAGAGAACCAGAAAAAAAATTGGCGGCGATGAGAATTTTAGCTTGGTAGGATATATGTTTATCTAGATGAAATTCCGACGAAAGCACATACGCTGAAGAGGACTAGAACAGGTTAGGCCAAGAAGCAGTACAGTAATTAGTGGATTCAGACAAACCGCTAACAATGAACGCGAGGAGAGGGGGACATAAGAAAACTAGGAAAGCTTACACTAGATACGTTGAAGATTTTATAATAGACGAATACAAGGCAGTATAGTTGAATGCGGAATTCGTAGGCACTGGGGATCTGACATGATCACGAGTGGCAACTCATCAAAGATGACCAATCAGTTTGGCCAGAAAACGGCATTTCGCAGAAGAAAATATGGATCTAGAACAAGGCGAGTGAGAAGGAAAGGAGCAGACTAATCTGACGATACTGCAGTGGAATGAAAGGAGTGACGCAGCAAAAGTTGAGTATATCCGATATAGGAAAAGATCTTTGCTTTGGATGGATAGTGAATTATCAACCATCAAACAATTTCAATCAACATAAGCCAGCAACATCGACGGGGACGTTGACAAAGGTGGGGGGACGTGAAAAGTTGCTGGAGACGTTAAAGTGCTGCCTCAAGTTCGAGAACGGCTGTTGACCAATTGTGACTCCCAGGCTAAAGAACGTATGGAAAGCAATCAAGGAGAAAGAGAGAGAGAGAGAGAGAGAGAGAGAGAGAGAGAGAATTCCTAATGATTGTCCAGATATGAGATTTCTCAAAGAGACAATTGAGTTAGCTGAGCAATTTCAGATGACCGTGAGGACGTTCGTCTCAAAAGCAAACTAAATTTCGAAAGCTGTCTTCTAGAAAGATCTGTAAAATGTCTACAGAGCCTCGTTCCAGTAAAAAAGAGATCATGAGCTTGTTCATCAATCTGCTGGTTTCATTTTTCTTGGTTTTTCCGAAAATATTTTTCGATATGAGACCAGTCTTCTGGTTTAAAAAAGGTTTTGATATCTTGAGAATTGACGGGTACCTGATCATCATTTTGCTGACACATGGAAACTTAACTGTGTTCCATCTTTTTCGGATTTATGTGGGTTCAATGTCGTTTGCCAGAGTCATCCGAGCATGGAGATTGCCTGTAACCAATGTGCAACTGGAATGAAAACACTACTGCTGCAATAAATGTTGACGCAGAACCAACCGATATTTTTCTAGAGAAAAACAAACGACGGGGATCAGAGTTGAGCTAACAAAAACCAATGGATGAACGCACTTTTTCGCTAAGCTATGCCTGTCAAAGAAATCAGATCCTTTCTGACTAATTAGAGGATAAGGGAAGATTGTAACCTGGGTATTCGAACCTCTGATGACGAATCGATTCCCGTATCCGCTCGTAACGGCCATTAGCTGCTCATTATCTAACATCAATTTAGTTAACATCCTTCATGGCATCACGCTCAACTGAAGTAAACAAGAAGTTAGAGATGTCAAATGAGTCACGACGTTTTGTTTGACACGACTCAAGACCCTGACTCGATAGAAATGAACTCGTTCTGATAAAAAGCGGGATGTCGAAAAAACCAATCGAGGTTTATCCGAAGTTCTGAAGTCATAATCTTCTTGAAAACACCGCCAGATATTTTGAAAACTAGCGTGTTAGGAAACGTTCAATCTGGTGTAGAACAAGTTAAAGATGGACCTTGGAAAAAACGTTTAGACAGAGACGTTGCCAGAGATCCGGTTTATCAGGACGAGGACCGTGGGGTTGACTGACCATTTGATAGCGCCGTATATTGGAGAGAAAAGGCTAACGGAAGAACTACAAAAAGAGTTAACTCAAGGTTGGGACCTTTTATTCATTGGCTACTCAACATCTTTGAGCTTTCACTCTGGGATATTTCTGACCATCTTGGACTGATTGTAATTCGTAAATGTAGGCTAAAATATCCTTACCACCTCAATATTGGGTAAACGAATTGAAAGGCGTCATCAAATAGACTGGAATCGGCTGGTAGAGTCTAGTTTGTCGAGCTGCATAAGCTCTTTGAGCTCCATTATTTCTGGGTTTTAGGCGAACAAAGCAACACTGCCATCTTTGTTGGTCGTTTCAAAAAAAATTGTGCAAATATGTGCCCATAAGAGGTGATTGACATGATCTAAGAACGAACTAAAAGACACAGAAGCAGGCGGAGCTCCGGAATGGGTCCCAGTGGGAAAACGGATTTCTATATCGCAAAAACACCAGCGCGCTATATAAGTAACTGAGCGATAACGTGGGGAAACACCCCTACAATTTTAGGCGGAGCAATCTGGGGGTACCTATCGAAAGCATGTCTTGATCGGAGCGGGACTGGTCATCGCAGCTCGAGAGGTACTGCAGAAGAAGATGATGAAGTATAGAGTACTGATTTTGGCGACAGCCCTTCAATTTTTAAGAGACAACTCTACTTTGAAGACTGAGCCCAGAGCTAAAATATCTTAAGCCAAGTCTAAGAATAAAGTTAAACCTGTTTTTTACAAAATATACCTGTATTTAATCTCTGTCTCTTTCAAAGGTGGACTAGAAAAGGTTGAGAAGGTGAATGGGGTATAGTCAGAGAAAGGAGATTCCAGTAAGGAAGCCAATCTGTGGTTGCTCTCTCATCACCTTCACCCAAGGAATCGAGAAAAGTAACAGAAACGAGAAGCGAACTAATGCAGTCTGTCCGGAGAAACGGTATCACAAATGAGTCTAGAAGAGATACAACCAATGGTGTCGGCCAGATGGAAGGTTGACGTCAGCACAAACTGAATCTCCAATCAACATCAACACGATGGCGGATAAGTTTCCGAAGGCCCATAATCAAAAAATCTCACGAAGAACACCGCTCATTAATAGTGAATTGCCTTGGACACGATAAAAGAACTAGATACTTGTCTGAATCTATTGGGCAAAGGTGTAGCTAAAATACGGGAAAGCTGGGGCACGTAAAAAGACCAAAATTGATACTAGGCTGAAGGAAGGTAGCCAACTAGTAGGAAAATTTGAGAAATTGCATGAGAATGAAATGAGGACTCTCTTGTCAGCCTAGTTTTTGATGTCAAAACTGTTCATAAGAACGGAGCCCCAATTGCTGTTATCATACTTAGTTTGAATTGCGCTGATTGATGTTAAACAGAAAAAAGTTAGGGATAGTAAAGGTCTGAATTTATTTGATATCTTGGCTCAATATATGGCTCGTGATGATGCTTGTTTGAGCTTAGCCAGAATGAGTGGGGTTATGTGCTTCATGAAAGAGACAACGTCCGTGATTCCAATTCAAGTTATTTCGATTTGTCATGAACAGCAGAGCCCTGCAAAATAATTTAGAGTTTTGTTCTAGGTGTAGACTAGAATGTAGGAAGCAATTAAGACGCTCAGAGGAGAGAGTCATTTGAGAATCAAGCGAAGATAGACGAGTTAAGAAGGTTCTCGAAAGTGAAGTTTGACTGCGGTAACGACGTGCATAGCCCTCTAATGAAGGTAGGTTAATCTAAACCATAGAAGAAGGGCGAATATCTGTAAGTCTTGGAAACCCTGGGAATATTTTCCAACCCCATCCTGAGCATTTTCGAGGTCTTCGAAATATCAAAGTTCTTGCCTGAGACGATCTTGGAGGTTGACTTTCTGCAAAGAGAGAGAGAGAGAGAGAGAGAGGGAGAGAGAAAAGGAGAGAGACGGAGAAGCCGAGGCTAGGTTTAGTTCTCGAGGAGCACTCGAGAGTCATATGTGATCTTCGGTCCGAGAAGAAAGCTGAATTGACACCAGGTTGAGCCACGCGTTCTGACCACGAACGTAGATAGAGAATCAAAGCTCCTCAGACCATCATGTTTTCCAATACCTCATGCGAGTTTGAACTGGAGAAACACTGAGAAGGGACTAAGATTTAGGAGACGTGAAGTTTGTCCACAAACTAATGCATCCCCACAATTTTAACGCAAAGCAAGAACATTGGATTGAAACCAGTTTCTTGCCTGGACGTGAGGAATACTGGTAGAGTTCAAAAAGGTGACGGAAAAGGTGATGGTCTGGATTCACACGTTCGATAGCAAAAACCTAATTGCAAAGACAGCGGAAGACAAGAGTGAATTGTCGATCCTAGCAGGTTGCTATTCCGGCCGGACTGTGAATTTGGCTTTGTCACTAGGATTTTTCTCAGTAACTTATGGTCTAGAGTATTCTGAGTGGCTAGAAAATAAGAACAACCTAGTAACTACAGTGAGAATTAACACCTGACGTCCAGTTTTGCAGATGAATCAGAAGCACACCAAGGGATGGAAAGTGGTGCTGGAGGTGGAAAAGATTTTTTCCCGTGAGCGTGGCCTTTAGCCTGACAACAAATGCAAATTCTCATGTACCATTGGTCACGGCGAGCTAATTTGAAAGCTGTTATCCTTTGTAACTGGCGGTGATGGAATCTTTGAGCCTCAAGATACTAATCATCAGAGTTTTGTCTGTTCCCAAATGAGTGCATCCGGAGCCGATGCCTCATCATTCACTGGTTTTTGTGTAGAAGCTATGAGGTGCACTGCCTTGGGAAATGTCAAAATCTGAACGAAATATGTGTAGAGATTTCTTAAGATACGAAAAAGAAAACACCAGTAACTTCGAAAGTAGGAGTAGACTGGAAGCTTCTCGGGTCATCACCCTCAGCGCTAACTGCCTCGCTAAACGAGCGCTAGGAGCGATGTGATACAAACCACTGAAAAATTTCATGAGCTCACTTAATTTTTAATAATCAAAAAGTCGAGCTGCCAGTTGGCAGTGGATAAAACTGAATCTCACCATGCAAAGATGATAGATTTTGAGTCGTTACTTTAGGCCCCCAGCAAAAGAAATTGACGATTATCAAATTGACTCACGGAGACTACCCGTGTCATAGTGACACTCAAACTTCCTGGCCTCCAGAGCAGAGCAACATGAGTTTAATCTGGGATGCTGGGGAAATCAAATGGAACTTGTGTGATGCTACATGCTGGCATTACGACGGATAACGGAAAATATCTTGAAGTATCGAAAATCAAAAGAATATACAAAGGAAAGTATTCACACAATCAATTCAGCAGGAGACTGTAAAGGTTTTAGACTGCTTTTAAGGCATTGGCCATCTCTGTGATAGTGAAACGAATCCGTAGTCGCATCTGTGTTTTTCCCTAATACTTAAGAATTTGTTGTATAGGTTTTATTAGAGAAAACTTCTAAAAAAAATCGATACGGAAGGGTTCAAGAGAAGACACTCAATGCATCAAAATGGGGTAGTTTTTGTCAGGAAAAAGTCATGTAAAGATTTATGGTCGGCCTAAAAAGGGTCGTACATAATTTGCTTTGAAAATTGTTTTCGTTGTTTTTTTTCCATCATATCAAGTTGAATTGTTCATCATTTATGCAGCTAGTGTTCTTTATCAAAATCTGGAACACTCAAGTGACAAAAAAACTGCAACTGGGTTCCCAGGTATGTGCGATTCCAGGTCTATCTTTGAAATAAAACAGTGAAATAGCTGAAATTTATGATATTTTTTTATCCAGGGCTCTTCATCCAGATAAAGGACAAACAGTAGTGTAGCATGGCGTTATTGGAAAAAAATAGACAGCCAACACACCAGAAACTATAGACGGATTTATTACCTGCTACTCTGCTGAGGGTTTTATTGCCCTCATAAAAGAATAGAGCATCAGTGCAGAAAATTTCTGTAAGAAGAGCGGTCACAAGCAGGAACTGATCAGTTCCGGGGCTTATGTGCTAATTGAGCAGACGGAACTGATCAGACATCAAGAAGGAAGTGGTCTCTTCCGGTGTTCGGGTGTGTCTCAATACAAATTGTTTGATTTCAAAAAATAAAGAAAAACGGATCATCCTGAGCTGCTGGAGATATACCAGAAACCTCATCAAAACAGTAATTTGGAATTGAAATTTTTGAGACGTGTCATCAAATGCAAAGAAATGTCGTCTCAACGATTTTTTTTTTCAAAATTTGAACAAGCACAAAAAATTTGTCAGGCAACAAAAAAAGGGAGACACAAAGAAAACCTGTCGAGGAAGATGAGGAAGTTTTAACGGAGAGGAAGTAAGCTTTTCCTCATGGTCTGTGTCACTTGAGGTTCATTCCTTGCAGCCTGCAAAAAACTAATTACGTTTTTGTTCTCACCTCCATTGTTGATATGTACTTTGAAACCAAAAATAAATTCGAATTTTTTTTCAAATTATACCTCCTATAACTTTAGTTTTTAAATTGTCATCAACGCGTAAATTTTAGCTCAAAAGCGTAAAATTCTGAGGTTTTGTTAAAAAATAATATTGTATCTGACCGGTGCGCAGTCCATTCTTTTTCAAAAAAGTTCTCGGAACGGAGACTGACAAATTTGCGACTGTATATAAAGCTCAAGCTAACTAGACAAGGTATGAGGAGTGATAAGACGGGGAGTGAATGTGATTTATTTGCTTTCGGTAGCAAGATAAACAACACTCATGTGAGAAAAGCAACAACTAAATATTTATGAAAAAAATTGACCATCAAGTAGTCGACGTTAAGAATAAGATTTAAGTGAGAAAAGTGATAGATTGGTGACAAGATAGATTGAAGAAAAGAGTTTTACCATATTGGATTCAGAATATTTTGCCGTTAGATCACAAACATTGGTTCCGGGATATTTTTTTAATGACACACCTTTTCTAGCTGCCAACGTTATCTTCTTTCAGTTTTTAAAAGTCAGCAAGCCCCCCCACCCCGGGGAAACTCTCTGTGAGGTTTACTCTGCGATAAAACTCTACAGAAAACGGATGATACAGACATAATCGGACAAAGTCATAGAAATGCGAGAAAAAGCAACGTGTTTGTGATTGTTTCACTTGACGAAGGATTGGTTCTGTATTATGCGGAAAACAACGTATGAATCCTTTTTTTTCAGTTTGCCTGATCCGAACCAATTCAATCAAAAAAATTAATCTGTGACATAAAAAATTTGAATATTGAAAAATATATCAATAGAGAGCTTTTCCTCCTGAAAAAGGGAAACAAACCAAAAAAAGTCTCTGCAAATTGTTAAATTCGACAAGCAAGAAAAACTATGGAAAAACAATTTAACTTGAATGTCAATCAGGGTGGAGTGAAAGGTTTGCTTAAAATCGTACCAGTATAAAACTGTATAGATATAATACGTGGAAATGCCAGGTGTATTGGGGGCCCTGGACTTCCAGATTTAGCAGTTAACTCTGGGAAAAACAGTAGAAGAAACTTTGGATTGCATCAAAATCAAGATAAGCAGTAAATAATCTGTATTTTAAGAGTTCTATCACTTCAGTATAAAAAAGAGTGTCAATCCGGAGCTGGTTTGCTTGAGATATCGAGATTAACGGAGAACTTCAAGCAGAGGTTGTTAATAGAAGTGAAAACGCTCCATCAAAAACGATTATAAAAGAATGAAGTAACGAAAATAGGGCTTCTACAAAAAAAACGCAATTTTATCACCGCACAAATCGTGTTCTGGAATCGGAAAATAAATTCAAATTTACCATCGTTAAAATTAAAAATTTTTGGGCAAGAAGTCCAAAATAGTGTAAAAATTAGTGTGCAGTGGGTGTAACCCATAAATGACGGGCAAGAAGTTCAAAGTTTTTTGGACAAGAAATCCAAAGTAGTGTACAAAATAGAGTGTGGTGGGTGTAAACCATGTATGAGGGTTAAACGTTCAGGCATCTTTCCGGTAGGCTTGAGGAGCAACGCAAAGCGGATACTTCTGACGGGCAATGTCTGATTAGTGTGGATATGATGAGATGAGCTCAGAGTTAAGTTGAAACATCAATGAGCAGGCTGCTGGAATCATACGGGCACTTTTTGCGGGATAATAGGAAGCGCTGATTATTATTTAGCCGAAAACGAGACTCGATAAGCGTTTTGAAGCAGTAAGCTGACATAAAAAGTTCTTTCTCGAAATCAAAAAGTTTGGTTGAATTATCAAATACATTTGAAACTTCGACATTTATTTGTAACCTTGAACCTCCTGTCAAAAGTTTATTTTTTGAACTTCCTGTCAACAATTTGTGAATTATGGGACTGATTCTTTATTTTGGGTGCTATAGTTCTTGGAATCTAACGTGACTCATCAAAAAACATTTCAAGCCTTTTCGGCATTCATATCGAAATAGGTTAATTGAAGACCAGTTTCTGTAGAAAAATGACACAAAAGTGAAAAAAAAAAATTCTTGGAAAAATTGAATTTTTCAGAAAATTTTTGATCTTTGGAGTTTTTGATTCCCATATTAGCGCTGAAAAATTGCAAAAACCAATTTTGCTTGAGTAAATTTGCCACGTATTTCTACTTTGCTTAAAGTTTTCCATCATTCTCTAAAATTTGTTAGATTTTTAAACTTGGAGATGAACTAATATTGCACACAAACGTTTGTTCATTTTACTGTTTTAACGCATTCGGTTGTATATAAATGAGCTCAAATTGTCCCACGATGGCGTTTTAAGATTGAACATCTGAAACGGATCAAAGTCACAGTTTCAATGAAACACCAATGATAATTAAGATATCCGGTTTTTTTTTCAATTGGCACAGAATGTTCCGAACAAGATGCAAATTTTTTTGTTCTTAATGAGATGCTTTTTCATAGGTCGCAAAATGAAAAATCAGTCCCTTAGGTCCCAAAATAGAAAAAGCAGTCGCATAAGTCTAAAATTTTTTCAATTGGTCGAAAAACTAAATTACTCGAGTCTCGTTTTGAGGTCGCCGTTGGGCTGGCATCGCTGCTTCAAGTCAAGTCAAGTCAAGTTTTTTATGACCATTAGGCAGTTCCTCTTGTGGTCATTTCAAATGTTTTTTTTCCTATCTCCGTTCGAATTCGTACATGTCAATTCCAATCGTTTTCCAATTTTTGTCCAGTTCCCACTTGAATTCGTCGATGGTCTTGCTTTGCACTGTTTCCCGTGGCAGATTGTTCCAGTCGAGAGGTGCTCTTATCGTGAAGAAAATTTTTCGCTATTCTAGATTTGTTTTACGTACTACTACTTTACTTGCGTTACCTCTAGAATCCCTGTCATTCCACTCGAATAGTCACGCAGTGGCATTCCTATCATAAAAACCGTAGCAGATTTTATACATTTCTATCATTGTCCCTCTTTTCCTTCTGTATTCCAGCGATAATAGATTCATTTCTTTAAGGCATTCGTAATAGGATATATTTTCATACCACTAACTAGACGCGTCGCTCTTTGTAACATTCGCCCGGAAGATACATATCGACGGAAAATAAAGCTAGGTTCTAAGACGACTGGCTAACATCTAAACAGGGCTCTACATGCTTTTCAGCGTCTCTACCAAGCGAGTTCTTTTGGTGGTCTTTCTAACATCGGGTCGACAAAAACGTTACTGCTTTCGGCTTCGGTCAAATCACTCAAATTAACTAGATTACATGCAGAAATAGTGAGCTCATGGCTGGGTCTCAGTATCTCCAGACCACGAGGTCACTCCTAAAATCAGGGCTACTACTATTTATTGAATTATTATTGTTTTTGCTCAGTAGATAAAAATCATCATCTCCATCGAAGATGGATCAACCCTTTCCCCCAACTCCTAGCTTCTCATCCTAGCAAAAAGAATTCAGATGTTAATTAAGTTCAATTCAGGACATAATAGGGAAGCTAAAAGTTTGTATAAAATGATATAAGTTCCAGTCCCGAGACCCCTCCGGATTCTTGAATCCGGGAAAATAAGACCCTTATCTTCCTTCCGTAAGGCTGTCTTCCACCCTTCACCGTTGTTCGCAACGGCCTTGCAACTATTGTAGCGACAAAATAGTTGCAACTCGGAACGGTCTCTGCTAACTCTGCAATTTGTTGTTGTTTTCCAACCACAATTTTCGTCGTTATCGCTATCGCAACTAAGGTTGTTGTGTTTATTTCAGTTTTTTCTCCAAAATGGCCGTTTTTGACGTTTCTTAGAATTGTTACGTCATTAATTCGATTTTTAAAATTTAGGAATTTCCGAATCCTTCAGCCTTCACGATTTGTCCAATCGTTCGAATAACGCTCTTATTCCTTCAAAACCGCCAATTCGAAAGGTTCGCTGCTAAAAACTCGAAATTGCTGCGTCTGCATTTTGGTCCATTCTGATGGAATGTCACATACTCCCCGGAAAGTCCGGTCAATGTCCTCATTGAATCTCGCAATGTTCGTAAAATTGGTACAGTGTCATCGAACAGAATTTACAAAATGCACGAAATTACTTTTATCTGCGTCATATCGACTCACTGCAGAATATAAATGGCATCATACTATGGCATCATACAGAATATAAATGGCATCATAAATGGGGCGGTCCCCACGGTTGTCATGCCCCAAGATGTTTATCAGGGCGGTCAGCAACATGACTACCTCTGGGTCCTCCAGAGCGAAGTCTCAATCCATTAGCCGACGATAGATCGCATCTATCATCGGTCCTACATATGCCTCTGCCAGGTCCATCAATTCATCCAAGTTGAAATTATCCATACTGTTCTTCAGATTCGATTTGATTTGATTCCAACGTTTTGACTCAAGTGAGCAATTAAATGATCAATCAGGATCTAGAAAAGAGGTCACGAATATCACACTTTTCAGTTTCACCTTAACTTCTCGTTAAAATTTACTGAAAAACAGTCAGATAAAAAGATTTTTATCCTAAAATTTATTAAAATTCAATCGGTCCCTAAAATTTTGGAACTCAACCTAAGCTTGGACAGTCCAAACTTTGGATCTATTCCTAAGATCGTCATTCAGTTGTTCATGGTCACTAACCCCTTCTTACCCAAGATCTTAATAACATAACACATAACATAACATAACACACATATCACACATATCACACATTACATACAACTTAGTCTTTAGCCTAGCACCCTCTCGCTTGTCACTCAGCCTATACTTAAGTAATATTTCTTATGTAATTATACTTGTATATTAGTATCAGAGAATATCACGTGTACAAGCGCGTAAAATTTCCCGAGGATGCAGTCGTCCTCTGTTTGGATCGTACACTGGAAGCGAGAGCTCCTTCACGTCCATTTCCACGAGGAAGTCTCTCAACCTCGTCAAGGCGAAGACTAGGTTCTCTGGGTCCACGTGCTGCTTTTCCGTCACCCTCGTCACCAAGAAGCATAGGTATTTTGCCGGTATCTTTGCCGGTAAAGATTTTTATCCCGACGTTCTATCGAGTCTGTATCGTAAGCGGAAGATCTGGTTCCAAATTTTTGGGAACCTCCATCTGTTCGGGATCCTGCCAATCCTCTTCTTCGTAGGGTAAGGTTTCATCGTCCGCTTCGATCACCTCGTTTGGATCCAGGTCCAGAGGTGTATTAGTTCCTTCCTCCACGACTTCATTTCCATCGTTCTTCTCCCTCGTGCCCTTCTCGTTGACCTCACAAGCAGGATCCATCATTAGATAATCCCCTTCTTCCATGTCTGCGGGTATACACCAGTCTTCTGTCGATGGATTGTGTGGCTTAATGTTCTCGTGGTGGGCGGCACGGCCAGTACTCAGTCCATAAAAGCGTCCCTCCTGGTGCACTTCCGTAATCATGAAGGGTCCCCTCCACTTTTTTAGGAGCTTTTTCGTTACTTTCAGTGGTATAACGTTCTGAAATACCCATACGTAGTCTCCCACCGAGTAAGTTTTTGCACCAGCTGCTTTCTAGTCGAATTTTCGAATTTTTTCCTCTGCCTTGCCTGTGCTTGTTGAATATTTTGTCTACGCAAATCGCTCAACTCCTGTTGACGTCTGATCACATTCCTCACGTAGACCTGTGGAGACGTTTTTTTTCCCTCACACTCTGGGTAGAAAAAGGTTAAGGGTAAAGACTTCTCGTGTCCAGTTAGCATCATGTGTGGACTAACTCCATTAGTGGAATGTTGCGTGCTATTATAGGCTCCCATTACCTGCGGAAGTTATCTGTCCCAATTGGTCATGTACCTAGAACAATATACTCTCAGCATCGACACTTACGTCCTATTCTGCCTTTCCACTAAGCCATTTGTCTGTGGATGGTATGTCGTGGAGTGAGCCTGAGCAACCTGTGAGCGTCTCATAAGCTCTTTCGTAAGCTCTCCTGCGAAAGCTGTTCCATTATCCGATTGAAACGTCATCAGACAACCATGTCTCGCTATCCACGTATCTATCAGGTGGTCGCATGTCTCTTCCGCCGAGGCAGTTATGCAGGGCACGGCCTCTGCATACTTCGTGAAATGATCTATCATGACCAACACCTGATTATAGCCACTGTCTGTCATGCATAACTTTTGGTGATCTATCTGCACCACCTCGTTGAATTCAGACGACTCTATCGATTGTAAAGGAAATCGCAATTTCCTTGGATCTCTGACCTGTTGGCATGACAGACATGCTGTTACCCACTTCTCGCATGCCTTTTTCATTCCAGGCCACTCAAAGCGCTTCAGGATCCTCTGATACACTTTGTCGATCCCCTGATGGCCCATCTGATCATGCGACCTGAATAATAGTTCTGTCTGATAGAGTTGCGGCAACACTATCGCGTTATAGTTGTATAGGACTTTGTCTTCATCTCTTCTCTTGCAAGCCTCAATCCCGTCCTTGTTCAAGTATAACCTTCCCTCTTTCTGCATGAAGTACTGTCTCAGGATACGGTAACTGTCTTCCTCGAGGTCTCCTTTATCCGGAGAACCATTCTCGATCCACATTTTCAGGTTGCTCGTCATGCGATCATTTCTCTGCGCCCTTAGAAGATCCGAGAGTCTGTATCTCGCCTTCAAGTACGTCTTTATGACCCTCATCTGACTATTCAGCTCATTGGGCTGGTGTGTGTCTTCTTCCATCTTAACGCACCAAATCTTCGCCAACGGCTGTGTTTCTTGCTTGAACGGCTGAAGATCAGTCCTGAATACCTCTTTTTGTGGCAACAGACTTATCGAACGTTTCGATACCGCTATTGTCTCCAAATCATCCGCTGCGTTGTCAAAGACTCTCTCACTTGGTATGAGGTAGCGATCACTATCAGGGTCCTGGTACATCTCTCTATCCAGATCCCTTGCACGAGTTTCCACTAGTAGTGTGTGGATCGCTAGTTCGGACAGTTCTGATCCCGAGCTCGAGTTCCTGTCTGAGTAGGTGTCAATTCCTGATTTTCGGGAGTTGTCATTTGTTGGAGAGGTCGTGATGGAGTCTGCACCCTCCTCCAGATCATGTCCGTGCCTTCTTTGCATCCATCTGAACTCCCCGTACAAAACTTTGTTCCCCAGGTCCTGTTTTTCATCAGAAACTTCTTCATCTATCTCAGACTCCCCGGACAAACTCCCCTGTCCCGAGTGTTGTTCTTGTGCTCGCTGGCTCTTCTCATTGTTCGTCTCCCTGGACAATTAATCTTGCACCAGGTTTCGTTCTACCTTTACCCCTTCTTTATCCTGGTCTACAAAGGTAACAGTTTTCCTTCGCGTATTGCTCCCCTGTTCTTTCTGTCCGTACGAAGTACTGGTTAAAACCTCATGTGGTATTGAGGATACTAGTTGCTGAACTATTTTCCTAAAATCCCTCTCGTTCTCTTCGTGTTGACTTCTGGACGGCATGATCTTCACCTTCTCCCTAACTGTTAGTGATGCCACTGCTGCCGTCCACTCGGGGTCATCTCTGGTCACTTCTTTTTCTAACAATCCATCCAGCATCCGCATCACTTGCGGTGTGAGCTGCATCGTTTTATCCAATAAGGAGAGGCTGTTTATGTTCATGCGAGAGAGTTCTTGCTGGACCAGGTTTGAGCGCAGCAACAGATCCAAGGGGACCGGGTCCTCCTTGGATAGGATTTTTATCTCGGCTGCTTTCTCTACAGGTAACTCAGGGTGTCCTGGAATTGGATGTCCAGACTTGTCCAGCCATCTCGTGAAGGGAAGCGCTTCATAAGTTTCTTTGTCCAGAAACGAAAATCCTTCCTTTATTTCTGCCTGATTGGCTTGCTTCTGCTCCAATCTTTCAATGAATTCAGTTTTCTTGCTGAGGCTGTCAGCATTCTGTGGTTTATCACGCATCCTGTGTTCGATTATCATATGGTAGCCATCCAATCTTCTTATCCATCTACCAATATAACTCTGATCCATCGAGGAGGTCTTCAACCAGGATAACGCTCTGTTGTCTACGCGTAACTTAAATGGAGCGCTCCCCAAGTATGCGCGGTTTTTTTAAACAAATGTGACTACTGCAAACATTTCTGCTTTTGGTGCTCCATATTTCATCTCAGTGTCACTCAAGACCTTGCTGCCGTATGCAATGGGACGGAGAACCGTTCTTCCATTCCATTCTTGCTCCTGATACAATATTCCTGAGATGGCTACTACCGATGCGTCTGTGTCAAGAACATAAATGCACTTTTCAGTAGGCATGCCTAGCACTGGCGCTTCGCACAGTTCCCGCTTTATGTTCTCGAATGCAACTTGTGCTTCATCGTTGCATTCGAACTTTTTCCCTTTGTTACGCATCAGCTTCTGCATTGGATAAACCTTGTCCGCATACCCTTTTATGAACTCCCGGTAGTAGTTGACAAACCCTAGGAAGCTCAGGAGCTGTGTGTTCGTTCTGGGAGCCTCCCATGTCAACACTGCATCTACTGCTTCCGGGTCCGGCCTCACCCCATGCCTGTTCACCATTCTTCCCAGGTACTTGATTGAATCCCTTAGGATTTCACATTTCGATGGTTTGCACTTGAAGCCTGCTCTTTCCACATCGTTGACCTCACAAGCAGGATCCATCATTAGATAATCCCCTTCTTCCATGTCTGCGGGTATACACCAGTCTTCTTTCGATGGATTGTGTGGCATAATGTTCTCGTGGTGGGCGGCTCGGCCAGTACTCAGTCCATAAAAGCGTCCCTCCTGGTGCACTTCCGTAATCATGAAGGGTCCCCTCCACTTTTTAGGAGCTTTTTCGTTACTTTCGGTGGTATAACGTTCGGAAATACCCATACGTAGTCTCCCACCGAGTAAGTTTTTGCACCAGCTGCTTTCTAGTCGAATTTTTTCCTCTGCCTTGCCTGTGCTTGTTGAATATTTTGTCTACGCAAATCGCTCAACTCCTGTTGACGTCTGATCACATTCCTCGCGTAGACCTGTGGAGACGTTTTCTTTCCCTCACACTCTGGGTAGAAAAAGGTTAAGGGTAAAGACTTCTCGTGTCCAGTTAGCATCATGTGTGGACTAACTCCATTAGTGGAATGTTGCGTGCTATTATAGGCTCCAATAATGAGAGGCTGTTTATGTTCATGCGAGAGAGTTCTTGCTGGACCAGGTTTGAGCGCAGCAACAGATCCAAGGGGACCGGGTCCTCCTTGGATAGGATTTTTATCTCGGCTGCTTTCTCTACAGGTAACTCAGGGTGTCCTGGAATTGGATGTTCAGACTTGTCCAACCATCTCGTTAAGGGAAGCGCTTCATAAGTTTCTTTGCCCAGAAACGAAAATCCTTCCTTTATTTCTGCCTGATTGGCTTGCTTCTGCTCCAATCTTTCAATGAATTCAGTTTTCATGCTGAGGCTGTCAGTATTCTGGTGTTTATCACGCATCCTGTGTTCGATTATCATATGGTAGCCATCCAATCTTCTTATCCATCTACCAATATAACTCTGATCCATTGAGTAGGTCTTCAACCAGGATAACGCTCTGTTGTCTACGCGTAACTTAAAGGGAGCGCTCCCCAAGTATGCGCGGTCTTTTTCAACAATTGTGACTACTGCAAACATTTCTGCTTTTGGTGCTCCATATTTCATCTCAGTGTCACTCAAGACCTTGCTGCCGTATGCAATAGGACGGAGAGCCGTTCTTCCATTCCATTCTTGCTCCTGATACAATATTCCTGAGATGGCTACTACCGATGCGTCTGTGTCAAGAACATACATGCACTTTTCAGTAGGCATGCCTAGCACTGGCGCTTCGCACAGTTCCCGCTTTATGTTCTCGAATGCAACTTGTGCTTCATCGTTACATTCGAACTTTTTCCTTTTGTTACGCATCAGCTTCTGCATCGGATACACCTTGTCCGCATACCCTTTTATGAACTCCCGGTAGTAGTTGATAAACCCTAGGAAGCTCAGGAGCTGTGTGTCCGTTCTGGGAGCCTTCCATGTCAACACTGCTTCTACTGCTTCCGGGTCCGGCCTCACCCCATGCCTGTCCACCATTCTTCCCAGGTACTTGATTGAATCCCTAGGGATTTCACATTTCGATGGTTTGCACTTCAAGCCTGCTCTTTTCATGCATCCAAAGACTTCATCGAGCCGATCAATATGGTCTTCCAGGGTTGGTGTCGCTATGACCACGTCCGTCCACGTAACACATCACAAGGTTCCCGTACTTCTTTGTCAACCTGGTCAAAGCCCGAGATATCAGTTTTTGAAAAGTGGCCGATGCGTTGCACAAGCCGAAGGGCATCCTCTTCCACTGGTACAACCCTAATTCGCACGCAAATCCGGTTTCCTCTCTATCCTTCTTCCGCAGAGGGACCTGCCAGAAAGCAGAACCTAAGTCCAATGTGGTGAAGAACTTGGCATCACCAAGTTTAGAGAGGTCCTCGTCTATTCGCGGTATCGGGTACGCATCTTTTATCGTTCCCGCGTTCAAGTAACGAAAGTCGCAACAAAACCTAAGCTGCCCCCTTTCTTTTTCGCCATTACTACACCGCAAACCCATGGCAATTTAGGGGGTTCTATCATGTCGTATTCGAGCAACATTTCTATTTCCGCTCGGCACGCTTCCGACTTGTGTGGCGTCATTCGTCTTGCGCCTTCCCTATGGGGAACGGCGCCCTCTTCAAGTTCGATTTCGTGTTCGACGAAATTACAGCAACCGATATCCGCCTTATGTCTTGAAAATACATCCGCGTTCCGATTTAAAACGTCCCGCAATTTTTCGAAATCTCCCTCACCTATTTTCCCTTTTAAATGTTCTATCTCTGGCAAAACCGGTTTGTCAGATTCTAGTTCATATGACGAGGGGCGTTCCGGAAAATTCGAGCAGCTCGATAAGCCGTCGTCCGTTTCGGATTTCATTGAAAACAATTTATGAATAGATTTTAATTCATTAATCCTATTTACAATTTTATCTTTATTGGCATGATAAGGACAGTCTTTCACACTATGTTTGTTCGAGTTTTGTGTCTCCTCATAGTCGGTCCTCATCGGCAAAGCGTAACCAAGCTTCTTTCCACGCTGGATTGAAACCGTGGTGTCCAGTGTGTTCAATAACACACTGACACACAGTCCGCTTCGCGTTACCGAGAAGCTCCGGCCTAAAATCACCGAACTCTGACTATTTGGATTCGGTACTAAACAAACCTGTTTACTATCGCTTAACGAATTTAAATTTCTCAATCTAAAAATCGCCACCACATCTTGTCCTGGCTGTAGTTTTACCTTTCTATCTAAAAAAAATTGTTACCTTGTTTTCGTCTGTTATTATCCTATTAATTGGTTTCTTAACATACTTCCGGTCCGGGTTTCTAATCCGTATTAGACCGTTGTTCAAGTCAATCATCACGTCAGAATTCCTGACGAAATCTCTGCCCAAGATGAATTGGTCGGCGTCGTCCATATTCTCTACCACCAGGAAGCTCATCCAAAGATCCCGTCCTCGCATGTGGAGAACCAATATTGGTGTTCTTCCGGCTACGTAAATCGCTCCTCGATTGGCGGCGGCTAGTCGGAGATTCGTTGGAATTAGATCTTTCCTTGTGAAGCCCATTCTTTCCCAAGTTTTTATCGGCATCATACTCACTACGGCTCCTGTGTCCAGAAGCCCTGTGACTCCGATTTTCTTTCCGTTGGTGTCGAGCAGATGTGCGGTCACATCTGCTTCGTACCCAATATGTACTGCATCTTGTTCCATCATGGCGTCATGGCCTATCCTGCGGACTTTGAGTTCCTCCTCACCCAAATAGATCTGCCCTATTTGGTCACTGTCTGTTGTTACATAAGTCCTAGTGTAGATACTGATTCCATCCACGTTCAGCATCACTTGATACGGCCCATAGACTTTCAGGTAGCGTCCATGAAGTTTCTTTATGCGAGGGCCACC
Source organism: Symsagittifera roscoffensis (assembly GCF_963678635.1). Lineage (NCBI taxonomy): Eukaryota > Metazoa > Xenacoelomorpha > Acoela > Convolutidae > Symsagittifera > Symsagittifera roscoffensis. The sequence continues at coordinate 92,893,997 of NC_087062.1, forward strand.
CGTTGTTAGCAGTGCTCGCACAGCTCTCTACTCAGTGCGTGGTTCCACCTGCCTCAGATAATCTGCATATGTGTCCAAATGCATCAAAGTGAACTCGGATGGTCCACTCAGATTTCTGAGTACCTGGTGTCCAGCCGCTGAGATTATCGACTGTATCTTGCTTCCTTGTGGCACCATGCCGAAACTCTGACCGGAGATCACAAAAAGTTTCATGCTCAAACTGCTTGGTGCTTTAGTCCCCTCGACCTCCGTTGCTTCGAAGGTATTCAGTTGCTCCTGCAGTTTCTCATTCTCCAGTTCGAGTTTCACTTTTTGTTCGATCACTTTCGTCACCAGTTCCTGCTGCACTCTATTTAGAGCATCCCTCGCGGCTGCCTTATAATCAATCTTGAAGTCATCGGCCGCAGTCACTGGTTCCGGTTCACATGTCTCTTCAGTTACTGCTTGCATTTTCTTCGTCGCCAGCTCTTGCGGTTTATCTTATATGCGCGCCTCCGCTTCATTCAACAGGCGAGCCTTGCTGGCTTTCACGCCTGATAAAGCTTCCTCATGCCTTGGATGCTTGATGTCTGCCACTGCATCCCAGAATTGCGGAAATCTGATTTAAAATGACCTTCCAAATTGCAAAAGAAACACCTCGGGCCAAATTTTGCAATTACTGCTCTCATGAAATCCTCATGATCAACTTCTGACGCAACTTCGTCCTCGAGGCTAAAGCCTATTGCTTTCATGCCTTGTTTGTAAGTTGGGCATGCTGACATAAGATGGTCCGCTGAACTGCAATTGGCACAAGAGCGTCTCTTGTCCATATCATCCCTCGGTTTGTACTAGTTGTTCTCTTGGTTTTCTGGTCCTTTGTTAAAATTGCCATAATTGTTCTTATAATATCCAGATCTCGAAGGAGGTTTCAACAAAAAATATTATTTTGACTAGAGCCTCAACTCCTATGGTGTTGGCGCATTGGTTGATAGTGGTGTGTAATGCGTCGCTAGCATTGTTCGAAGTTCATCATTCTTCACACCATCGGTGAATTTAGAGGCTACTGCCAGGTTCATCCTTCTGTTTGACTCATCCGGTTGGCTGCATCTTCTAAGCATCTCCAACTCGTCTAGAAAATTGTCTATCGTCTCATCTTCTCGTTGTCTCCGTTTCTCGAAGCGCATCTGATCCAAAACGGTTTAACAAGATTTCGAAGATTTTCTCGGCTGTGTCACAATGATATTGCTTTTTGGCCATGACACAGTTCAGGATGCCCTCATAAAAGAATAGAGCATCAGTGCAGAAAATTTCTGTCAGAAGAGCGGTCACAAGCAGGAACTGATCAGTTCCGGGGCTTATGTGCTAATTGAGCAGACGGAACTGATCAGACATCAAGAAGGAAATGGTCTCTTCCGGTGTTCGTGTGTGTCCCAATACAAATTGTTTGATTTCAAAAAATAAAGAAATATGGATCATCCTGAGCTGCTGGAGATATAGCAGAAACCTCATCAAAACAATAATTTGGAATTGAATCTTTGAGACGTGTTATCAAATGCAAAGACAACGTCGTCTCAACGATTTTTTTTGATATTTGATCAAGCACAAAAAAGTTGTCAGGCAACAAAAAAGGGAGGCACAAAGAAAACTTGTCGAGGAAGCGGAGGAAGCTTTAAAGGAGAGAAGGTAAGCTTTTCCTCAAGGCCTGTGTCACTTGAGGTTCGTTCCTTGCGGCCTGCAAAAAACTAATTACGTTTTTGTTCTCACCTCCATTGTTGATATGTACTTTGAAACCAAAAATAAATTCGAATTTTTTTCAAATTATACCTCTTATAACTTGAGTTTTTAAATTGTCATCAACGCGTAAATTTTAACTCAAACGCGTAAAATTATGAGGTTTTGTTTAATAAATGATATTGTATCTGACCGGTGCGCAGTCCATTCTTTTTCAAAAAAAAGTTCTCGGAACGGAGACTGACAAAGTTGGGACTGACGCAAATAAAGCTCAAGCAAACTAGACAAGGTATGCGGAATGATAAAACGAGGAGTGATTGTGATTCAGTTGCTTTCGGTAGTAAGATAAACAACACTCAGGGGAGAAAAGCAACAACTGTAAATAAGTATGAAAAAAATGACCATCAAGTAGGCGACGTTAAGAATAAGATTTAAGTAAGAAAAACGATAGATTGGTGACAAGATAGATTGAAGAAAAGATTTTTAACATATTGGATTCAAAATATTTTGCCGTTAGATCATAAACATCGGTTCCGGGATAGTTTCAAAGGCACACCTTTTCTAGCTGACAACGTTATCTTCTTTCAGTTTTTAAAAGTCAGAAAGTCCCCCGGGGAAACTCTCTGTGAGGTTGACTCTGCGATAAAACTCTACAGAAAACGGATGATACAGACATCATCGGCCAAAGTCACAGAAATGCGAGAAAGAGCAACGTGTTTGTGATTGTTTCACTTGAAGAAGGATTGGTTCTGTATTATGCGAAAAACAACGCTTGAATCCTTTTTCTTCAGTTTGCCTGTTCCGAACCAATTCAATCAAAAAAATTAATCTGTGACACAAAAATTTTGAATATTGAAAAATATATCAATAGAGAGTTTTTCCTCATGAAAAAAGGAAACATACCAAAAAAATCTCTGCAAATTGTTAAAGTCGACAAGCAAGAAAAACTATTGAAAAACAATTTAACTTGAATGTCAATCAGGTCCATTTCAAATGCAAAAAATCATAGTTTCTTCAAAAAATGAATTAAGCTTTTGCCGTGAATGATTTTAGAGAAAAGTGCACGAAATCCTTTGAAGAGTTACTTACAGGTCAACAAGGGTGGAGTGAAAGGTTTGCTTTAAATCGTACCAGTATAAAACTGTATAGATATAATACGTGGAAATGCCAGGTGTATTGGGGATTCTGTTTTTCCAGATTTACCAGTTAACTCTGGGAAAAACAGTAGAAGAAACTTTGGATTGCATCAAAAATCAAAATAAGCAGTAAATAATCTGTATTTTAAAAAGTTTGTCACTTCAGTATAAAAAGGGTGTCAATCCGGAGCTGGTTTGCTTGAGATATCGAGATTAAAGGAGAACTTCAAGCAGAGGTTTTTAATAGAAGTGAAAACGCACGATCAAAACGATTATAAAAGAATGAAGTAACGAATATCATTCTACAAAAAAAAACGCAATTTTATCACCGCACAAATCGTGTTCTGGACTCGGAAAATAAATCCAAATTTACCATCGTTAAAATTAAAAATTTTTGGGCAAGAAGTCCAAAATAGTGTAAAAATTAGTGTGCAGTGGGTGTAACCCATAAATGACGGGCAAGAAGTTCAAAGTTTTTTGGACAAGAAATCCAAAGTAGTGTACAAAATAGAGTGTGGTGGGTGTAAACCATGTATGAGGGTTAAACGTTCAGGCATCTTTCCGGTAGGCTTGAGGAGCAACGCAAAGCGGATACTTCTGACGGGCAATGTCTGATTAGTGTGGATATGATGAGATGAGCTCAGAGTTAAGTTGAAACATCAATGAGCAGGCTGCTGGAATCATACGGGCACTTTTTGCGGGATAATAGGAAGCGCTGATTATTATTTAGCCGAAAACGAGACTCGATAAGCGTTTTGAAGCAGTAAGCTGACATAAAAAGTTCTTTCTCGAAATCAAAAAGTTTGGTTGAATTATCAAATACATTTGAAACTTCGACATTTATTTGTAACCTTGAACCTCCTGTCAAAAGTTTATTTTTTGAACTTCCTGTCAACAATTTGTGAATTATGGGACTGATTCTTTATTTTGGGTGCTATAGTTCTTGGAATCTAACGTGACTCATCAAAAAACATTTCAAGCCTTTTCGGCATCCATATCGAAATAGGTTAATTGAAGACCAGTTTCTGTAGAAAAATGACACAAAAGTGAAAAAAAAAAATTCTTGGAAAAATTGAATTTTTCAGAAAATTTTTGATCTTTGGAGTTTTTGATTCCCATATTAGCGCTGAAAAATTGCAAAAACCAATTTTGCTTGAGTAAATTTGCCACGTATTTCTACTTTGCTTAAAGTTTTCCATCATTCTCTAAAATTTGTTAGATTTTTAAACTTGGAGATGAACTAATATTGCACACAAACGTTTGTTCATTTTACTGTTTTAACGCATTCGGTTGTATATAAATGAGCTCAAATTGTCCCACGATGGCGTTTTAAGATTGAAACTCTGAAACGGATCAAAGTCACAGTTTCAATGAAACACCATAAGATATCCGGTTTTTTTTTCAATTGGCACAGAATGTTCCGAACAAGATGCAAATTTTTTTGTTCTTAATGAGATGCTTTTTCATAGGTCGCAAAATGAAAAATCAGTCCCTTAGGTCCCAAAATAGAAAAAGCAGTCGCATAAGTCTAAAATCTTTTCAATTGGTCGAAAAACTAAATTACTCGAGTCTCGTTTTGAGGTCGCCGTTGGGCTGGCATCGCTGCTTCAAGTCAAGTCAAGTCAAGTTTTTTATGACCATTAGGCAGTTCCTCTTGTGGTCATTTCAAATGTTTTTTTTCCTATCTCCGTTCGAATTCGTACATGTCAATTCCAATCGTTTTCCAATTTTTGTCCAGTTCCCACTTGAATTCGTCGATGGTCTTGCTTTGCACTGTTTCCCGTGGCAGATTGTTCCAGTCGAGAGGTGCTCTTATCGTGAAGAAAATTTTTCGCTATTCTAGATTTGTTTTACGTACTACTACTTTACTTGCGTTACCTCTAGAATCCCTGTCATTCCACTCGAATAGTCACGCAGTGGCATTCCTATCATAAAAACCGTAGCAGATTTTATACATTTCTATCATTGTCCCTCTTTTCCTTCTGTATTCCAGCGATAATAGATTCATTTCTTTAAGGCATTCGTAATAGGATATATTTTCATACCACTAACTAGACGCGTCGCTCTTTGTAACATTCGCCCGGAAGATACATACCGACGGAAAATAAAGCTAGGTTCTAAGACGACTGGCTAACATCTAAACAGGGCTCTACATGCTTTTCAGCGTCTCTACCAAGCGAGTTCTTTTGGTGGTCTTTCTAACATCGGGTCGACAAAAACGTTACTGCTTTCGGCTTCGGTCAAATCACTCAAATTAACTAGATTACATGCAAAAATAGTGAGCTCATGGCTGGGTCTCAGTATCTCCAGACCACGAGGTCTCTCCTAAAATCAGGGCTACTACTATTTATTGAATTATTATTGTTTTTGCTCAGTAGATAAAAATCATCATCTCCATCGAAGATGGATCAACCCTTTCCCCCAACTCCTAGCTTCTCATCCTAGCAAAAAGAATTCAGATGTTAATTAAATTCAATTCAGGACATAATAGGGAAGCTAAAAGTTTGTATAAAATGATATAAGTTCCAGTCGCGAGACCCCTCCGGATTCTTGAATCCGGGAAAATAAGACCCTTATCTTCCTTCCGTAAGGCTGTCTTCCACCCTTCACCGTTGTTCGCAACGGCCTTGCAACTATTGTAGCGACAAAATACTTGCAACTCGGAACGGTCTCTGCTAAATCTGCAATTTGTTGTTGTTTTCCAACCACAATTTTCGTCGTTATCGCTATCGCAACTAAGGTTGTTGTGTTTATTTCAGTTTTTTCTCCAAAATGGCCGTTTTTGACGTTTCTTAGAATTGTTACGTCATTAATTCGATTTTTAAAATTTAGGAATTTCCGAATCCTTCAGCCTTCACGATTTGTCCAATCGTTCGAATAACGCTCTTATTCCTTCAAAACCGCCAATTCGGAAGGTTCGCTGCTAAAAACTCGAAATTGCTGCGTCTGCATTTTGGTCCATTCTGATGGAATGTCACATACTCCCCGGAAAGTCCGGTCAATGTCCTCATTGAATCTCGCAATGTTCGTAAAATTGGTACAGTGTCATCGAACAGAATTTACAAAATGCACGAAATTACTTTTATCTGCGTCATATCGACTCACTGCAGAATATAAATGGCATCATACTATGGCATCATACAGAATATAAATGGCATCATAAATGGGGCGGTCCCCACGGTTGTCATGCCCCAAGATGTTTATCAGGGCGGTCAGCAACATGACTACCTCTGGGTCCTCCAGAGCGAAGTCTCAATCCATTAGCCGACGATAGATCGCATCTATCATCGGTCCTACATATGCCTCTGCCAGGTCCATCAATTCATCCAAGTTGAAATTATCCATACTGTTCTTCAGATTCGATTTGATTTGATTCCAACGTTTTGACTCAAGTGAGCAATTAAATGATCAATCAGGATCTAGAAAAGAGGTCACGAATATCACACTTTTCAGTTTCACCTTAACTTCTCGTTAAAATTTACTTAAAAACAGTCAGATAAAAAGATTTTTATCCTAAAATTTATTAAAATTCAATCGGTCCCTAAAATTTTGGAACTCAACCTAAGCTTGGACAGTCCAAACTTTGGATCTATTCCTAAGATCGTCATTCAGTTGTTCATGGTCACTAACCCCTTCTTACCCAAGATCTTAATAACATAACACATAACATAACATAACACACATATCACACATATCACACATTACATACAACTTAGTCTTTAGCCTAGCACCCTCTCGCTTGTCACTCAGCCTATACTTAAGTAATATTTCTTATGTAATTATACTTGTATATTAGTATCAGAGAATATCACGTGTACAAGCGCGTAAAATTTCCCGAGGATGCAGTCGTCCTCTGTTTGGATCGTACACTGGAAGCGAGAGCTCCTTCACGTTCATTTCCACGAGGAAGTCTCTCAACCTCGTCAAGGACAAGACTAGGTTCTCTGGGTCCACGTGCTGCTTTTCCGTCACCCTCGTCACCAAGAAGCATAGGTATTTTGCCGGTATCTTTGCCGGTAAAGATTTTTATCCCGGCGTTCTATCGAGTCTGTATCGTAAGCGGAAGATCTGGTTCCAAATTTTTGGGAACATCCATCTGTTCGGGATCCTGCCAATCCTCTTCTTCGTAGGGTAAGGTTTCATCGTCCGCTTCGATCACCTCGTTTGGATCCAGGTCCAGAGGTGTATTAGTTCCTTCCTCCACGACTTCATTTCCATCGTTCTTCTCCCTCGTGCCCTTCTCGTTGACCTCACAAGCAGGATCCATCATTAGATAATCCCCTTCTTCCATGTCTGCGGGTATACACCAGTCTTCTGTCGATGGATTGTGTGGCTTAATGTTCTCGTGGTGGGCGGCACGGCCAGTACTCAGTCCATAAAAGCGTCCCTCCTGGTGCACTTCCGTAATCATGAAGGGTCCCCTCCACTTTTTTAGGAGCTTTTTCGTTACTTTCAGTGGTATAACGTTCTGAAATACCCATACGTAGTCTCCCACCGAGTAAGTTTTTGCACCAGCTGCTTTCTAGTCGAATTTTCGAATTTTTTCCTCTGCCTTGCCTGTGCTTGTTGAATATTTTGTCTACGCAAATCGCTCAACTCCTGTTGACGTCTGATCACATTCCTCACGTAGACCTGTGGAGACGTTTTTTTTCCCTCACACTCTGGGTAGAAAAAGGTTAAGGGTAAAGACTTCTCGTGTCCAGTTAGCATCATGTGTGTACTAACTCCATTAGTGGAATGTTGCGTGCTATTATAGGCTCCCATTACCTGCGGAAGTTATCTGTCCCAATCGGTCATGTACCTAGAACAATATACTCTCAGCATCGAAACTTACGTCCTATTCTGCCTTTCCACTAAGCCATTTGTCTGTGGATGGTATGTCGTGGAGTGAGCCTGAGCAACCTGTGAGCGTCTCATAAGCTCTTTCGTAAGCTCTCCTGCGAAAGCTGTTCCATTATCCGATTGAAACGTCATCAGACAACCATGTCTCGCTATCCACGTATCTATCAGGTGGTCGCATGTCTCTTCCGCCGAGGCAGTTATGCAGGGCACGGCCTCTGCATACTTCGTGAAATGATCTATCATGACCAACACCTGATTATAGCCACTGTCTGTCATGCATAACTTTTGGTGATCTATCTGCACCACCTCGTTGAATTCAGACGACTCTATCGATTGTAAAGGAAATCGCAATTTCCTTGGATCTCTGACCTGTTGGCATGACAGACATGCTGTTACCCACTTCTCGCATGCCTTTTTCATTCCAGGCCACTCAAAGCGCTTCAGGATCCTCTGATACACTTTGTCGATCCCCTGATGGCCCATCTGATCATGCGACCTGAATAATAGTTCTGTCTGATAGAGTTGCGGCAACACTATCGCGTTATAGTTGTATAGGACTTTGTCTTCATCTCTTCTCTTGCAAGCCTCAATCCCGTCCTTGTTCAAGTATAACCTTCCCTCTTTCTGCATGAAGTACTGTCTCAGGATACGGTAACTGTCTTCCTCGAGGTCTCCTTTATCCGGAGAACCATTCTCGATCCACATTTTCAGGTTGCTCGTCATGCGATCATTTCTCTGCGCCCTTAGAAGATCCGAGAGTCTGTATCTCGCCTTCAAGTACGTCTTTATGACCCTCATCTGACTATTCAGCTCATTGGGCTGGTGTGTGTCTTCTTCCATCTTAACGCACCAAATCTTCGCCAACGGCTGTGTTTCTTGCTTGAACGGCTGAAGATCAGTCCTGAATACCTCTTTTTGTGGCAACAGACTTATCGAACGTTTCGATACCGCCATTGTCTCCAAATCATCCGCTGCGTTGTCAAAGACTCTCTCACTTGGTATGAGGTAGCGATCACTATCAGGGTCCTGGTACATCTCTCTATCCAGATCCCTTGCACGAGTTTCCACTAGTAGTGTGTGGATCGCTAGTTCGGACAGTTCTGATCCCGAGCTCGAGTTCCTGTCTGAGTAGGTGTCAATTCCTGATTTTCGGGAGTTGTCATCTGTTGGAGAGGTCGTGATGGAGTCTGCACCCTCCTCCAGATCATGTCCGTGCCTTCTTTGCATCCATCTGAACTCCCCGTACAAAACTTTGTTCCCCAGGTCCTGTTTTTCATCAGAAACTTCTTCATCTATCTCAGACTCCCCGGACAAACTCCCCTGTCCCGAGTGTTGTTCTTGTGCTCGCTGGCTCTTCTCATTGTTCGTCTCCCTGGACAATTAATCTTGCACCAGGTTTCGTTCTACCTTTACCCCTTCTTTATCCTGGTCTACAAAGGTAACAGTTTTCCTTCGCGTATTGCTCCCCTGTTCTTTCTGTCCGTACGAAGTACTGGTTAAAACCTCATGTGGTATTGAGGATACTAGTTGCTGAACTATTTTCCTAAAATCCCTCTCGTTCTCTTCGTGTTGACTTCTGGACGGCATGATCTTCACCTTCTCCCTAACTGTTAGTGATGCCACTGCTGCCGTCCACTCGGGGTCATCTCTGGTCACTTCTTTTTCTAACAATCCATCCAGCATCCGTATCACTTGCGGTGCGAGCTGCATCGTTTTATCCAATAATGAGAGGCTGTTTATGTTCATGCGAGAGAGTTCTTGCTGGACCAGGTTTGAGCGCAGCAACAGATCCAAGGGGACCGGGTCCTCCTTGGATAGGATTTTTATCTCGGCTGCTTTCTCTACAGGTAACTCAGGGTGTCCTGGAATTGGATGTCCAGACTTGTCCAGCCATCTCGTGAAGGGAAGCGCTTCATAAGTTTCTTTGTCCAGAAACGAAAATCCTTCCTTTATTTCTGCCTGATTGGCTTGCTTCTGCTCCAATCTTTCAATGAATTCAGTTTTCTTGCTGAGGCTGTCAGCATTCTGGTGTTTATCACGCATCCTGTGTTCGATTATCATATGGTAGCCATCCAATCTTCTTATCCATCTACCAATATAACTCTGATCCATCGAGTAGGTCTTCAACCAGGATAACGCTGTGTTGTCTACGCATAACTTAAATGGAGCGCTCCCCAAGTATGCGCGGTTTTTTTAAACAAATGTGACTACTGCAAACATTTCTGCTTTTGGTGCTCCATATTTCATCTCAGTGTCACTCAAGACCTTGCTGCCGTATGCAATGGGACGGAGAACCGTTCTTCCATTCCATTCTTGCTCCTGATACAATATTCCTGAGATGGCTACTACCGATGCGTCTGTGTCAAGAACATAAATGCACTTTTCAGTAGGCATGCCTAGCACTGGCGCTTCGCACAGTTCCCGCTTTATGTTCTCGAATGCAACTTGTGCTTCATCGTTGCATTCGAACTTTTTCCCTTTGTTACGCATCAGCTTCTGCATTGGATAAACCTTGTCCGCATACCCTTTTATGAACTCCCGGTAGTAGTTGACAAACCCTAGGAAGCTCAGGAGCTGTGTGTCCGTTCTGGGAGCCTCCCATGTCAACACTGCATCTACTGCTTCCGGGTCCGGCCTCACCCCATGCCTGTTCACCATTCTTCCCAGGTACTTGATTGAATCCCTTAGGATTTCACATTTCGATGGTTTGCACTTGAAGCCTGCTCTTTCCACATCGTTGACCTCACAAGCAGGATCCATCATTAGATAATCCCCTTCTTCCATGTCTGCGGGTATACACCAGTCTTCTTTCGATGGATTGTGTGGCATAATGTTCTCGTGGTGGGCGGCTCGGCCAGTACTCAGTCCATAAAAGCGTCCCTCCTGGTGCACTTCCGTAATCATGAAGGGTCCCCTCCACTTTTTAGGAGCTTTTTCGTTACTTTCGGTGGTATAACGCTAGGAAATACCCATACGTAGTCTCCCACCGAGTAAGTTTTTGCACCAGCTGCTTTCTAGTCGAATTTTCGAATTTTTTCCTCTGCCTTGCCTGTGCTTGTTGAATATTTTGTCTACGCAAATCGCTCAACTCCTGTTGACGTCTGATCACATTCCTCGCGTAGACCTGTGGAGACGTTTTCTTTCCCTCACACTCTGGGTAGAAAAAGGTTAAGGGTAAAGACTTCTCGTGTCCAGTTAGCATCATGTGTGGACTAACTCCATTAGTGGAATGTTGCGTGCTATTATAGGCTCCAATAATGAGAGGCTGTTTATGTTCATGCGAGAGAGTTCTTGCTGGACCAGGTTTGAGCGCAGCAGCAGATCCAAGGGGACCGGGTCCTCCTTGGATAGGATTTTTATCTCGGCTGCTTTCTCTACAGGTAACTCAGGGTGTCCTGGAATTGGATGTTCAGACTTGTCCAACCATCTCGTTAAGGGAAGCGCTTCATAAGTTTCTTTGCCCAGAAACGAAAATCCTTCCTTTATTTCTGCCTGATTGGCTTGCTTCTGCTCCAATCTTTCAATGAATTCAGTTTTCATGCTGAGGCTGTCAGTATTCTGGTGTTTATCACGCATCCTGTGTTCGATTATCATATGGTAGCCATCCAATCTTCTTATCCATCTACCAATATAACTCTGATCCATTGAGTAGGTCTTCAACCAGGATAACGCTCTGTTGTCTACGCGTAACTTAAAGGGAGCGCTCCCCAAGTATGCGCGGTCTTTTTCAACAAATGTGACTACTGCAAACATTTCTGCTTTTGGTGCTCCATATTTCATCTCAGTGTCACTCAAGACCTTGCTGCCGTATGCAATAGGACGGAGAGCCGTTCTTCCATTCCATTCTTGCTCCTGATACAATATTCCTGAGATGGCTACTACCGATGCGTCTGTGTCAAGAACATACATGCACTTTTCAGTAGGCATGCCTAGCACTGGCGCTTCGCACAGTTCCCGCTTTATGTTCTCGAATGCAACTTGTGCTTCATCGTTACATTCGAACTTTTTCCTTTTGTTACGCATCAGCTTCTGCATCGGATACACCTTGTCCGCATACCCTTTTATGAACTCCCGGTAGTAGTTGATAAACCCTAGGAAGCTCAGGAGCTGTGTGTCCGTTCTGGGAGCCTTCCATGTCAACACTGCTTCTACTGCTTCCGGGTCCGGCCTCACCCCATGCCTGTCCACCATTCTTCCCAGGTACTTGATTGAATCCCTAGGGATTTCACATTTCGATGGTTTGCACTTCAAGACTGCTCTTTTCATGCATCCAAAGACTTCATCGAGCCGATCAATATGGTCTTCCAGGGTTGGTGTCGCTATGACCACGTCCGTCCACGTAACACATCACAAGGTTCCCGTACTTCTTTGTCAACCTGGTCAAAGCCCGAGATATCAGTTTTTGAAAAGTGGCCGTTGCGTTGCACAAGCCGAAGGGCATCCTCTTCCACTGGTACAACCCTAATTCGCACGCGAATCCGGTTTCCTCTCTATCCTTCTTCCGCAGAGGGACCTGCCAGAAAGCAGAACCTAAGTCCAATGTGGTGAAGAACTTGGCATCACCAAGTTTAGAGAGGCTCTCGTCTATTCGCGGTATCGGGTACGCATCTTTTATCGTTCCCGCGTTCAAGTAACGAAAGTCGCAACAAAACCTAAGCTGCCCCCTTTCTTTTTCGCCATTACTACACCGCAAACCCATGGCAATTTAGGGGGTTCTATCATGTCGTATTCGAGCAACATTTCTATTTCCGCTCGGCACGCTTCCGACTTGTGTGGCGTCATTCGTCTTGCGCCTTCCCTATGGGGAACGGCGCCCTCTTCAAGTTCGATTTCGTGTTCGACGAAATTACAGCAACCGATATCCGCCTTATGTCTTGAAAATACATCCGCGTTCCGATTTAAAACGTCCCGCAATTTTTCGAAATCTCCCTCACCTATTTTCCCTTTTAAATGTTCTATCTCTGGCAAAACCGGTTTGTCAGATTCTAGTTCATATGACGAGGGGCGTTCCGGAAAATTCGAGCAGCTCGATAAGCCGTCGTCCGTTTCGGATTTCATTGAAAACAATTTATGAATAGATTTTTTTATTCATTAATCCTATTTACAATTTTATCTTTATTGGCATGATAAGGACAGTCTTTCACACTATGTTTGTTCGAGTTTTGTGTCTCCTCATAGTCGGTCCTCATCGGCAAAGCGTAACCAAGCTTCTTTCCACGCTGGATTGAAACCGTGGTGTCCAGTGTGTTCAATAACACACTGACACACAGTCCGCTTCGCGTTACCGAGAAGCTCCGGCCTAAAATCACCGAACTCTGACTATTTGGATTCGGTACTAAACAAACCTGTTTACTATCGCTTAACGAATTTAAATTTCTCAATCTAAAAATCGCCACCACATCTTGTCCTGGCTGTAGTTTTACCTTTCTATCTAAAAAAAATTGTTACCTTGTTTTCGTCTGTTATTATCCTATTAATTGGTTTCTTAACATACTTCCGGTCCGGGTTTCTAATCCGTATTAGACCGTTGTTCAAGTCAATCATCACGTCAGAATTCCTGACGAAATCTCTGCCCAAGATGAATTGGTCGGCGTCGTCCATATTCTCTACCACCAGGAAGCTCATCCAAAGATCCCGTCCTCGCATGTGGAGAACCAATATTGGTGTTCTTCCGGCTACGTAAATCGCTCCTCGATTGGCGGCGGCTAGTCGGAGATTCGTTGGAATTAGATCTTTCCTTGTGAAGCCCATTCTTTCCCAAGTTTTTATCGGCATCATACTCACTACGGTTCCTGTGTCCAGAAGCCCTGTGACTCCGATTTTCTTTCCGTTGGTGTCGAGCAGATGTGCGGTCACATCTGCTTCGTACCCAATATGTACTGCATCTTGTTCCATCATGGCGTCATGGCCTATCCTGCGGACTTTGAGTTCCTCCTCACCCAAATAGATCTGCCCTATTTGGTCACTGTCTGTTGTTACATAAGTCCTAGTGTAGATACTGATTCCATCCACGTTCAGCATCACTTGATACGGCCCATAGACTTTCAGGTAGCGTCCATGAAGTTTCTTTATGCGAGGGCCACCCGTTGTTAGCAGTGCTCGCACAGCTCTCTACTCAGTGCGTGGTTCCACCTGCCTCAGATAATCTGCATATGTGTCCAAATGCATCAAAGTGAACTCGGATGGTCCACTCAGATTTCTGAGTACCTGGTGTCCAGCCGCTGAGATTATCGACTGTATCTTGCTTCCTTGTGGCACCATGCCGAAACTCTGACCGGAGATCACAAAAAGTTTCATGCTCAAACTGCTTGGTGCTTTAGTCCCCTCGACCTCCGTTGCTTCGAAGGTATTCAGTTGCTCCTGCAGTTTCTCATTCTCCAGTTCGAGTTTCACTTTTTGTTCGATCACTTTCGTCACCAGTTCCTGCTGCACTCTATTTAGAGCATCCCTCGCGGCTGCCTTATAATCAATCTTGAAGTCATCGGCCGCAGTCACTGGTTCCGGTTCACATGTCTCTTCAGTTACTGCTTGCATTTTCTTCGTCGCCAGCTCTTGCGGTTTATCTTATATGCGCGCCTCCGCTTCATTCAACAGGCGAGCCTTGCTGGCTTTCACGCCTGATAAAGCTTCCTCATGCCTTGGATGCTTGATGTCTGCCACTGCATCCCAGAATTGCGGAAATCTGATTTAAAATGACCTTCCAAATTGCAAAAGAAACACCTCGGGCCAAATTTTGCAATTACTGCTCTCATGAAATCCTCATGATCAACTTCTGACGCAACTTCGTCCTCGAGGCTAAAGCCTATTGCTTTCATGCCTTGTTTGTAAGTTGGGCATGCTGACATAAGATGGTCCGCTGAACTGCAATTGGCACAAGAGCGTCTCTTGTCCATATCATCCCTCGGTTTGTACTAGTTGTTCTCTTGGTTTTCTGGTCCTTTGTTAAAATTGCCATAATTGTTCTTATAATATCCAGATCTCGAAGGAGGTTTCAACAAAAAATATTATTTTGACTAGAGCCTCAACTCCTATGGTGTTGGCGCATTGGTTGATAGTGGTGTGTAATGCGTCGCTAGCATTGTTCGAAGTTCATCATTCTTCACACCATCGGTGAATTTAGAGGCTACTGCCAGGTTCATCCTTCTGTTTGACTCATCCGGTTGGCTGCATCTTCTAAGCATCTCCAACTCGTCTAGAAAATTGTCTATCGTCTCATCTTCTCGTTGTCTCCGTTTCTCGAAGCGCATCTGATCCAAAACGGTTTAACAAGATTTCGAAGATTTTCTCGGCTGTGTCACAATGATATTGCTTTTTGGCCATGACACAGTTCAGGACTGTCCCTTCCAAGTTACTGGTGAGCGCACTGCATTCTTGTCTTTCCGACAAGTCCTCTTCCTCGAAATGCAGTTTCATTACCTCTATCCAGGTATCAATACAGCCATCAGATTCGTGTTTGTAGCATCTTGGTTTCTTAAAGACTCTTCTGGACTTCTCACTGCGTTCATTGGTTCTGGATAACCTCGTAAGGAATGTCTCTAAAGACCTGTTTAGGGGTTCAAAGGCTGTGGCCATTGCCGTAGCATCTCTCGAGTGCCCCGCCTGAGTGTCATCACACCTTGTTAAGCGCTCTGTATTCGGTGCATCCCTGCAATCCGAATCGCCGTGAGTGTTTCCCCCTTGGCCCACATGACTCCTCCCTGGGCTCGCATGTCTCCTGTTACCGGAATCACCTCTCCCAGTCGCATGTGTGCCTTGCGTTGGTCGTTCGTTAGAGTTCTGTCTGTTCCCGTTGAACTTGCTCTACTGTTTGGGCCCCATGTTCTATTCTCCCTTGTGGCATAGCTTGATGAGCTGCCCCTACCTCTAAGGGATCCATATGTCCTCCTCCTTTGATGGTCATTGAAGTTCACCTTCGGCTCCCTGTTGGAACCTCCCGAGTTCGGTTCCGCTTCTTTTGGTCCACTCTTGCTGCCTAGTAGCCCGTTCAACCTATCCATGATAGCCTGAGTTCGCCTCTCCATCATCGTATCTATCTTTGTGTCAAGAGTCCCAAGAGACTGCTCTTGCTGAATTCTTAACTTCTCCATGTCGCCCTTAAGCGTAACTCTCTCTGTTCCGCTTCTCTTGTCATTCGCGACAAGTTCTTCGCTATGTGCTGGTCCGTTCTTTCCTTCAAGAGTTTTTCGCTCCTACCAACTTCTTGTCTATTGCGGTTTATTTCTTCCCGCAGACTTTCTCTTTCAATGTGAACTGCTCTTTCTAGTTCACTCATTCTTATGGACATCTGTTCGATTCGTTCTCCTATAGTGCCCACTATGTTGTTCAAGGCTTCTTCTAATGCTGCACCGTTATCCACGAGTGGCGTCACTAGTGGCGGTGTCACCCTGTCGGTCCCAGGTAGCTTCGTGCTGGTCGAGATTCGGGCTTTGACTCTCTGCCTCGACGTCTTTTCATTATCCACTTCAGGATCCGCCAATGCGTCGCCTAGCCCTTTGTTTCTACTCTCCCCAGTTCGCGTCTCTGAACTTGTCATAATCGCAAAGCCCCTCGACTGGCCTGGTGTGTTTGCGTCTTTGCTTATCGTTCTCACTACACCAAATTCGTCCATGGTTCCAGTCTCTCTTTCGACGTATGCCTCATTCTCCTGGGTCGAACTAATGAGGCTGACTTGAGATCCAAAGTCCACTTGCTCGTCTTCGTCCTCTTCTTCCTCCTGGGATTCACCTTCATTTCCTGTGCCCACTCTCATGGTGAATGGAAAGATGTTTCCGAAGGTGTTCTTCATTCTTTCTGAGAACGATGAGGACGTTGTTTGTTTCTCAGTCCCGCCTGCCATGATGGTGTTGCTGTTGGAGATCTTCTAGTTGCCACTATTTCAGTTGAGATGTCGGACAGTTCCGACATCTCTTCTCGGTCCAATGTCCCGATGGAAGTGGCAAAATCATGGCCTTGTTCTACCGGAGTATATTCACTCGCCAGCCTTCTGTCTCTACCCTCCGGTCCATGTGCATCCTGGTTCTCATTCATGGCCCGGCCCGTATGGACCTCCACTTCTAACATAGCTTTTCGCTCTCCTGAGGACTTCTGACTTCTAGTTTCAACCATTCTGCCTGAAACCGTCTCCCCTTTGTCGGTCCGGGCTCGTGTGATCCGATCCACAAAAGGGTCGGTCATTGTCTTTCTTTGCTTTTTAGGTATGAATTTCCTAGAGCTATTACCTCGTTTAGGTATCCTTGACTTGTCTAGACTCATTCTCAATTTGTCACTTCTTAATGCCTATACACTCAATTCAATTGCTAGTGGCCGTATAGTTTGATTATCAATAATAATGACACAACACAATAAATTTCACAAGATTTTATTAAATAGTGACCACGAATCCCTTTATGTTATCAGAGTACAGCTTGTATATAATTTGTTCACACCAACCGATTATCGGTCGTAAGATTTGAGAACTAGCACAATATGATGTTATTAGTCAATTTAAAAGATAGTGTACTCACTACCCAATCAAGCACAGTTTATGTAGATTTAAAATCAAAAACAAAAAGAAAAAAACATATTATATTTAATGATAGAATATGAATACTTCTATGAAAAAAAAACGTATGTGTTTTGTACTTTTAGTCGGTCGCAGTACAATAGTCGAACTCGTCTTTTAAAGAAAAAGCTTTCCCTGCTCGGTGCTGCACCAAACAGACAAAACTTTGAAGGCAGTAATTTTCTCAGATGGGCATCTATTGCACCCACCGAGTACTGTGTTACCTATCTGCCTTCGGACTGCCCGAGCTAGACCTACTAAAATCCTCAGGGCAGTCACTTTTCGTAAAAACGTATTGGGTTCCAATCCTTACCAATGAATTACGCTCTTTTTAGGTTAGACTTAGTGTAACGAATATCCGAGCTCGGTCCTGTTTTGTTTTGGTCTGGTCTTTATTGAAAGGCAAGTTACCAGTGCAGTCACTGATTCCTAGCCTGTCTGCTAATAACCTAATACCTCTCACTGTAATCTTATTTTTTGTTTGCCTAAGTCCTTTAATAAAATAATACCCCTCCGGATTGGCAAAAATAAGACCCTTCCGGATTGGCAAAATTGAGGCCCCTCCGGATTGGGACCCCTCTGATTTAGCAAGTATAAGACCCCTCCGGATTGGGACCCCTCCGAATTTGAAAAAAAAATTGGACCCCTCCCGATTGGGAGCCCTCTGGTTTTGTAAAAGTAGCTTTTCGGAGATTTCCTTGATTTTCAACCTATACCCCTCCGGATACGTTCTCCGACGCTATTATGCTGTTTGAATTAACTAGGAAGGGTATGTGATCCTTTCCTAGACCCTTCCGGATTGAAGTTAAGCCTCTTATTTGACAATTCACGCTAACGGTGAAGGGTCTTATCGCTAGCCTAATTTCGGCTCTATCAATGATTTCCGGTGCCTTAAGCCCTCCCTATTCTTCTAGAACAGCTTAAAATTGCCTTATTTAACCGTTTCTGCCCTTTCGTAGGGGTGTAAGAGCTTTCCAAAAAAAATTTATAAAACGTGAGGTGTCTGCCTTCGCGAATTGGTGAATTTGCTAAAAACAATCTCAAAAATTTTTTCACGCTTACTGTTTTGAAAAAATTTTGTCCCTATCAGTAAGCTTAGCTAATTTCTGATCTATTGGTACCAAGATCAACTGAATCTGTCCAGTAGTTCCAAAGTTGTTAACCAAAACGTCGTTTTTCTAAAGTCAAGAAATTTCTCTCTTATAGGTTCCGCCTAACTTTTTCCGCAATTCTGTTCTTTTCGACCTAAAAATTATTGATCCGAGCTCAAAAGGCCTATACTCTTCTAGTTCAATGCAAAAGACCCGATCTAAAAGGCTTTAGTTGAAAACATTTGTGAAAAACTATGCTACCTGGACCCGTCCGGATTGATGAATCCACCAAATCAAACACGTTAAGTTCGATTTCTCTGCAACCCGGAAGGCTTTCGGGATGCGAGTTTTAGAATCTGTAGATTCATTAGTGGATGTTGTCCGAACAACTATTTTTACTGTCCTAAGTCAAAAATTTCAAAAGTTTTCCGAATTTATAATGTTCCGTTTTCTCACAAAACACGAAAATTCGGTTTTTGGTACCAAAATAGTTCCAACCACTTCCGGACTAAACTTAACCGGTTCTGTATATTATAGTAGTGCAGTTACGATATAACACAGTAATTTAGCGCTTTATCCTTTTCGAAAATATCGATGTCTCAAAAATCGCGATTTGTGGGGGGATCCAAATATCGCTATTTCACCCTAAAAACCGGTCTGCTTTCTGTGTTTTTCACCGAAAAACGATATAGGAGTATTAATATAGGCTATATAAGTAATAATATTAGTAATACTATACCCCTCCGGGTTTGTTTAATATCCGAATTAAGGTGCTTAACTCGGATAGTCGCAGTTCGGTGAAGGGTCACTACAGTGCAGCACTGTCGAGCCCCCCACAGATTACTATCTTAATTTTTGTACCAAAAGGGATACAAAACTTGTTAACGATACGCAACAGTCGATTGTTGCTGTCGTTGAGTCCCTTCTTGTCGCTCCTTGTACTGCTTGCCGGATCAGTCTTCTCCCAAGACCCCTCCGGATTGAGCGCAAATCAGCTGACCCTTCCGGATTGAGCGCAATTTATCATTAACGTGCTTAAATGCTCAAATAACCCTACATTACAAGCCTCACAAACGGGCCACAAATTGATCGTAACAATCCTGACTGATATAAATGCCTGTAACAACAATATATCTATCAACAACAAACGGGGGGTCGGATCACATCTTGTCTGGGGGGATGATTTCTACTGATTTTTTACTTTTTTTTTTACTGTTTTTGGTTTTTTCGGTTATTTTTTGATCTTTTTTTGTTTTTCTTGGGTACTATACTACTTTTTGTTTGGTTTTGTATATATCTTTAAGTGTTTTTGGTCACGGGTCGCGAATCCCCCCACCCTTCCTGGTTCGTGAATTTTTGGTCTTAACTAGGTTAAAAAGCTATTCACGTTAATCCTAGCCTTCTGCCCGCGGGTTTTGGCCTTTTAAGGGCGTTAATGTGAGCATCCGCTCGGCGGGAGTGCTCGTTACCGGTTCTACCGGTCATGATGTTAAAAAAGAATAACACCCAGGAGCGCCATAAAAATATATATGTAACATTCGCCCGGAAGATACATATCGACGGAAAATAAAAATAGGTTCTAAGACGACTGGCTAACGTCTAAACAGAGCTCTACATGCTTTCCACCGTTTCTACCAAGCCAGTTCTTTTGGTGGTCTTTCTAACATCGGTTCGAAAAAAACGTTACTGCTTTCGGCTTCAGTCAAAACACTCAAATTAACTAGATTACATGCAGAAATAGTGAGCTCATGGCTGGGTCTCAGTATCCCCAGACCACGAGGCCACTCCTAAAATCAAGGCTACCACTATTTATTGAATTGATATTGTTTTTGCTCAGTAGATAAAAGTCATCATCTCCATCGAAGGTGGATCAACCCTTTCCCCCAACTCCTAGCTTCTCATCCTAGCAAAATGACTTCAGATGTTAATTAAATTCAATTCAGTACATAATAGGGAAGCTTAAAGTTTGTATAAAATGATATAAGTTCCAGTCCCGAGACCGCTCCGAATTCTTGAAACCGGGGAAATAAGACCCTTATCTTCCTTCCGTAAGGCTGTCTTCCACCCTTCACCGTTGTTCGCAACGGCCTTGCAACTATTGTAGCGACACAATAGTTGCAACTCGGAACGGTCTCTGCTAACTCTGCAATTTGTTGTTGTTTTCCAATCACAGTTTTTGTCGTTATCGCTGTCGCAACTAATGTTGTTGTGTTTATTTCAGTTTTTTCTCCAAAATGGCCGTTTTTGACGTTTCTTAGAATTGTTACGTCATCAATTCGAATTTTTTAAATTTAGGAATTTCCGAATCCTTCAGCCTTCACAATTTGTCCAATCGTTCGAATAACGCTCTTATTCCTTCAAAACCGCCAATTCGGAAGTTTTGCTGCTAAAAACTCGAAATTGCTGCGTCTGCATTTTGGTCCATTCTGATCGAATGTCACACTTCTTTGTACGTTTCAAAGATCTTTTGATAGTTGATCAGCCTTGGGTGCCAGATTAAGTTCGCAAATTCAAGGTGTGGCCTTATTAAGCGTTTGTAGATGTTTAAAAATTTTTGTTCGTGACTTTAGTGAAGCTTTTCTTAATTACTGCTATCATGCCGTTTGTCTTATTGGCTTTTTTAGTGATGTGTGTTTCGAATGTCAGTTTGTTGTCAAGCCAGATACCCAGGTCTTTTTCAAAGTGCACTTCTTTAATGTTTTTGCCATTGATTTTTTTAAAATCCTCTCCATATCCAATTTCCTGGTTCCTATTGTCATGTGAACACATTTGTCGATATTAAATGACAAAAGACTTTGGCCTGACCAAGTTTCTAGTGATTGTAAATCTTCATGTATGCGTGTTACATCCAATTTGTTCTCAATTTGACGGTATGATTTCGCATCGTCAGCAAACAGATATATTTTTGACGCTTTTTTGTCCGGCATTGTGTTGATGTATATCAAAAACAGTACTGGGCCAAGTACTGAACCCTGGGGTATCCCACTTTTTACTGGCTGCCATGAGGATCTTGAGTCGTTAATTACCACTCTCTGTTGTCGTCCCGAAAGAAAGTCTGTTATCCAGTACAAGGTTCTTCCAGTTACTCCATACTGTCTAAGAACTCCGATTAGTCTTTTGTGTGGTACCGAATCGAAGGCTTTCTTAAAGTCCAAGTATATCACGTCGACATTTTCATGTTTGTCCATTGCCCTGGTGAAGTCATCAATTACTTTCAGGAGTTGTAGGTTCAGTGAACGTCCAGATCGAAAACCGTATTGTGCATTTGTTATTAGCCCTTCGCGGCGATAACCGGCTCAAAATTTCGTATAGAGTACTACCCTCTGTTGGCAAGCTCACAACACGTTGGCGCGGTTTCGGCGGTCACTATTATGCAGCTTGATTTTATACTGCTTGAAAAAAAAAATCAATCTTTAAATTCATGGGCTCTATTTTCAAAAAATAGAACTGAAGCGTTTTCGGCATTCTTATCAAAATAGGCTAATTGAAGAAAAATGACGAAAAAATGAAAAAAAAAATTTCTTTAAAAAAATTGAATTTTCAGCAGATTTTTTGCAGAAAGTTTTTGACCCTTGAAGTTTTTGGTTCCCATATTAGCGCTGAAAAGTTGCAAAAACTAATTTTGCTTGAGTTAGTTGGCTATGTATTTCTACTTTGCTTAATCATTTTGATCATTCTCAAAAAAATTAGTTAGATTTTTAAACTTGGAGATGAACTAAAATTGTGCGCTAACGTTTGTTCATTTTACTGTTTTAACGCATGCGGTTGTATATAAATGAGCCCAATTTGTCCGACGATGGCGTTTTAAGGTTGAACATCTGAATTGGATCAAATTCACACTGTCTATGAAACACCAATGATAATAAGGATAGCCGGTTTTTTCTGCAAGTGGCACCGAATGTTCCGAACATGATCTTTAAAAGATGCAAATTTTTTTATGTTCTAATTAGGATGCTTATTTATAGGTAGCAAAATGAAAAATCAGTCGCATAGGTCCCAAAATAAAAAAAACAGTCGCATAAGTCTCAAATCTTTTCAATTGGTCGAAAAACTAAATTACCCGATTTGGCACGGCTGCAGCGGTCACTATTCTGCAGCTTGAGTTTATACTGCTTGAACAGTAAACAATCAATCCATAAATTAGTTGGCTCAATTTTCAACCAATCAGAATTCAAGAAGATTTTTTCGTGAATTATGCGAATGTATTTGACTGGGTTTTATGCGAACCCTTGGATTATATTCCTAAATGCTTTTTTATTATTATTATGATTATTTATTATTTTGGGTGCTATGATTCTTGGGACCTAAGGGAATTCATCAAATGTAAAACGCACCCGAATACAGAGTTTCTCCACAGTTTTCACATGGTAAGATTTATAATAGGTTTTAACGGCGCTCGCGGGTGTTATCTAACCAGAGAACTGGGTGTTCTTAGCTCTATCTAGTGTGTGTGTGTATGGGGATATTTTGGCAGTGACCTTCAGGGATGCGTAATAAAATATTGCAATACTATTGTGTACCCGTTACCCAATATATTGTATTGGTTCTACCCTGCCAATCAATTATTGCAATTAATTGCCGGATGCTTCGAGAAAATTTTTTTTTTGGGTAACACTGTGAATTAAAACAATCAACCACGCGTAATTATTTTATCCACAACAGAAACGTCCCAAAAACGTTTGTTAACATAGAGAAAAAGATTTTCTTCTAGGCTCCCAGGAGACAAGCGATGACGAGATGTCCCAAAAACTAATTTTGCTCGGCTGTTCAGTCTTTACACGATGTTAGAAGTAGGCTTGATCCATTCCAGATAACAAGTAGGACCCTTAGATAATTTTTGACGTTTTGCTCCCAAAAGTGAGTCCGCAAAACTCGTAGACGTAGATGCTCCATCTTCACTCACATTGTCTTTTTTTTTATAAGATCCAAGTTCCGCAGTAGCGTTTGATCGGCTTCCGTGTGAGCACCATCATTCGCTCTCACGACGGCCATCTCAAACTCCCCAGAAAGCACAATCTGTGAGTTTTCAGCGATGTGACTGCGCATCATGGGATACTTGCTCAGAAGCCCATTCAAAAGGGCACGTGAATCAGAAAGAGTAAGCGAGTCATCTTGTAATTTCTTGGTAACGGATTCCAAATCCACCATGTTTTCGGATACCTTGTCGATCATGAGGTCTTCAAGCGCTGTAGGTATAATTTCGGCCAGTTGGGGATCACTTTTGTTGATGAATTCGTTGATTTCTTTGTATCTTTTGAGCATGGCAAATGTAGATGACCATCTAGTGACATTCCGCAAAACAGGGCGAAGATCAGTTTTCTGTCGGAGTTCACCTGGCCAACTTTTGATTAGTTGCTTCATTGTCCATAACCAGAAACTTAACTTGGTCCCAGGTTTTGTCATAAACTTGGAGAGTCGCACCGATGAAGTATTTGATATTTGCGGCATTGAAACATGTCTCATCAAGAAGTGGTGCAAATGCGAGTAGGGGTGGTTTTCCCTGGTCAGTTTCATAGTTCGCAAAAAGTCTATAAAAATGGGTACCGGAAAACGTCCAGCCGTCTAGAATAAGACCAAAAGCATCCGGAAGATCCTTCGATATCTGCATCTCGACCGCTTCTGTGATTTTGCCCATGTAAGTAGTAACAGAAGAGCGTGATATAGGCGACAGTTTGATGTTTTCTTTAACAAGATTTTTCTCGCGACTGATTTATAATTTTGGGTGCTATGCTTCTTGGGACCTAAGGGAATTCATCGAATGTAAAACACACCCGAATACAGAGTTTCTCCACAGTTTTCACATAGTAAGATTTATAATAGGTTTTAACGGCACTCGCGGGTGTTATCTAACCAGACAACTGGGTGTTCTTATCTCTATCTAGTGTTTGTGTGGGGGGATATTTCGGCACTGGCCTTACACATTAATGATAGAAGCTTGTTTTTTCGCCCACAGAATGATCTATGTTATTTTTTTTTCTGCTTCTGTTTGATAAGTTTACCACAACAATTAGGCTAGTTTTAGACGAGCCTACCAGATTGCGGTCCTTACATTATTATTTCCCATTTAAGTTCCGTCCAGTGAATTATAGAATACGCAAATAATAGACCATTTGAAAGTTAGGCTTGCTAAAATAGACCATTTGAAAGTTAGGCTTGCTATTTTAGTTTTGGTTGTGGGAATTTTCGCTTCAGTTGTGTGGCGTAAATTAATGGTTTTCATGGAAAAAATTTTCTCCCTCCTCTTGCCTGCTAATTTTTACCAGATAATTTTTTGTTCACATAATCCGATTTGTTTTGAAAATTGGTCGCCTCATTTATCAGCCCATTTATTCTTGATATTCAACCTTGTATAACTACTGGTTACACCAAGGATGTATGTTGGGAAGAATACGGTAAATAACCGAAAATTGATGGCGCGTTAATGCGTTGATGAAAAGGTTTAATGATGCGATTATTCGATGTTTTTCTTGAGAAATGTTCATATAAATGTTCTATTTACCAAGATAAACCCGTTATTTTTAAATTTGTTTTTAATTTTGGATCTTTCCCATCATATCACATTCCTTGCCATAAAGTATAGCCCCTATAATAGATAAATCATAAACTAGGGCTATTGTTTTTCTGTTCCTGGGTTGGGGGCTATAATGGGATCAAGTCATAATTGCATCAGTTTAAATGAAAATTTTTCAAGAGGGCTGTGTTTTGAAATTAGCACGTGTCTACGACTGCTTATGTTCAATTAATTTTTCCTTTGAATTGCACCAAATCAAAATACTTTAAGCTTATGGTTTAGAAATTCAATTAACTACTATGCCTGAACGCAGTGGGACAGATTCCGACCAAGAGAAGACACCAATGTGAGGGTAAACCTTTAATTGCAGTTTCAGAGGTTATATACTATGCATCAGCACATATTTTAAAGCGATAGGCTTTTCAAAATATAACTCCATCTCGTGATGGATTCTTTTCCATAGTCTCTTTTTGACATTTTGTTGAATTTGGCATTAGTCATTTGAAACATGAAACCAGGGGCGGATGCCCCCCTTCAGGGGTTCGACCCCCTGCCGACCCAAAGGGTCCCCCTTTGGTACTTTTTAAGAAATCCATTTTTGGCAGACTCAGCCTAAAATTTTTCTAAAGGTGTCTTTGGCGTCAATATATCCTAATTTTGAGGGGGAGCGCGCCAAAAAAACGCGTTCTTTTGCCAAATTTTGCAAAAAGTTCCCTAAAACGTTTTTTATCTGTTTTTTCAAAAATTTGGCGCAGGAAATTTGGCCGAAACAGGGTCTTTTGAGTGCTTTGGGAGAGCTCGGAAAATCAATAAGATCGACCTAAAATAGAATCGACAAAATTTTCTAAATTTTTTTGAAAGTCCGCCACTGCCCCCCTCGAGAAAATCCTAGATCCGCCCCCTGCATGTAACTGTGAACAAACACATGCAATTTGCCATGTGATCAGTTTTAATACAAATTTTACATGGTATTCCAATTAAAAAATCAGTTTGATCTGCTTTTGGCTTGTTTCTATTCACTATTTTGTTCACCATGCAAAAACTCTTTTCATTATGACAACGTTGAAGTGTTTTCAAAAATAGAAATTCAACTGTTGGAGTTGGGGTGGAAGGGAAAAAGTGGTCCTTTTCCATTCCCCCTCACATTCCAATTCTCTCAGTTGTCTTACATGTTATTGTGGCTGAATGCGTGATATTACGATGTAATGTGTCGAGAACAAATGTGTTCACAATAGTCAGTTTGATCACCACGCAAATTCTCATTATATTATAGGGCTCTTTTTCCCATTCAACCCACCTCACACGAGCGTCAATTTTATGGTCCAACGAGTGGTTTTACAAGGTTGATTATGAAGACCAAATATGTTTGTCATGACCTAATTAGTCTGAATGTCAATTTTAATGACAAACGGACAATTTGGACAGTTATTTTAATTACAAAAAATGTCAAGTGGGGGAAAAGGAAAAAGAGCCTATTATAGCGACTTAATATTAGTTTTTCATGAGTGAAATTCAAATGCGAGGATGGGGAAGTGGAAAAGAGCCAAAAAAGTACCATTGGGAGCGGAGTTAACTAAAAATTTTCAAATTAGTCATGTTTATTTTCTGCGTGGTGTGATAAAAGGATCCGAACGAAAAACTAGAACTGATGCATATTCGACAGTCATAGTAAAAGAGGCAAATTAAAAATAGTTTTTTATGGATCAGCTGTTTTGTTTTGTTTCCTGTGTACATGTGTTCTTGCGAATGTTTATTTAGTCTTGTTTTCAAACTGTCCATCGAAAAGGGCGATATCACTGTCTCGGGCAGAGTGTTCCAGTCATCTATCGCACTCGTCCTGAAAAAATTTCTTCTCAGTTCAAGGTTTGACTTCGGAATAAGTTGCATATTGATACCTCTCGTCTCTCGGTTGCTTATCTCAAATAATTTTCCAGTTGCGTCGTAGTCATATCGTCCCGTCAAAATTTTAAAGATTTCGATGATTCGACCCCTCTTTCTTCTGTATCGTATTGTGGGGATTTTTGGAGTTCTTGAGCGTTCCTTGTAATTTTCCTCGAGCTTAAATACTAGTCGTGTCACCCGTCTTTGTACGTTTTCAAGCATAACTATACGTTTCTTCGAGAAAGGGTATCAAACTTGATTGGCATCTTCTACTTGAGGTCTAACCATCAGTTTGGAAAGATTTTAGAAAGTATTTTTGTCAAATTTTATAAAGCTGTTTTTGATAACACCGAGTATGGAGTTTGTCTTTCCAATTTTCGAAAGTAATTGTTTCTCAAATTTTAGGTTGTGGTCTATCATCACTCCAAGATTTTTCTCAGACAGTACTTCTTTCCTTACACCATTTCAAATTTGGTATGATATTTGTTTTGTACTTTTCTTGGTCTTTAAAAAAATGACTAGAAAACAAAAAAGTTTTCTAGAAAACAAAAAAAACTATTTTTTTCAAAGTTTACATTTTTTGTTGAAATTTTTGGTTTCCGAAATGAAATTAAAAAACTTTTCCGTTTTCCCCGCGCATTTCAAGTTTTTTCTATTTTTTGAATTGTCTAACGTGTTTTTCAGGCTGAACGAGTGATGTTACGAAGTAAGGCACGAAGAACAAACGTGCTCACCATGCAAACTTGTTAATTTTTTCACCATGCAACTTTTCATTACATTATGACCACGTCAAATTTGTTTTTCAAGGCTGAATTTCACTTGTGAAGGGAAAGTGGAAAAGAGCCTTAAAATAAATTTTAGTCGAGTAAAACTGATTTTAGGCACACTTAAGCTATTCTAATTGGCTTAAATTAAGCATAAATAAGCCTGTTCGCTCGCTTTATTCGCTCGGAATGAGAGCAAAAATTAAAATTTTAAACATTTTTTCTTGAATCACGACTGAAAGGGCTTCAATATGATAAATTACTCAATCCATTCCGTCGATTTTTTGTGGTAAATGATTTTGTGTGGAAAATAAAAAAATAAAAAGAAAAAACTGGAACACACTGGAACAACTAAGCTCTTTTCAGTCCCCCCCCCCCCCATAACATCAAGTTTTGTATTTTTTACATTTGTCTTACTTGAATTTATGGCTAAATGCGTGATGTTATGCTGTAAAGTATGAAGAACAAATCTGTTCACAGTTGTCGATTTGTTCACCACGCCAAATTTCATTGCATTATGACAAGGTTAAATAAGCTTTTCAAAATTGAATTTGAAGGGGTAGAAGAGCCGAACTTTGGCATGCTGAACAAATAAACTATTGTGAAGAAATTTGTTCATGGCTTTATTTGTACTTCCCTTTCACAAGATTTCGCAGAAGTTGCATGCATCTGGTGTAGAGGCAGCACATCTGCTGGAAAGCCAATTCGAATCCGCCCGGAACCTGATTTTTTCAAGCTAGAAATTTTATGCTTTTCGGAATATCAGCGGTATATTTCATTCTTTATTTGTTAGTTTCATTGTTTTGCTTGAAAAAACTATTGCTTTTAATTAAATAATTGTGAAGTTTTGCCTCGTTTTTTTTCTAACGTTCACCGAGTAATTACGTATGCTATAATTGTGCCCGCAATAAGCTTATTCTAGGGCACTTACTTAGTTCTGTCGAATTTTTTTTGTAAACAACGTGTTCAACAAAATCATTGAATCAGTTTGTCAAATCTGTACCTTCGTCAACCAACAGACATATTTTGAGCATGAGCATTTAAAATACCCGTTCTTTGTACAGTAGCGCCAACTTAGTTTGTAATCAAGAATCTTCTTTTTTTTTCGAACCTAAGTCACAAATATTGGTGCCACTTTTGTGGCACATTTACAGCTTTTTGATAGCATGTGCCTTGACATTCGAATAGTAATAACTTAACGCAGTTGATGCATTTTTAATTCATCAATGAACCGAGAAAATTGATTTGTTTCAAACAACATAACAATAATGAAAACTCCAACTCAATATATCGCAATTTTTTGAAATTCATAATTTATACATAATATGGCTTTATGCTTTGCGATTTGTTACAGGCCAAGTTAGTGTAGATGCCTTCAGTTTGTTATATTTCAAATTATTATCGCCTTTTCTAGAACTGCTTTTTGTCGTGTTCTCGCTAGTGTTTGCGAAGCGGAGCTTCGCTTCTGTGTCAATACCTGTCTTTCATCTTGGTGTTAAAATTACCAGCTCTGGTTCGGTATTGTTTTTTTTATTGTTATTTTTTTTCTCTGCTGCACTCAGTAAGTTTTCTCGGTTTATACTTATTTGGCTTACTGGCAATATATTGCTTCGCTTGGGTGTTTTCCAGTTTCCCCTTTCAAATTCAATTTTGAAAAGCTTGTTAAACGTTGTCATAATGCAATGAAATTTGGCGTGGTGAACAAATCGACAACTGTGAACAGATTTGTTCTTCATACTTTACAACGTAAAATCACGTATTTAGCCGTAATAACACGTAAAAAATCATAAAACTCGTTATTTTGAAAGGGGAAAACTGGAAAAGAGCCCATCGCTTGAGTTTTTGATGTTTGATGTGGTAATTTAATAATACGAAAGATAATATTTTTTTATGAAAACATTTTTTTTGGCTCATGAAGTGTCTGCTCAAAAATGTTCGGCTTTTATACATCTTGGTTCCTATGCAAATACAAGTTTTCTCATTTCTCATGTTTGAGAGTCGATGAACGTAGGTCAGACTCTTTTATAGGTCGTGATGATTTTTTTTTCGTTTTTCAGGAAAATTTGAGCAGGCGGTTTGACTTGCGATTTCTCTTAAGTTCAATTCATCTCCTTCGTTGAAAGGAAGGCAAACTCCATTATGGAACAGCGAAAGTCTATAAGTCAAGAAAAACGTGATCAAATTCTTTTTTTGAAAGTGGAACTTAATTATCGAGTTTTCTAGCGAAACAAAAATACTCCTTAATCCATTTTTCTGTAATTGGATTAATTTTTATCAAAGTTTTAAGGCCATCCATTTTTTCTTTGAAATTCGAAAATTGAGATTTATTCAAAAAGTAATTCAGTTTTTTTCTGTTCACTTGCGTTTATTGACTCTTTTCCAATTATCTGTGAACTTAATTCAAGACAAAGATTTAAAAATTTTGGTAGATCCAGCTTTTCTCAACATTTTCAAAACTTTTTTTTCCGATTTAGCGGGTTTCCTTTCAATTTCTGTCTGCTAGTTTGGCGTGTTATGCTCGGTTGTATCGGAAGTGGTGCGAAGCTCTCCTTCGCCTCTGTGTTGACTCTGAAAATTAAAAATCACGCATCAAGCCATGTTATAAAAATAAATACAATGGAAATAGGAAATTTGTTGAGTGGGGAAGGTAATGGAAATGAGTACTGTCTTATGATTGCGTCTCTGGCTTTTTTACTGGAGGCTGGGCTATAATTGGAAAGAACTTAATTTTTTGATTTCAATCGGTTATGTTTTTGAGGAGTTTGCGGACTGAATGAATAAATGTCGCAGTTTAGTTTTTGTCGCAGCTTAGTTTTCAATCTTTTGAATAAGACAGCAAAATACTTTTTTTCCGCAAAAAAGCTTAAGCTAACAAACCCAAGCCATGAAGGCGTAGGTCATGAAGCCGACGAAAAATGCGACCCTTTTTGGGAGAGAAAATTCATACAAAAATCCACTGACCAAGCTATTATGAAAAAATTTTGATACTTTTCGCTGGAAACTCCCCTTCATTTTTTGAATAAGAATTTATTTAAAAAAGAAAAAGATTTGATCACTTCAAGTCTTGTTCCCTATCATAACGATTTTTCTTGAGCTTACAACTTATGATTGCCATATGATTGCTTTATTTGCGACAAAACAATATGATTGCTTTATTTATTGGTTTTTTCTGGTACAGTTGGTTTTTATTGGTTTTTCTTGGTTTTTCTTATTATTTATTGGTTTTTCTGGTATATATCTCATTTTCGGCTCAACGAGTTTAAGCCCAAGCTTTGTCGGATTAGTTGCCTCCCGAAAAATTTTTCTGAATACTTGTTTCACTTGCCGGACATGTGGTTCCTCTAATCTATGATATATCTAAAAGCGGGCTTCACTATCTCGCCATGTTTAAGATATTTCAACGTATCATTTTTTGCATGTTTAACGAAAATTTTTCTTCTTGTTTAAGCTATATCATATATTGCAATGCTTAGGAAATTTTTCGATTTTCCAGTTTAAACTCAGTGTTTATTTCACAAAATTTGAAATTCTCAACTCTGTCCTTGAGTGCTGTCAGGGTACTCTCAGGGGTTGCATGTCTTGTTTCCAAATGTGACTGCTCAACTGCTATTAGTTTCCAAGATATGACGTTTTTCTATGGTTTTTTCAAAGTTTTCGAAGAAATTGGAAATAAAAGTTTTTAACAAAGTTTGAATTTTCCAACCTTGTAGTCGGGCGCTGTCTGATTACTCTCAGCGTTTGAAATTTTGCCTCCAAATGTGATTGCTCAATATCTTTTGGTTTCCGAGACATGTCATTTTTTTGATTTTTCAAAACTTTTCAAAAAACTAACATAAAAAACGTTTGTTTTGTTTTCGTGTTTATAATTTTTTTTGCCGAATAAAGTCAGACACCAAAAATAAACGTCAGAGGGGTTGAGTGGTATATCAAAAGTGGACTTTATCCTATGGTTAAACCGTCAAGCTTCATAGAATAAATTTTTTCGTGCTTTTTCGATACTTTGGCAATACTTGTCTTGGGTCCTTCTAAATGTGTTTTAAAATTTATAGAATATATTGCAGTTTCCTTTTATTCAGAGCAGATTTGTCCAATACATTGAACAGGAAGAATTCGCATGACAAAACCACCACTTCTGCATTCAAGTTTCTTGACGAAGATGCCTCAAGGGCGAAGCAGTCACAGTCACAGTCAGAAGTTGTTGGCAAATCTCCGGAGCCAACTTCGAATCAAGTGAACTATAACATACAGGGCAGTCAGCCGCTAAATAACGAGATCGAAAATGGGTCACCCTCTGCAGATTTGGGACAGACACAAACAATGACGAGAGATGACGAGAGAATGGACGAAATCATTGAGAACTACAATTCGGAAGGAAACCCAATGTCAGCGGGTGTTTCGCCCCAGGAGACAGAACGATTAGACAATATGCAAAGAGGTGGAATTGAAGCAGAGCCAGATAAACCAAAGGGTAATGGTTCCGGAGAAGTTGCTATGCAGCGATTGGAAAGTGTGGATCCGATAGAAGACCCGGAGCAGAGTTCGGCTTCTAGGAGTTTTGAACCGGGTGACTCGGAAGAAAGAGGCGCCAGCAGAGGTGAGAGGCAATGATACGACAACTGTTTTATATGACAAAGAAGTTGATATTACTTCTGGTTATAACTCTTTTATGAGTTGATATGGTTTCTTGTTTCCACTTCTGGTTACAACTGAAAGATGCATTGATAATCTCAACTTCCAAACGAAGATTGAACTACAGAATTAATAGAAACAGTATAATTCAAAATTTAACCATTTTTTCAAGAAGACTTTTTTTGTTTCAGAAGCAGTATCAAATGATCCAATTGTTGTCAGTATATCACAGGAAGTTCCTGATGATGAAAATCAGGAACAGACTGAAGTTGCTGAAGAGAAAACAGGAGCATCCGACGGTGCTGCTAAATTGGCAGAAAATGACAAGTCACTGGGCATTATGAACAGCACTCAGATTGCGGCACCGAAAGATAATAGCGGTAGCTTAGATAACAGCGATAACGGAAACTCAGAGAGAGTCATGCATAGTAATATGATCGGGTTGCCGAAAGACGAAAGCAAGAGTAATGATGCGAGCGAACATCAAAATTCTATTCGGGTGATGGACAGCAGGATGATAGGAGCTCCCAAGGATGATGGGAGTCGAAGCATTGACGCGGCCAGTCAAAATGCTAATTCTGCTCGTGTCATGGACAGTACTCTAGTGGCTGGACCCAAAGATTACAGTCGAAGCCTGGATGCCAGTGACAATAGTAGGAATTCAGAAAAAGTTGTACATAGTAACCTTGTCGGTCCCAGAGACGATGAAAATAGCACAGGGGTTAGTGAGAATCCTAACTCTATGAAAGTCATGGATAGCACAATGATTGGCGCTCCAAAAGAGGATAGCCGAAGTATGGAGGCTCCAAGTGATAATGCTAATTCGGCTCGAGTTATGGATAGTAGAATGGTTATTGCTCCCAAAGATGGCAGCGGGAGCTTAGACGATAGCGGTCATGGAGAGTCAAGCAGTAAAGCCGAACCGCAACGAGGTAATCCTATAATAATCTGAATAATCTGCGAGATAACTTAATACGAGTGAATGTATTACGAAGTGTTTTGATTAATTTTAGGCTTAGAACACGAGAATGCTCAGGAAAATGGAGAGACAAAGGCAGTGAATGGGGAGGCAATGGCAACTGCAGACAACACAATCAACATAGTCAGTACACCGGCAAATGAGACTATGGATAGAACAGCAGATGAAAGTGCTCAAGGTCCCGCAAGCAAATCGCGACTCACTGGTCTCGATGAATCAGGAGTCAAAGTAGGCTCAGAGGGTTCTGTTGAATACCACGAAACAGTACCAGAATCGAAACAAAATCAAGGCGCAGCCATAAAGGAACACCCAGACAGTGAGAGGAAAGACTCAGAAAAGTCAACTGGCAAAAACGTGCCATTTGTTGGCGTGCCCTCACATGAAAGCAATGCGGACGCCCCAAATCATTCAGAAGGAAATTCGGAGATGGAAGAAGAGAACAAGGATACGACGACGGAAGATGAACAGAAACTGTCGCAAGACGTCATTGCGTCACCTAACGAGTTACCGCCTATTGCGGAGACTTCGCGGGAACCGCTGAACTCATCGGTGACTGAAAACACCGAACGGCTTTCGGACAGTCGAATCCACAAGAGTGGAAGTCAGTTTGAAACAGAAGCTGGAACTGCTGGCAGTGATCAAAAGAAAGAAAATGAAGCGGAGAGGTCGGGACTCGAACCGCCGGCGACTGGTTCTTTGAAAGGAGATAGATCAGATGCTGACGCCGATGCAAGAACTACTGGTTCGAGAGAGACTATGGGGAGTTTAAAGAAGCATAAATCAAAGGGCGCTCGCAATTCTGTTACTGTGAATCCTCCGTTGCAGATCGTAGACAATACAGTAGTAGAAAAAGAAGAAGTTTCCGAAAGTCAGGCCAATAAAGACTCAGTGGTGCCCCACGAAGAGGGGAAGACGTTTGACACCGAGGATCCCAAGCAAGTCAAACCGAATACAGAGTGCCTGAAAGACGCAGAAGGAAAGGAACAGAAAGAGGAGAGTAAACCACAAGCGAAGAGTTTACACGATGCTGAGGCTGATGCTGCAAATTTGTCGGCACTGGCTGGAAATAAAACAGCGCCTCCGGTTGTTGCCGACGAGTCCAAAGGTGACGTAGGAGCAGATACGGATGTGGATGAGATAAACAAGAATATTTCCGGTGACAACATGGAAGGAGATGTTAAGGCACCAACTACAGCTTGTTGCATTCTGCTGTAAAAATACTGACCAATTGTCAAATTTAACGAAGAATGGATGTCACATAAAAGAGAATGCAATAAAATATTTTGCATAATTTATTTTAGCCTTAACCCATTTAAAGAGGTTCGTGTTTTTATTAGACAGTTATTACACAACAAAGCATGTGTGATAGTATGAACTACCTTTGTTTTCCAACCTAAGTCGCAAATATTAGTGTTCATTTTGAAAGAGTTCATTTTGATCATTAACCACCTATTAAGTACAGCCAATGCTAAGTTTGTTTTAGCGGTTTTTCTACACTTGTCTTGAAAGCTACCATCTCAAACCTGAATTTTTAGGTTCAATGAAGAAAAAAAGGATTGAGCAAAGCTCGTCTGTATAAGCATTTTTGTTCAATTTTTCTTGCACAAAAAAGTTATGGCCTTCAGATGTTTTGATTCCTTGTTCGTTTTGTTAAACTTTTGACTTCTCGAAAACAACTCAATCTGATACCAAAGGTTTAATCAAGGCAACAGGAAGCCTCCGTGTATTTTAGTTAAGCATTTAAGTTTAAACAAGAAACATGTTCTGGGAAAATTGCAAAATTACAATTTTTTCACTTATTATTTAATAGAGCAACAACCAAGTTTTTGGGTGAAGCCCAATGCTTAAATTTTTAAAACTACTTCATCCCGCATCAATACAACAACCCAAAAAATATCAAGCCGGTTCCAGCTTTAGCTGGGCCTCTAGTAGCACTTAAGCTTCAAGGTATCGTGGATATGTAGCGGAGAGGTAGTGAAGGAGACCCCAACAAAGTAAGAGGGTTCGTACCTGGGCAGGGTCAAAAAAGTGTTAATGAACTTTTTCGTATACTAGATAAAAGGCCTCCGCTAAATAAATGGAGGCATGTTAGTTGGTTTTTTTTTCTTCAAATTTACTGGCGTCTTTTTAGCAATTATGTAGACTCATAAATGGCATGAATCACTTAAGAAAATTGTAGACTCAAAGTTTTACTCATTCAGTTTCTCCCAGTAGCGTTTTCGGTCATATTTTTGCTTGTGTATGCGAAGTGCAATTTCGCCTCTGTGTGAATTGTAGGTAGTTATGATGAATATAAGAAAGCGTAAAACGTTTATTACACAAGTACTACTAGATAGACAGTTCCAATTTGGGCACTCCGGTATAAAAGTAGAAGATCTCATCGCGTGAGCTAGGTTTTCTCTGTTTTCTTAAGGAGTACATTGATCGATCCATCCATAGCTTTTCCTCCTACTACTTGAAGAGACTTTAAATAGGTGCATAAAACTTAAGTCGCGCCGTTGTTTTCAACAACCTTAATTTGTGAACAGAATTAAAGAAAGGCTCTTGTAACCAGGATTCAGTGCTCAATATACTATTATATCAGAGCAAATCTAGGTTTTTTTGAGAGGCAAGTTTTCAAAAAATCAGTTTTCTTTCAAGTCGAGAAAATTGTTTTTCCGTTGTCCCCTATAGCACTTTAAAAATTCTATTTTGCCGTAGTATTGTGAGTCGCTGGTAAAAAGCGGGGCGAAACTGCTGTTC
The DNA here is from genome assembly GCF_963678635.1 of Symsagittifera roscoffensis. NCBI lineage: Eukaryota > Metazoa > Xenacoelomorpha > Acoela > Convolutidae > Symsagittifera > Symsagittifera roscoffensis. The sequence continues at coordinate 92,929,823 of NC_087062.1, forward strand.
TAAGGCAGTTTTGAAGCTCCCCTCATATTTTTTTTGTACTGGAGACAAGAGCGAAAAGCAATATCACAAGCCAGATGAACTGAGTTATCAATGGTTGAAAGCCTCGAGTAGGGAGGCATCCGATCCGATTCAGATAGCTTTTTCTCGAAACCGCAGACCTCTTTTTCCATGAGACCCTTTTCACGCAAGCAAACACTTTCTAGTTCTATTTTATACAATTGCGAGAGTATTATGTGTCTTGTAATCGGGAATAGTCTTTCCGTAAGCACCTTTTCTTGCTGCCTTTATCTTTGAACCTGATTAACTTCCAGATTCATTCCCATTTGGTTTAGAGGTAAGGCGATTGTCTTTGTACCTCTAGGTCTGGGGTTCGAGTAACGTCCGGGCCTTGTTTTTCTTCAATTTTTATCAAATGGATTTTTTTTCGGGAATGATTGAGTGTCGGAGTTTCGTGTGTCTGTTTTTTTTGCGTTCTTCTCTTGGGAAAGGTAGGGTAAGTGCCATTTGCGGCTCTTTGTACAACCGTCGGGTCATTCACTCGAAGGCGGATCTTCTGGACGCCTCTGCTTGTGTTTCGTTGGCTTGATTACAACGTCGGGGACTTTTTCTCTGCTGTTAGCATTTTTAATAATTTATCGTAATTTACTCACGTTATTTACCCCTGTAAGCATTTATAATACTTTTCATTGTAATTTACTCCTGTAAACTGTAAAATTAAAAGCCCTGATATTGTATATATAGTTTTTGGTTTCCTGTTCAAATTCGATGAACGGAATAAAGAAATTACCTATTGATCCCCAGTTTTCTCAGATTGGGTCATTTTTATCGAAAAAGTGCCGATTATAAATTGTTTTAGAAATTCAAAGAGCTTTAAAGGCATCTATTTTTTTCTTTTATATTCGAGGTTTTGTTGATGTTTTTTCAATTGTTTTTTGGTTGAGGTTATTTCAATTGTTGAGGTTTTTTCAATTGTTTTTTGGTTGAGGTTTTTTCAATTGTTGAGGTTTTTTTCTATTGTTTTTTGGCTATTTTTTTTGCTCAAAAACTTTACTCGACCTCAATTGTTTCGGGTTATGTTTTATTGGCTTTGATACTTCATTTTGTCTAGCTTCAATGGCAAAAAGTGATTAATTTTTTCTTAAAATTTCACGTAGTTCGCGTTGAAGATTTCAAATTTATTAATCTTAATTGCTCAGTTTTTTTAAAGACTGTTATCTCTAATGGAATTAATTGCTCTCCGGCCCAATGGGCGTCTACTCAGTTTTGCTCGGCTTAGTGGCCGCTCGCTCGCACGATGTAAAGTATGGAAAACAGTTATGTTCACAATAGTTCGCTTGTTCATTATTCACATTTTCATTTCACCATTAAAGCGCTAAATTTGTTTTATTACATATAAATTCAAAAGTGAGGGAAAAGTGGAAATAGCCAAAAGTTATTTTGGTGAATCTGCTATCGGAGTTTACACCGAGCTGCACAACATATGGCAACTATGACCAGGATGTTCACATTTATCAGTTTTCGCAAAGTTTGCGGTTTTCTTCGATTTAGTTTGTTTGCGAAGTGCAACTTTGTTTCGGTGTGAAATTGTTCATAGTACAAAATAAGACTACATGAGCCTCAGTATAATACATCGCTCGGCCTAGTTCGATTTGTGTTAGCTGATTCTGCGTGGAAAAACAAACAAACAGCAATGGTAGGAACAAAAAACAAGCTTTTGGCTATTTCTAAGCTAGTTTTCATTTGTTCAACTTGTGTTTTATGGCTCCGATTAATCGAATCACGTCATTTCACGTTACAATTTGAAATAGGAACTTAAGAAAAAACGAATTTTTTGTTCCGGCAAAGAAGTGACGGAGTATTTGTGCTGGGTGATTTTTTTTCAACTACCCGTTTTTGGGTATGAGTGTTTGCAAATGGACCATTTGAGATAAGTGTGTGCAATATTTCTGAAAATGCATCATACAGGCGGAGAATTAATACGACTGAAAAATCATTCCAAATTGGTATTTTTTTTTGGTGCGTGGGGAAAAATTACCCATAAAAAACTTTCTGAAAAATAAATTGATTTTTTTGAAATCAAAAACTGATTGAGATACATAATAGGGAAGTCGAAACTTTCAAGGCTTTGGCTGAATACGAGGAGTCTTGTCTAGTCTCGTCTTTAACATTATTTTGTCATTTTTCTGGATGTCATTTTTTTAAATAAAAGTGAAACATGATTTTTATGGCTTTAGCGCCAAATATTTACGAGCTAGGTATAAAAAAAGTTTTTTTTTCACCTAATCAAACAACAAAAATATTAAACAATGAAACAGCTAGTTGTCAAGAATACTAGACTGCTGTTGGAAATAAGCGGGAAAGATAAGAAGACAGTCACATTTGGTCAAAAAGCTCGAATAAAGTGGAAAATTTCTGGAAATCTTTAAAACTTTTTGCTCAATTGTTTTGAGCGAGTTTTTGTAGCCGAATTACTAATGAAACGGCTGCGCTATGGTGTATGAGCCGACATTATCAGACCTTTGTTTGGGCGAAGAAAGGCCCCAATTCTATCCTTTTTCTTCTAACGTCTTCCGGAGCAATAAGAACTTCAGTGTGTTTCTCTGGCTCTATTCATTCCCGATACTGGCCGAAACAGCTTTTCAGTATTTGTTATATAGTGAATGACTCCTTATCATCATTTGAATTTTGTCTGTCGACTATTAAGCATAAACTGAAAATGTTTATACTCGTTAATTCTCGAAAACTGGGAAGTAAGTATGGCGTAGGTTCCATATAAAATTTTTTCCTTTTTTTAAATTTGATCCTTTTAAAAAAATTGTCATCAACTTGCATTATTATTGAATCTTAACAACTAACAGGTTCATTTGCACTTGGCTTAGAAGTAATAGGTCAGGGATTCGAATCTCGGTCGGACCTTTTTTTTCTGCATGTGTGGAATCGGGGTTGGATCTAGGTTTTTCTCGAGAGGGGAAGGGGACGATTTTTCAAAGAAAAAATTGAACATTTTGTCGACCTTTTTTTTAGGTCGACCAAATTGATTTTCTGAGCTCTCCCAAAACACTTATCTATTTATTAGCCGCTGGCCTGCTCAGTGCAGGACTAACCGTGGGGGAGGGGGAGATGTCATCTATTTCGCCGCAGCCGCTCCCACCTTGAGGAGGCGGATGACACTGGGACCCCTCCAGCCGTGACCGAAGCGGGATTCGAACGCATGACCCGCGTGCTGAGAGACATGTGCCTAACCCACTCGACCACGGCTGCTTCCCAAAACACTAAAAGGACCCTGTTTTGGTCAAATTTTCTGTGCCGCAGGCAAAATTTTGAAAAAAAAAAACAGCAAAAGAGGCGTTTTTATGCACTTCGAAAAGTTTCGACCAAAAAATAGCGTTTTTTCTGCACTCTTCCTCTAATTAAGATATATTGGCGCATTTAGAAAATTTTTAGGGCCCGTCACCAAAAATAAATATCTCAAAATAGTACAAAGGGGGCCCATTTGGGTCGGCAGGCGGTCGAATCCCTGAGTAGGAGGGGGCAAAGCCCCCTAAATCTGACACTGTCGTGAATTGAAAAATATTTTTCGGTGAAATTTGGTTGTCGGACTTTCGTTTATCTGCTCAAGTTTTGTCGCATCACTGATTTTTCTTGTGGTGTATGCAAGTATCATGGTAGTTGCAAGTCTTGTTCATTGCAGTTTCAGGGGGGACTTGAAACTTTTATAGCTTTTTTTTTCAAAACATTTTTTTTCGGCTCAACTGGTGTCTTTGTCGGCTCTGTTTCCGCTTCGTAATTTTTGTTCCCTTGCGAAGTTGAAGTTCAAATGTCATGCTTTGTGTGTTTGCCCGGAATTTTGTTTGATTTTGACAAAAACATGAATTATGAAAATGTATGGGGTTGTGTACTCTTTTTTTTGAGATCCATTCTTAAAAGTATATATATTTTTTGTTTTCTTGAAAAATACCCGGCCAATCTGAGATTCTGGTTTCAGTAAAAAATGGCTAAGAAAAGTTCCCATGACTAAGCAGCTAAGCCGAAATATTTATGGCCCTCGGAGTAGTCAATTTTTATATATTTTTTTGACATTTCTTGAAAATTGTATCTATTATCTATCTATTTTTAATCTATTATATATTTAAATGCGGCATTCACTATATTGCCATGTGTAAGCTTTTTCAACGTTTTTTTTTGCATGCTGACAAATTTTTTTACACCTTTAAGCTGTATCGTATATTGCAATGGTTAATTTTTTTTTTCAATTTTCCAGTTTTAAGTCAGCGTTTAATTCTCAAAATTTGATTTGCTCAACAGTCTAGTTGGGTCCTTTCAGGTTACTCTCAGGGGTTGCGAATCTTGCCTCCAAATCTGTCTTCTCAAATCCTGTAGTTTTTGAGATTTAACGTTTTTTTTTTTGATTTTTTCAAAAATTTTCAGAATATAAATATAAGAAAAGAACGTTTGAATTTGAATTTGACATATCTGTACTGAAGTGCTTCCAGGCTACTCTCAGGCTTTACAAGTTTTGCCACCAAATATGATTGCTCAAAAGCGTTTAGTTTCCGATATATGGCGTTTTTTCAGAAAAATTAGATTTACAAAATTTCACAGAAGTTGAAACTCCCAGCCCCAAAGTTGTCCCAATTTCTCAAAGTTCTCGGGTGGCTCTCAAAAGTTGCAATTCTTGACTCCAAAATTGGCTGCTCAGATGTGTTCAGTTTCCGAGATTTTAAATTTTTCAATATTTTTGTTTAACAATTTTGAAAACTTATTCTAAAATTTAACAAAGTTTGAATTTCTCAACCTTGTGGTGGGGTGCTGTCTAAGTTTTTCTAGAAAATTTATATATATACTCAAGATATGAATGCTCAACTTATTTTGCTCTCCTAGATATGACGTTGTTATCGTTTTTCAAAAGTGTTGGATTTCATAAAAATTATTTTTCAAAACTTGAATCGTCGATGCATTGACTGGGTGAAATCAATTTACTACCAGCAGTTGTAGATGTGGTCTCTATCCTAAAATATTGCTCAAATTGTATAAGTTTTCGAAATTGTAGTTTTTTCTGATATTCCAAAAGTTTCCATTCAACTAAGAAAAAGTGTTGATGGCATCAAATGATATACGTACCGACTAATGAAAAGAAAGAACTAAGTTAAAAAAGAGTCTCATTTATAAATTCAGTGATTTTTTAATGAAATTTTTGAATATAGAAACCCAGTTGCATCATAACGGCCATTTTTGGGTTTCATTTCTGAGTTGAAAGTGCGAAGATCTGAACAGTAGTTGTGGAGATTTGGCTTTTTTAATGTTTAAAGAACCTTAGTTGTAACTTTTTTATCGTTTGTTTTTTTTTGAAAAAGGGACGTTAGATGCCTCCGTCTATTGTTACAGTTACATTCTTTTCGTTTTTTTTTTGATAAATAGCAGTTTTCCTATTAATTTTTCTGTTGGAAGCACCGGAGGTGCGTTACACAGTTTCTTTTAATTTTCTCGAAATTTTATCTCCCAAATCTGAGCTTGTGTGTTCAGTTTAGATAGCAAGCAGCAGGAAATTCCCCTGCCTTAGCGGCTCTTCACATTTTTTTGCAGAAAAAGTTGTGGCCTTCGGAAAAGTCAATTGATTGACATTTTGACCGTGTTCTTTAAAATTGACAGTTTTTTTGACAAAAAGTTCTGGCCCTCGGAGAAGTCCAATTTTCGGTTTTTGACCATTGTTCTGAAACTTCTTGACTTTTCTCGAGAACTGCGCTCCCAAATCAGAGTTTTTGGTTTTAATTGAAAATGCAGGTGAATCTTTACTAAATAAGCGGCTACGCCCATAATTTGTTCACAAAAAGCTATAATGTTTGGAAATGTAAATTTTTCATTTTTTTTTGTAGGTTTTTTCTGATAACTATCCTGCCAAACCCAATGTCATAGCCTTGATCGAAAAATCAGTTTGCTTAAAGCATCATGGTTTATTATTGGCTACGCCCAATTTTTTTGGAAGAAAGTTATGGCCTTCAAACAAGTCCAAATTGAAATGTTGACCGTTTTTTTTGGAAACTTTTTGACTTTACTCGAAAACTACAGTGCCAATTCTCAGGTTAAGCGTTCAATCAAGACGATCGGTTTTGGGAATATTCTCGGCTTTATCGGCCTCGACCTGGAAGAAAGTTATGGCCTTCAAACAAGTCCAAATTGAAATGTTGACCGTTTTTTTGGAAACTTTTTGATTTTACTCGAAAACTACCGTGCCAATTCTCAGGTTAAGCGTTCAATCAAGACGATCGGTTTTGGGAATATTCTCGGCTCTATCGGCCTCGACCTGCTTTTTGCTGAAATAAGATATAGATTTTCAGAATATAGATATAAGAAAAACTTCACAAAATTTGAATTTGCCATATCTGTACTGAGGCGCAGATACTGTACTGTACTGGTGCCATATCTGTACTTGTTTCTGTTTTTTAATTTACTGTGGTTATTTAAAACTTGTGGTGGGGTGCTGTCTAAGTTTTTCTAGAAAATTTATATATAGACTCAAGATATGAATGCTCAACTTATTTTGCTCTCCTAGATATGACGTTGTTATCGTTTTTCAAAAGTGTTGGATTTCATAAAAATTATTTTTCAAAACTTGAATTGTCGATGCATTGACTGGGTGAAGTCAATTTACTACCAGCAGTTGTAGATGTGGTCTCCATCCTAAAATATTGCTCAAATTAAATAAGTTTTTGAAATTGTAGTTTTTTCTGATATTCCAAAAGTTTCCATTCAACAAAGAAAAAGTGTTGATGCCATCAAATGATATACGTACCGACTAATGAAAAGAAAGAACTAAGTTAAAAAAGAGTCTCATTTATAAATTCAGTGATTTTTTGATGAAATTTTTGAATATAGAAAGTCCAGTTGCATCATAACGGCCATTTTTGGGTTTCATTTCTGAGTTGAAAGTACGAAGATCTGAAACAGTAGTTGTGGAGATTTGGCTTTTTTAATGTTTAAAGAACCTTAGTTGTAACTTTTTTATCGTTTGTTTTTTTTTTGAAAAAGGGACGTTAGATGCCTCCGTCTATTGTTACAGTTACATTCTTTTCGTTTTTTTGATAAATAGCAGTTTTCCTGTTAATTTTTCTGTTGGAAGCACCGGAGGTGCGTTACAGTTTCTTTTAATTTTCTCGAAATTTAATCTCCCAAATCTGAGCTTGTGCGTTCAGTTTAGATAGCAAGCAGCAGGAAGTTCCCCTGCCTTAGCGGCTTTTCACATTTTTTCACAGAAAAAGTTGTCGCCCTCGGAAAAGTCAATTGATTGACATTTTGACCGTGTTCTTAAAAATTGACAGTTTTTTTGACAAAAAGTTCTGGCCCTCGGAGAAGTCCAATTTTCGGTTTTTGACCATTGTTCTGAAACTTCTTGACTTTTCTCGAGAACTGCGCTCCCAAATCAGAGTTTTTGGTTTTAATCAAAAATGCATGTGAATCTTTACTAAATAAGCGGCTACGCCCATAATTTGTTCACAAAAAGCTATGATGTTTGGAAATGTAAATTTTTTTATTTTTTTTTGTAGTTTTTTTCTGATAACTATCCTGCCAAACCCAATGTCATAGCCTTGATCGAAAAATCAGTTTGCTTAAAGCATCACAATTTATTATTGGCTACGCCCAATTTTTTTTGGAAGAAAGTTATGGCCTTCAAACAAGTCCAAATTGAAATGTTGACCGTTTTTTTTGGAAACTTTTTGATTTTACTCGAAAACTACCGTGCCAATTCTCAGGTTAGGCGTTCAATCAAGACGATCGGTTTTGGGAATATTCTCGGCTTTATCGGCCTCGACCTGGAAGAAAGTTTGGCCTTCAAACAAGTCCAAATTGAAATGTTGACCGTTTTTTCTTGGAAACTTTTTGACTTCACTCGAAAACTACCGTGCCAATTCTCAGGTTAAGCGTTCAATCAAGACGATCGGTTTTGGGAATATTCTCGGCTTTATCGGCCTCGACCTGCTTTTTGCTGAAATAAGTTATAGATTTTCAGAATATAGATATAAGAAAAAATTCACAAAATTTGAATTTGCCATATCTGTACTGAGGCGCAGATACTGTACTGTACTGGTGCCATATCTGTACTTGTTTCTGTTTTTTAATTTACTGTGGTTATTTAAAACTTATTTCACTTGCGAGAGCCAGTTATTGTAATCGGGAACTAGACTTTCTCGTAAACAACGTTTCTTAAACTTTCTGTCGACTGACTTAAAGGTTGACGTGCTCAACTTCATCATCATTCAAAAACAAATTTATTTAAGTTCATATGGTGTAGCAAATAGTTTTTCAAATATAATATTCAATATCTTGTAATGCAATGTTTTGATTGTATTTATGCTGTATTATGTTTTGATTGTATTATGTCTACAGTTTCGTTATCAGCTTAAAGAGGGTCGACACAAGTTTTTCCGCCATAGTTGTCGCTCGATCATCGAATCTCAATCTTTGTTAAGGCTGTTTACGAACATCGTCGGAGACATAGATATGTAATTTTTGCAGATGGAGTTATCTGGACTTTTTTTATTCAGCTTAGTTTTTGTGAAAAAAAAACTTCATTTTTTAAAAACATTTTGTAATTGTATCGCAAGTGTAGCGAAGCTCCGCTTCGACTCTGTGTAAAAAACTTCTAACCGTAATTTCACTTAATACATCAACCTAAAACCACTTGACCACTCAGATAATTGAGTGTTTGGTAAGTTTTGAAGAGCGATTTTTTTGGTTTTCACTCTGGAGCAATTCTTTTCCTGGCATCTAAAATGCAATCAAATGCGTTCTAAGACTCATCGGGCGGGTGGAAAAGGAGAAATTTGCCGAATTGTGAGGCCTTTCTTTTCGAAAACGTTTTCCCGAGGAAAGCAAACTGTGTAGCTGGGTTGCTGATTGATGGAAAAACGGCGGTGGATGTCTTTTTCATTTATTCTTTATTGTTCTGGCCTCAATTTTGCCTGCTGAAATTTCGTGGTCATGGTCGCAATTGTTTCAATCAATGTCGTGAGTTAAATTGAAGGACAGCCCAAAAAAATGGATGCTTAAATTTAGCGAATTGAGGAGAAATTTTGTCCCGAGGAAGGGAGCTCGTCCCGCATCTCCCTTGAACCCGCCCAGGTGGAATACATACTAGCCATTTGGTTTTGAGATGGCGTCTTTCAATCAGAATTATGGTTTTTTTTGGTTGTAGACAGTGCTCATCAAAGAGGCACTTTTCAGTATGAATGGTGCTTTCTGATTCTGAAATTACATATCTCTTGCAGCAGAGTTTCGGATTCGACGATTTCAGAAATGACCTGCAACGCAACTGTGTTAAGTCAGCGTTTAATTCTCAAAATTTGATTTGCTCAACAGTCTAGTTGGGTCCTTTCAGGTTACTCTCAGGGGTTGCGAATCTTGCCTCCAAATCTGTCTTCTCAAATCCTGTAGTTTTTGAGATTTAACGTTTTTTTTTTTGATTTTTTCAAAAATTTTCAGAATATAAATATAAGAAAAGAACGTTTGAATTTGAATTTGACATATCTGTACTGAGGTGCTTCCAGGCTACTCTCAGGCTTTACAAGTTTTGCCACCAAATATGATTGCTCAAAAGCGTTTAGTTTCCGATATATGGCATTTTTTCAGAAAAATTAGATTTACAAAATTTCACAGAAGTTGAAACTCCCAGCCCCAAAGTTGTCCCAATTTCTCAAAGTTCTCGGGTGGCTCTCAAAAGTTGCAATTCTTGGCTCCAAAATTGGCTGCTCAGATGTGTTCAGTTTCCGAGATTTTAAATTTTTCAATATTTTTGTTTAACAATTTTGAAAACTTATTCTAAAATTTAACAAAGTTTGAATTTCTCAACCTTGTGGTGGGGTGCTGTCTAAGTTTTTCTAGAAAATTTATATATATACTCAAGATATGAATGCTCAACTTATTTTGCTCTCCTAGATATGACGTTGTTATCGTTTTTCAAAAGTGTTGGATTTCATAAAAATTATTTTTCAAAACTTGAATCGTCGATGCATTGACTGGGTGAAATCAATTTACTACCAGCAGTTGTAGATGTGGTCTCTATCCTAAAATATTGCTCAAATTGTATAAGTTTTCGAAATTGTAGTTTTTTCTGATATTCCAAAAGTTTCCATTCAACTAAGAAAAAGTGTTGATGGCATCAAATGATATACGTACCGACTAATGAAAAGAAAGAACTAAGTTAAAAAAGAGTCTCATTTATAAATTCAGTGATTTTTTGATGAAATTTTTGAATATAGAAAGTCCAGTTGCATCATAACGGCCATTTTTGGGTTTCATTTCTGAGTTGAAAGTACGAAGATCTGAAACAGTAGTTGTGGAGATTTGGCTTTTTTAATGTTTAAAGAACCTTAGTTGTAACTTTTTTATCGTTTGTTTTTTTTTTGAAAAAGGGACGTTAGATGCCTCCGTCTATTGTTACAGTTACATTCTTTTCGTTTTTTTGATAAATAGCAGTTTTCCTGTTAATTTTTCTGTTGGAAGCACCGGAGGTGCGTTACAGTTTCTTTTAATTTTCTCGAAATTTAATCTCCCAAATCTGAGCTTGTGCGTTCAGTTTAGATAGCAAGCAGCAGGAAGTTCCCCTGCCTTAGCGGCTTTTCACATTTTTTCACAGAAAAAGTTGTCGCCCTCGGAAAAGTCAATTGATTGACATTTTGACCGTGTTCTTAAAAATTGACAGTTTTTTTGACAAAAAGTTCTGGCCCTCGGAGAAGTCCAATTTTCGGTTTTTGACCATTGTTCTGAAACTTCTTGACTTTTCTCGAGAACTGCGCTCCCAAATCAGAGTTTTTGGTTTTAATCAAAAATGCATGTGAATCTTTACTAAATAAGCGGCTACGCCCATAATTTGTTCACAAAAAGCTATGATGTTTGGAAATGTAAATTTTTTATTTTTTTTGTAGTTTTTTTCTGATAACTATCCTGCCAAACCCAATGTCATAGCCTTGATCGAAAAATCAGTTTGCTTAAAGCATCATGGTTTATTATTGGCTACGCCCAATTTTTTTTGGAAGAAAGTTATGGCCTTCAAACAAGTCCAAATTGAAATGTTGACCGTTTTTTTTGGAAACTTTTTGATTTTACTCGAAAACTACCGTGCCAATTCTCAGGTTAGGCGTTCAATCAAGACGATCGGTTTTGGGAATATTCTCGGCTTTATCGGCCTCGACCTGGAAGAAAGTTTGGCCTTCAAACAAGTCCAAATTGAAATGTTGACCGTTTTTTCTTGGAAACTTTTTGACTTCACTCGAAAACTACCGTGCCAATTCTCAGGTTAAGCGTTCAATCAAGACGATCGGTTTTGGGAATATTCTCGGCTTTATCGGCCTCGACCTGCTTTTTGCTGAAATAAGTTATAGATTTTCAGAATATAGATATAAGAAAAAATTCACAAAATTTGAATTTGCCATATCTGTACTGAGGCGCAGATACTGTACTGTACTGGTGCCATATCTGTACTTGTTTCTGTTTTTTAATTTACTGTGGTTATTTAAAACTTATTTCACTTGCGAGAGCCAGTTATTGTAATCGGGAACTAGACTTTCTCGTAAACAACGTTTCTTAAACTTTCTGTCGACTGACTTAAAGGTTGACGTGCTCAACTTCATCATCATTCAAAAACAAATTTATTTAAGTTCATATGGTGTAGCAAATAGTTTTTTCAAATATAATATTCAATATCTTGTAATGCAATGTTTTGATTGTATTTATGCTGTATTATGTTTTGATTGTATTATGTCTACAGTTTCGTTATCAGCTTAAAGAGGGTCGACACAAGTTTTTCCGCCATAGTTGTCGCTCGATCATTGAATCTCAATCTTTGTTAAGGTTGTTTACGAACATCGTCGGAGACATAGATATGTAATTTTTGCAGATGGAGTTATCTGGACTTTTTTTATTCAGCTTAGTTTTTGTGAAAAAAACTTCATTTTTTAAAAACATTTTGTAATTGTATCGCAAGTGTAGCGAAGCTCCGCTTCGACTCTGTGTAAAAAACTTCTAACCGTAATTTCACTTAATACATCAACCTAAAACCACTTGACCACTCAGATAATTGAGTGTTTGGTAAGTTTTGAAGAGCGATTTTTTTGGTTTTCACTCTGGAGCAATTCTTTTCCTGGCATCTAAAATGCAATCAAATGCGTTCTAAGACTCATCGGGCGGGTGGAAAAGGAGAAATTTGCCGAATTGTGAGGCCTTTCTTTTCGAAAACGTTTTCCCGAGGAAAGCAAACTGTGTAGCTGGGTTGCTGATTGATGGAAAAACGGCGGTGGATGTCTTTTTCATTTATTCTTTATTGTTCTGGCCTCAATTTTGCCTGCTGAAATTTCGTGGTCATGGTCGCAATTGTTTCAATCAATGTCGTGAGTTAAATTGAAGGACAGCCCAAAAAAATGGATGCTTAAATTTAGCGAATTGAGGAGAAATTTTGTCCCGAGGAAGGGAGCTCGTCCCGCATCTCCCTTGAACCCGCCCAGGTGGAATACATACTAGCCATTTGGTTTTGAGATGGCGTCTTTCAATCAGAATTATGGTTTTTTTTTGGTTGTAGACAGTGCTCATCAAAGAGGCACTTTTCAGTATGAATGGTGCTTTCTGATTCTGAAATTACATATCTCTTGCAGCAGAGTTTCGGATTCGACGATTTCAGAAATGACCTGCAACGCAACTGTGTCAAATGTGTGCTCGAACGCAAGAAAGACTGCTTCGTCTCCATGCCAACGGGTGCTGGAAAGTCACTCTGTTTCCAGCTTCCGGCTGTCATCTTACAAGGAGTTACCCTCGTGATCTCGCCTCTGATCGCATTAATTGATGATCAAATTGCCCATCTGAAGGAGAAACAGATTCGGGCTGCAACTCTGAACTCTAAGCAAAGTACAAAATTGAGAAGTGAAGTTATGAAAGATATTTTGGGTGATAAACCGGCAACTAGGTTGCTGTATGTGACACCAGAACAATGTGCAACTGGAAATTTTAAGGTTAGATTTTGAAGCTACCAATAATTGTCACCTCTATTTTCAGAGTTTGTTTCAATATATTAAATGCTAGAATATGTCGAATGCTCACATTCGCCGCTTATGACGAACTACCGTCCATCTTTTTTTTCCACAGCATTTTCTAAATGTTCATTATGAATGTGCAACATTTTGAACTCTTTAAAACATTTATGCATGAATAATTGCATTAAAGTTGAAAATGTCAGAAAATTTATTTTATGAACTCATCTTATAGTTACACCCAATTTTGAAGCGACCAATAACTTTTTTGTTTTGTTTTCTGAAGAGAATAGTGTCGGATTTGATGGACAAGAAGTGTCTGGTGTTGATAGCAGTGGACGAAGCCCATTGTGTGTCCCAATGGGGCCATGACTTCCGTCCCGACTACCTCAAATTGGGCACTTTGCGGTCCATGACATCAAGTGTGCCCTGGATCGCACTCACTGCCACCGCCACAAAACAGGTCAGTCTAATAATAATAGTGTTAGATTTCTTGTTACGGATTTTTTATGTTGTTCCACAGTATCTGTTATAATGGAGTTATACATGTCTTGCAGCAGAATTAGGAACATTGAAATTGAAGAACCATCGCTGAAGCATGGTCAACTCAACATAAACAAGGGTTTTTCCGATAGCAAATATGCGTATTATTTTCTACAGCACCGGTTTCATATACGGTTTTTTTTATAGAAAACCTTCGTTTGAATTAAGGGTCGGGATAGGTTCGACTGATAAGTTAAACATCAGTATACGAAATTAGAGTTAGCGAAGAAAACTAAGGTTGACCCTATAGTTAAATTTTTAAAGTTTCGAATCCCCTCGAAAATTTGAAAGATCGGATTGTGCTTTGAGTCAAAACAGAGTCGATAAATGCAAGAAAGCTTAGTACCGTTTCAGGTTGAAGAAGACATTCTGTCCAGTCTCAGTTTACATAAGCCAGTGCAAACTTTCAAGTCCAGTGTGTACAGACCAAATCTGTTCTATGAAGTGCAATTCAGTGACCTCCTGCCTGGCAGTGGTTTTGACGACCTTGTGCAATTCTCCCTCAAGTGTTTGGACATCGACACAAAGTTGCCGAAAAGCCTCAGAAAAGTACACAATTGGGATTAATTTTTTGTTTTGTCGGGCTTGCGTCATCCCATCTGAAATTTGCTCGGCGCCTCCCGGTTTTGTGTGAAAAAACACCTTAAAAACACGTCAAATTACAGCCCCTCCATCTGCGCTTAGACTTAAATGAAAAATTTCCGAAATGCAAAAAAATAATCTACAATGAGAAAATGACACGAACGTTTTTGACAAGTTTGCTTGTGGCGCAGTAAATGTTTTTTTTAACTGAAATTTTTTCATTGACAATCGAGACAAACCATCAGCATTTTGATATCTTTGTTTTCTTATGCTATTTCGAACTTTTTTACTAAGTGGCTCTCGTTTCATTCTCTGTCAGCTTGTTTGCTATGCTATTCTTTTTATTTGTATCACAAGTGTTGCGAAGCTCCGCTTCGTCTCTGAGTATTTTTTGGTAGCAAAAGAACAAAAATTCTAAAAATGATCTTATTTTTTCTCTTCAAAAATAACTGTGATTGGAAGTGGAACCTTCTGTACTACTTGCGCATCAATCGTCTTCACTTGTTTCATTTATTTAAAACCTGAGATTTAACTAAACGATGTATGGTTATGAGAAATTAGAATTTAATGGATATTCAGTTTCAGTGTTTTTTTTTCGCGTCTAATGCCGACTTTATCGACTTGTGTTGATTGGCTTGAAATTAGAGTCTGTTCAGCCCTCTGGTTCTGGTCTGATCTTCTGTCGCTCCCGTGTGTCATGTGACCAAGTTGCAGAAGAGCTATCCAGGAGAGGTCTAGTATCTAGAGCCTACCATGCTGGCTTGGGTGGTCAGGAGAGGTCACGCACCCAGGAAGAGTGGCTTGCTGGAAAATTTCCAGTTATAGCTGCCACCATCAGTTTTGGAATGGGAGTTGATAAACCAGATGTCAGGTGAGAGGTAGTTTCGAATATTTTGAAATGCAATTATGTCCAGAAACGGAAGGAATTGAAATTGGGAACTGCAATTGTTTGATAAAATTTTTGCCATCATTAAGCGTAAGTTTGGCTCAACTAATTTTGGTTAATCGTTATTGAGCACACTTAAGGTAATCTAAGAGAAGGAATTAAAAAGTTGGCTTCAAAGTTGTACAGACTCAAATTTGGTTTTTTGGTTTGATTTTTGATTTTCATAATTCAAATCATTTGCTAAAAGGAGGGCATAATTAAGCTCTCCAATAACAAAAGTGCAGATAGCGAAAAGAAACGTGAATGACTTCCAGTTTCGAAAGTGGATTTCAGTTTTGAGATTTCCCAGCTGATTTGAAAATTATCTTTTGACCAGTTTTCTCAAATTGGTTCAGCTTTATGAAAAAGGCCAATTATAAAAGATTTTTGACATTCGAAGAGTTTTAATGTGATATATTTTTGTCCCCGAAAATTGAAAGTTGAAAAATGTTCCAAAATAAGTCAATATATATTTTATCGGTTTCCGTTAGTTGAATGAGACTTTTGCAACTGTCTGTTGGCTATGTTTTTGAACCATAGATTGAAATGCCCGAATATTTTTGCTTAATATTTTTGTTAAAGATTTGTGGTGCACTGGACTATTCCTGCCAGCATGTCTGGCTATTATCAGGAATCCGGCAGAGCAGGCAGAGACGGACAAACGAGCGTCTGTCGTCTGTATGTGTCCAAGGCCGAAAAAGACACTTTGATGTTCCTAACCAGACGGACAGTTTCTCAGTCTAAGGTTACTATCCATCTAAAATCTAAAGAAACATGCTTTGCCAAAACAGGAATGCCTTCTCAGCATCTGGGCGATGAACCGGAGTCCAGATGGATCCTTAAAATTCGGAAATTTTCTATCAGTTATGCCGGTTGCTTTGCACTTAACTTTACCTTTAATGTTTTAATGTTTACATGGACTGTTTAGAAAAAGTATGACCAACAGAAATGGGAAATAATGACTAAGTCCACGATGGACAAACTGAAGACCATGTTCGAGTACTTCGAAGAGCTCAAGTACGGCAAGTCGCATCCTGGTATATTATCAATAATTATGCTGGATTTTATGCAATTTTTCGAATAGTCAGTGCGCCGAGAATAGTTACGTGTGAACCAGATCTTTTATCTTTTTCTTTTTTTTTGCTTAGAATTTTGGAAAATTGGACTTATTATGATTTTCAGCTGGGAATTTTGGTGCTTCAAGGCTTTGTTTGTGTTCAGATGTCGTCATAAGAGCATCTGTGAGAACTTCGGAGAGATGGACTTCTTAGTCTGCAAGAGTCACTGCGACTACTGCAAAAGCAAACCCAAAGTGGAGTCTCAGCTGAAAAAGTACCTCCACAACTCCGAAGGGAGATCGGGGTCCATGGGGGTTCCTGGAAGTGCAATGAACAGAGCTAGTACTTCATGGGAGGATGTGGACACTTCTGATCTGTACGGTGGCGGAAGACAAGGCATTAGCAGGTTAGCAGACGGTTTTTTGAACTTGATTAACTATATATGTCGGTTTTGACATAATTGATGACAAATTAGTCATAGATTTTTTTTCTGTTATTTTACGGGTGACGTTGAAACTAAAAAATAGATAGGACTGAAATACGAACTGAAATTTTTACTAGCTAGTTGAAATGTTTTTGAGCAGCTGAAACTGTAACTCTTCTGTTTTGAAAAGAACAGTTTCCAAAAACTGAAACTTACTAGCTAACTGAAGAAAGTTTTTCGATTACAATTCTCTAGCGTTTTTTTAGAAAAGAACGATGCGGAAGTTGCTTCTCCTCCGGCCAACAAAATCCATGCTATATATGGATTACATAGTGGTTCAGCAATACGATAAACTGAAACCGAAATGAAACTTTTATCGAAAAGAGCTGAACCTGTAACTGAAAACAGCTGATTACTTTTGATTTACAGGTAAACAACTTAGTTGACGCTGCTCAATTGTTGACACGATGACAATTTATCATTCAATTGTCTTATTACCCTTGAGACAAGCAAGGGTATTGCAATCGGGTACTAGACTTTTCCCCGAATGACTAGAGTGTTCACAGAATGGACAAAATTGAAATGGTAATCATTTCAATAACACCATTGTTAGTGTAGTTTGATGTAGTTGCTAAATATGTGTGGGCTTTGGGATCCTGGTCCGATTTTTTAAAGAATTTTTTGAGCCGAAAAATTTCGTAGAGATTCGGCTCTGGAAGAAGTCGGCTTTATTTTCGTCGGCTTATTTTCCGAATGTTGTTTTTTCGATAATTTTTAAAAATTTAATGTGAGGAGTGTTTGAAATCTTGTATGAATTTTTGAAAAAAACTTAATCAACCCACTAGACTAGTTAAAACTACGAAAAAATTAAGTCTTAATGTTTTTCGAAGTATCTTTGAAAAAAAGTTCATTATTTTTCAAGTTTTTTTTTCTGAGGTCATTAACAAAATTAGCTTGAAATTTTTTGTTTTGGTTGTTGGATCGGTTGTATATATCGCATTCTTATTATTGCAGAAAAAATAGCCAATTAGTTTTTGCATATATTTTTTAAAGATTTCAAGCCTGAAGTGAAAACAGAATTATATTAACTAAAATTTTCTACTAATTTTTTTCACGTACAGATAATATTGATACGCTTTCGGACTCACTTTTTTTAAAAAAATTATTCAATGACATGCATTTCTTATCTTTTTTTATCAATAGTAGTTTAATTGCGTTTTTCTGATTGAGTTTTTGTTCATTTTTTCTTTCTGTAAACTTGTCTTTATCTGATTGGAATTTCTTGCGTTAACAGATGCGAGTTTATAGTCGTGGAAAGCTCCCCTGCTTAAGCGGTTACGCACTATTTTTTCTTCGCAAAAAGTTATGGCACTCGGAAAAGTCAAATTTCTGACTTCTTACCGTTTTTTCAAACTTTTTGACGTTTTTCAAAAACTACCCTTCCTTATCTGAGAATCTTGTTTGAATCGAAAGCACTGCTTAAGTGAAGCTTCCCTGCATGAAAAAATAGGGCCGAGAGTTTTTTTTCTGGGACCATCAATTTTGTTCGGCCCAACGAAAATTTAGGTAAGCCTAATTTTTTTCAACTTTTTTCTTTTATTTTTTATGTTGGTTGTATCGCTTAAGTGATGCGAAGCTTCGCCCCGCCTCTGTGTTCAATTTTTTTTTTGAGCTAGCGGCTTTCGTCTCATTTCGGTCGGCTGATTTTCCACACTATGTTTGCGTTGTATCGCAAGTGATACGAAACGTTAATTGTATCTAGCAAAAAATTATTAGAGTTGGACACACTAAGAAAGAGTATTTTTGGAAGACAATACCATGGAGAGTAATTACGCTTGCGACTAGCAAGCGTTATCAAATCAGAATGTAAACTTTTTTGGGGTTACCAACCAGTTTAACAAAATCAGATGAATCAATTGCTGACATGCTCATGCTCATGCTTGGTGGCATGCTTAACTCCTGTATGCAATATTTGTTACTGGGAAATGTTTTTCACAATTAAAATGATTTTTTTATCGGCTTTATGGATTTCGTCCCAAATTTTGTCTGCTTGCCGGATGTATTAAGTTTTAATTGATTTTTCTTTTTTGCTTGATTTATAATATATTCAAATACAAGGCGAATGTTTCAGGTTCAATCAAAACAACTGTTTGCGGGAAGTGCCCCTGCATGATCGAATTTTTGTATACAAAAAGTTATGGCCCTCGGAAAAGTCAAAATTTTTGATTTTTTGACAGTTTTTTGATATATATGTTTTACTTGTTTCTCAAAAACTGCACTCCCAAATCTGAGTTTTTGAGCTCAATCGAAACAACTTGATGTGGGAAGCGCCCTTACATAATCAACTAAGCCGAATTATTTCTAACACAAATGTTAGGGCCCTCGGAAAAGACAACAAATGTTTTTTTCTTACCGTTTCTTGAAACTAATTGACTGTTTTCGTAAACTATCCTCTGTAATCTGAATTTTTCCGTCCAATCGAAATAACAGGTTGTCTGAATATCTTTGGTATGCCCAAAAGTTTTTCACAATTAAAGATAGTTTTTTGGAAAAGTAAATATTTTGGTTTATTGACCGTTTTTTGTCGAACTTCTGATTTTTCTCGAAAACTACCCTGCCAATTCTTAGGTTTTTTGGTCAATCGAGAAAGCCGGTTTAGGAAATTTTCTCTGCTAACGCGGCTACGACCTTCTTTTTGCAGTAAAAAGATATTGTTTTTGGAAAGTCAAGTTTTTGAACTTTTGACTGTTTTAGAAACTTTGTCTTTTCTTATAAACTACCCTGGGGTTCAATCAAATAAACCGGTTGCGAGAATTTATCCTGTAGAAGTGGCGTCTCCTTAATTTTGTGTAAGATAAATGATATGTCTTTGGGAAGATTTCAATTTCATAAATTTTCGCGCTTCACTTTTTTTAGTAGAGAAACAGCTATGGTTTTGGGCAAGTTCAATTTTTGAAGTTGCCGTTTGGTCACACATCAGTATAACAAAATTATCAAAACACCTACCTCCAGATTTAGCGGGGCCCCTAGTTATCTCTTTAATTTAAGCCTTTTTTTTTATTTTTGTGCTGTATCTCATTTATTTTTGCAGGTCCTATTTTTGAATATACACATATGTTACCGCATCAGTAAAAACAAGTTCAAAATGTGTCAAACACGTACTGCAACTTTAGCCGGTCGTGATTATTTTTTTATGGAAACACGAAAATTTTGGTTCACCTATTTTTTTTTTCGTTTATTAAGTTTTTTTATGTTTGTGTTGTATCGCAAGTTGGAGGAAGCGCCACTTCGCCTCTGTGTTGAAATTCGTCTTCAACAAAGGCGTGGAGGTTATATCGTTTCTATTTACAATCAGCGGCAGCTCTGGTCTTTACTATTGGTGGTCCGGTCCCATGCTAGTTTTGGATAACCGGACTGTCCAAATTAAGTTAAGACGATTGATCCATGAGGAAAAGAAGTAGCATATACGCTGTTTACACAACGAAGTCGCAAATAAAAGTGGTCATTTGGTGGCAATTTTGGTATATTTCATTTTAATCATATTTAAACTTATGTAAGCATAAACAATTTCATAGCATATATTGCTGCTTTATTTTTAGCTAGTGGTAGATGGTCCTGTTTGAATTAAAATGTGTTATGAAAATGTATGGGATTTGTTGTTAATCGTTTTTTTGCGGCGCTTTCGAGAACTTTGCACTTTTCGCAGAAGTTTCTTTTTTCAAAAACTACCGACTTTTAAAAAAAATGGTATCAATGGAAAAATTGTCTGCTCTTCTATGTGCTTGAATTTTTTGCTAGTCTTTTTTCATTTTAACTCACGTTCTACGGCCTTCAAAAATTTCAGTAGGTTTTTTTGGGTTTTTTATTTTTTTTTTTCAATTATTAAACGTACAAATCTGAGATGAAGGTTTCAATCAAAAGAATAAATTCCGGGGAGCTCCCTTCTCCAGCAGCTTTTCCTTAAGTTCAGTAAAAAATTTATGGAATTTCACCTGTGCAAGCGAACTTCAACTGTGCAAGAGGCTATGTTTGTATTTTGAAAAAAAATTAGGCCTGATAACTAGTCCAATTTTTAAAATTTTGCGCGTTTTTGGAAAGATATTCTTTTTTTTTCAAAATTAACCTGCTGATTCTGAGGTTGATAATTCATTAAAGGTAACATGGTGCTTAGGTTTTCCGTCTGCTAGCTGTTTTACCCTGTTTTTTTTTGTAGAAAAGCTGATGTGGACTTTGGAAAAATTCCTTTTTAAATTTTACAGTTTTTAAAGAAATTTCGTTACTATTCTCGATAACTTTTAGCTAAACCTGACTTTAAGGACTCATTCTAAAAAAGTCAGAGTGCGGAAATCTACAATCTAGAAATCAGGATTTGGAAAGCAGAGGCTATTCCCAACCTTTTTAGAGAAAAGTTTATGTATATAGAAAAAGTTGATTGATTTTTGGAATTTTTCACTTTTTTCGAAAACAAACCGGCCAAATCTGATATAAAGATTTCAATGAAAAGAGCGAGTAGTAGTTTTCTCCTTTAAAAAAGCGATTTATCCCCTACTGAAGCAGAGAAACACTAGGGTTGCTTGAAGTCCATTTTTTTGAAATTTTGAAAATTACGCATTTCGCTATCAGTACAATATATGATTGAAAATATTAGAACAGGTTGACATTAGCTGGGCCATTAGCTTACTTCTAATTGACCCTGGCGCAGATGCGGACACGAGGCTTCTAGTTAACAGGTCGGATATTCAAATCCGGAACATTTAAATAGTTTTTTTTTGATCGAATTTTGGCTGCTTAGCTGCTTTGTTGGTGGCGCATTCGGTCGTGGAGCAGATGTGAGAACGTGATACTGTCAGTCTCATCAAAATTTTTGTTCAAGGTGTATTTTTAAGCTTTTTTCCTTATTTCACTTTGTTTTGCCTGTTTAGCGCTCTTTTTTGCATTTGCCACT
Organism: Symsagittifera roscoffensis; assembly: GCF_963678635.1. Taxonomy (NCBI): domain Eukaryota; kingdom Metazoa; phylum Xenacoelomorpha; order Acoela; family Convolutidae; genus Symsagittifera; species Symsagittifera roscoffensis. The sequence goes on from NC_087062.1 coordinate 92,951,313, forward strand.
GGTCAGGAGTTATATGCAATTTTCTGTGTATTTTTCTGGACTGCGTAAATTTGCCTCATCTTCAATATCAACGAGCTTGGATCATGGTGGGCCTCGAACCTCCGACCTTTTGTTTGTGAATCGGGGTCTTAGCTACTTAACGATTGATCCCCCAAAGAGTAATGTGTTTTATTCAATTGCAGTGAATGGGGAGGACACAGTGGCAGCTACAGTGGAGGTGAGGAGGATGATGACAGTGACGAAGACGGAGACAGTTTTTTCGAGAGAAGACGAACAAAAGGTGGTGATGACGAATCGAAGAGTATCCTCAATGGAGTCATCGCAGATGAGTTCAAACGTCGCAAAGCTGCATCAGGCAAAACTGATTACGCCAAAGCGAGCTCAGGCTTCACCAGTGCTAAAAATATTATGAAGGTAATGAGCTTTTATTTGTAAATCTGTTCTAGCTATCGATTTCCTATGTTAAGTATTTTGCACGTTAGAAGAAAAGTCCAAAAAAAACATTTTTCATTCGAGTACTAGACTTTTTTTCCTTATAGATAACTATTTTTTTTTACCTGTTTATGGTTCTTTGTCGATGTCCGAGTTATTTTTTTGCTTTATTATAAAAAAAATTGCTGCCTAATTCTTTATGGGCGTTCGGATTTTTGAAAGTAGCTCGCTTTCAAAATCATTTTAACCTTTAAGAAGACTTCAAATTACGCTCTTTGATACGCTATCAGAACTGATGCAAAAGTTCGCTTTTCAAATTAGTGGAAATATTTTTTTTCAGAATTCACAAGTTAATGCAAAAATACTCTGGTCCTATTTTTTTTATCAAAATCCTGAAATTTATCAGTCTTTTTTTGTTCCCTTGAGTTCATTTACACTTTTCCAACTGTCGATTGGTTTGTCTTTTTCATAAAATTAATAGACAAATTTAATTGCTTGGCCGTCTGTTTTTGTAGAGTAATGGAAAAGCTGAAGTCGAAAGCGGTGGCACTACAATTGATGCAGCTTTTTCTACTTTGATTAATGCTTCTTCGTCCAAAATAACTGGTCTCACAGTGCAGGTAAATATTTTTTCTTAAATTTGACATTTCGGTGGTATATCAACCAGCCGAGAATACCTTAGTGTTATTACACAAGCAAAGCTTGTGTGATAGTATGAACTCTCTTTTTTCCAACCTAAGTCGCAAATATTAGTGTTCATTTTGAAAGTGTTCATTTTGATCAATAACCAGCTATTTCCGTATACTGGTTAAAATGTGTCCGCTCTATAAGTTGAGGCATGTTAGTTGGTAAAGTTCTTTTTTTGAAATTGAATGCTATAACGTCATCATTGGCGTGCGTCACTACAGAAGTTTTTTAGGCTCAAAGTTTTACTCATTCAGTTTTCCCAGTAGCGTTAACGGTCATATTTTTGCTCGTGTATGCGAAGTGCAACTTCACCTCTGTGTATAATACTTATGTAACAATTATGTAGCAGTTACGAAAGTTATACAATTCATTATTTCACTTGCGAACAAATTCATTATTACACTTGCGAACATTCTTTTTTCTAACCCAACTCGCAAGTAAGTGTTAATTAAAAGTTCACTTATTTCGAAATATCACTGTAACATTGGAAGTCGTATAGCATCTGTTCTCTGCTTTATTTGGTGTGGCTAGTGTTTGGTGTCAATTAAACAACTGCAACCAAGATGAACGAAAACCAACTGTAATTGACGTAAAGATTCCGACTCTCTGGTGGGAAGCTCGCAGCACTTTGACTTGACTACAACTCTCACAGTTCCGCTGCTTATGCTCTTCGGTTTTACACAGTTAGAACAAAAAATGCAATTATTTGAAAGCTGCTTTAAAAATTTTATGCTCGTAGACTGCACTTCATACCAATTAGTACCCAAATAAAAAACAGTTCCAGATGCACCCAAAGTTAACATCGTACAGGTATATGTGGTTGGCTAGCGACCGTCTCTGAGTTTAAAGGTGTAACTTGGTATTTGTAGCTAGCCAACTACCTACGTGACGTGTACACCATTATCATTTTTGATAATCTACATCTGAGGCTGTATCATTTTTCTTACTAACGCGGCGGTATTTTTAGCTGTAAGCAACGCTGCTTTAAACGATACCCAAGTCCTTTGATATATTTGGTTTTCCACTGTGAATTTCCACTTACTGGAATTATGGGGTTTTGTAGTAGAAATTGAAGTTAAAACTGAAAACTGAAATGTTTGTAAAATGAGTTAATTCCTACTGTTTCTTAGCTCTGTTCAAGTATTTAGCTGTATTTCTGTCTTTGAATGCGAAGAGCTCTAATCATTTAAATATTACGTGTGGCTATAAAATCTGCTCGTAAATATATTATGTTTTCTTGCTTCAGATGCGAGAGAAATTTCGAGCCATGATCAAAACTCATTTGAAAACCAATTTTGAAGCATCGGGTAATGAAATTGAAACGAAAGCTTTGGATAATCTAGCCAACGAAGAAGAACATTCAGTCCTGAAGGAATGCACAAAATTAATATCGTACAGAACTGCAGTCCTCAAAAAGGTAACGAAGGTGTATATATTTATTACGCAAGCAGATTTATCATATTGTGAAGTCCAATTTTTTTTAAATTTTTTAAACCCAACTCGCAAAAAAAATATAAATGCTCAGTTGGTGGCGTTTTGCTGAAATAGCTTTTTTTCTGTTTTTTTTTGGTACATAAGCATTATATCAGTTTTTTTTTTTCGTTGCGTCAACATTAAATATTTGTATCTTGGGTTATTGGTGGATAGTGTCATGTGTTTATTAAGCACCCATGGCGCGCATGTGCTCGGCGTACGACCCTTATTTTCGAGTCGGGTGGAGGGGGTTTGATTCCGGTACATACCAGAATTTTTCTAAGAGTCTATGAATGTTGGCCAGACTCTTACATAGGTCGCTATGTTTTTTTTTGTTTTTTTTTGTTTTTTTTTTTTCGTTTTTTTTTTCATGAAAAGTCCTTTTTACTTTTTTGCGGTTTGACTTTGGTTTCTTTTTAAGTTCGATTCAATTTCTTTGTTGAAAGGAAGGCAGAGTCCATTCTCTAACAGCAAAAATGTTAAGGTCACGAAAAACCTGAAAGACTTCTACTTTCGAAAGTAGAATTTAATTTTGAGATTTCCCAGCGAAATAAAGGTTTTACTTACTGATCTAGTTTTTTTTTCAATTTTTATCTCTGTTTACTTGCGCTCATTGACACTTTTCGAACTTTCTGCTGGCTATGCTGGCTTCGAACTTTTCAGGCCGGGGCTACTTTTGTCATTTTCTCGTTTGTGTTTCCGAAGTGCAGATTAGCCTCTGTGTGATTTTTTTTCATCATTCCAACGACGCACTGAGTGGCGAAGAAATTTCAGGTACCTCGAAAAAGTGTTCTAGGAGGTGAAGAAATGTGGTACCATGTTGAAGCCCTATCAGATGTATTTCAGATTCTGAAAATTTCGGTTTCTTAATTTCTACTATGATCTGTTTTGAGTTGTAAAACAGAAGTAGTTTTTACGCTTGCAATTACGCTTTTTTCGGTTAGCAACTGGTTTTGATAGAATCATTTGATAGGTTAATTTATAATTGATTTAGATTTCTTAGCTTTTCTGGCGCAGTTGGTCTAGAGGTAATAACTGCGCCTGGGACCCAAACATCCTAGGTTGTAATCTAACTCCAGTGAAAAATTCCGTTTAAGGAAAATTGTCGGTCTATTGTTTGTCTGCTTCTGTTTCTTCGGCTAAGTTGGCACATCTCGGTTTTTTCTTGTGCTGCAATTGATATTTATCGTAATTGAAAAAGTTTTGATTCATTCCTGTAAATTGTAGTTTTGTTCAATCTGATTTTTTTGTATTTTTTTTTAAAAGAATTTTCTGTCTTAAGTTTATTTCAAAAGCCTCAAATGTTTTGATTTATATTTTATCCGCCTAGTGAACATAATTTGCGTCATTTGAAGGTGTTCGTCCTTTTTTGGGCTGTCGGAGTGGGAGAAGATACGTTCAGTAATTCGTGACAATAACTTCGTTTGCGACTCAACGGGAGTTTACAAATTTCTGATTCCTGATTTAACGCCGGCGATTGTTTCTGGGCATTTTTTTAACCAAATTTAAACATCATTGCTGACAAAAAACATGACGTTGTTTGCGTGTGTGGGTAGATTAAAAAGAGTCAACATTATAATCTGCGGGTCTATCGCCGGTAGCTTTTTCGCTTCAAACAAAATGATGAAGTTTTGAAGAGATAATTTTTTTTCGGCTATTGTCTATTTTTTGCTCTAATGTTTGAGATCAGACAGAACCGTATAAGCCACGTGCACAGAGAACTGGTAATACTACATTTATTAAGTTGTTGTATTTTAGATCGGCGAAATAAAATCTGCCACCTCTGCGAAGCAAGTTTACAAGGTATTGACTGTCAGTCATGATAGAATGAGTGAAGACAATGTAGTGCATAGTTCTGAAAATCTTTGTAAACCTACTGTTTCTACCAATATCGAGAAAGAAAGTGCAATAAGTTCACATAAAGAGGAAGAATTCATAATAAATACATCAACATGTCAATCGAATGAAATGCAGGAAATTCCACAACAAAAAACTGGCGAAACGAGCATAATATTGACATCTAAGCAGTGTTTGGAAACAAAAACAAATGGTGAACTAAGTCTTGGCAGTTCTGTCCCAAAAAGTAGCAAAAATGAACAGACGGCAGCGGGCCAATCTGATGAAACTTCTGGAGATATTATCGAAGGAAAATTAAATGGATCAAAAGTTGATTTGACGACGTCTCCTAAGAGGTCATCTAGAAAGCTCAGCGGATGCAATCAGAGTAATATTAAATACTTCTTCAGTGGAGGAACCGCTGAAAAAAAGTCATCATCATTTTTATCCTCAATAGACTCAGGATCTGCAGCAGTCAGGGTGTGCAAGGATTCTGCCATATGCGTCGAGGGTTCGAAAAAGCGCACTCGTCGCGAAGATATTGGACATGTTAGTTTTTTGCTAAAGTTTTTGCTGAAGTTTTGAAGGTGTGAAAGCTGATCAATCTTTATTGTTATAAATGCTGTTTGCAAAAACCAGGAACTCTGTTCATTTCGAAAGCCGAATTAATTTTAACTCACCTAGCTCTATAACCAAATGGAATTGCACGTTATCTATTTTTAACAAGTTTTTGTGAGTGTCTGTGTGCTGAATGGTTTGTTAAACTACTCTTCTGAAGTGGCCGAACCAAACCAATTGATTAATTCTGTTCTGATGAATATTTACCGTGCTCAGGACATGGTTTAAATTTTTGAAATTCGTCAATTATTTTTGAAATTCGTCAACGAGATGAGTGACTTCTAAGTTTTTTTACTCACGTTAAGAAGCGTAGCCTACGTTTTCGACTTTAAGAGGTGTAGCTTATTCCACTTTCTATGGAAAAACTGTTAAGCTTTTTACAACATTTCTATACGGCTGAAATTTTTAGATTCGAATCTTAATGGATGAACATCTTCGAATTTTATTTTTTTTTTAGACTTTTTTGCCTTCTATTTCGACCACTTTACTAGGGTGCAAATTTTCATATGCGAAAACTGTGAAAAGTTGGTCTGAACTTCTAATTTTTCTGACTATTTTTACAGACTGGAAATTTTAGACTGAATTTCGAATCTAATTTTTAAAAGGATTTTTTTTTGTTATTTTTAGCTATTATTATCTGTTTCGGCTCTTTTTTTATTCCATCCAAAAATCAATTTTTCCACATATTAAGTCTTAATTTCCACATCTTAAGGCAAAATTATTTTGGAAACTATAACCTGCAGAGTTTTACCAAGACAAAAAAAAACACAAAATAGCTACAGGAAAATAATGCCGATTATCTGCTCAAAATTCGGCCTTGTTAGAAGTCGGCTTAAGAATACAATGATTTCATTTATATTAACCAAATCTACTAGTGCTATCAGTATGTTTTTCTATCAGTGCATTTATACATTGAATATCACAAAATCGCAAAAGAAAGAAATTTGGGCGGAATTAGTAAAAAGACCCACTGTTTCTAATGACGCATTTAATAATTCAGTCATCTGTCTAACGCAAAAGCTAAAAAAAATTCAATGTTCTACTTGCACAGCAGCCTGTCATTCATTTTTCAATTTGGATTTTTGATTATTGATAGTTTTTCTCGATTTTGTTCTAGAATGTAAATGAAGCTTCCTCGCTCGTACATACGCGCAGTAAAGTGGTGGCTTTGAGCGACCTAAAGGACATCGCGAATGGAGTGAGGAAAATCCTGACTCCCTTCTACAGGAACAAGGAGATTGCCAGCAAGGTCTGCCGGATTATTCTGCTGTAATATGTAATCAAGACAAGACTTTGATTATGTTGAAAACGAGAGGAAGTTATTGTTCTTACTTTGATTAGACAAATCCATTATCCCTAGAACAACGTCACAAGGATTATCATTTAGGTGACATTTTTTTCTTCGATTAGTGATTTTTGTCATGGTTTGTACTTAGGAATTTATAATATTTTTTCAATTTTTCAAATCATTATTTAGATTATATTTTGTTCAGGACGTCTTCAAGGAAGTTGCGAGACATCTCACCCACTCGTGCATTCGTTCAATTTCACTTGAAAAAAGTAAGTTTGCGAGCATTATTTTCAGTTATTGGTTATCTTTTTTGAAGTAGAACGTTTCAGTTTCGACAGTTATTTTGTCTGTTTTTTTTTCCATGAGCATGACACGCGTCATTATCGGTTAATTTCTTGCTTCAATTTGGTATATTTGTAATTATGCAATTTTAAATCACTTATAGCTAAACGGCCAATTCGAATGCTGCTAGATCGCGGAACCAGATGTATCAGGTTTTTTCAACGGAACCAGATGTATCAGGTTTTTTCAACCTAATCTTCAGTTCGTGTCAAAAATGATTAAAAACAGCTTTCAAACAGTCGATTTGCGTGCTTTGCCATCTTATAAAAGACTTAAGTTTGTCCGCGTTGCTTTCTCTGAAAACCTTTTGTTTCAACCTTTTCTTTCGAAGTTTTTTTGGACAATTTTTCAACATTCAGAAAGAATCACAAAGATTGGAAATGCTGCTGCATGATGTTAGCAGAAGCGTATTTGTTCATGGTTTGACCACTTACAAAGCAACTTAATAGCTTGCGTTTTGGTGAGACAATTATGATTTTATGCAAGCTACCTGAAAAAAGAGGCCCGAGAGTTTTGACCGAAATTTCGCGTGTCGTACAACTGCGTCTGCTTTTGTATGGTTCCGTATTTTTTAACGTTTTTTTCGCTAGGTTTTTCAATGCCTCTTTTTATATTCTTCACTTTTTTATTATTACACAAGCAAAGCTTATGTTATATTTATGATCTATCTTTTTTCTTCCAACCTAAGTAGCAAATATTGTTGCGACGCAAGTATTGTTGCGATAAAGTGTTCCCTTTGATCAAAAACCAGCTATAAGTACAGCCATTGCTAAGGATATTAACACAGACTATTATATTTCAAATAGCACTTTAGCTTCAAGGTATCATGGATCTGTAGCGTAGAGGTGGGAAGGAGACCCGCAACAAAATATAAACAAATACTATTTTTGTTTCTCGACTTTCGTAACGGAATATTTGTGCTCGGGGTGGTTTTTTTCTTCAGAAAAATTTCGACTTTTTAACTAGCCATTTTTGACGGGATTTTTTTTATATCATTCAAAAAGTATCGTCCTGAGCTTAAATTTGGAAAGTTATTTCACCTGTGATCATTTTTTGTAAAGTTATGGGGTTAAAAATTGCCAATTTATGACAATTAACGCGCGATATATTTCGCGCTATTAACGCGTAAGCGCAGATTTAATCCGTCATAGAAATCGTTCCAAATTAGTTGAAGGAAGCTTATTTGCCATAAATGATATGCTACTAGGAGCGAAATTTATCTTTTTGTACTTTATATGGCGTGTGGGGGATTTTCACAAAAAGTCTCAAATTAAAAAAAAATTCATTTTATTTTTATTACATTAAATTTTTTTATGTTTTTTTGCTCCATAGGCTGCTCTATAAGTTGAGGCATGTTAGTTGGTAAATTTATTTTTTTTTAATTGAATGCTAATACGTCATCATTGGCTTGCGTCACTTAGCAATTATGTAGACTCATAGTTGGAGTGCTTCACTTAAGAAATTTTGTAGACTCAAAGTTTTACTCATCCAGTTTTTCCAATAGTGTTATTGGTCCTATTTTTGCTTGTGTATGCGAAGTGCAACTTCGCCTCCGTGCAAACGTTTTTTTATCGTATAATAGTCGCCGCTGGATCAATTTGATAGAAACAAGACTTGCGGCCGCTATTGCAGCAGCTGTTGTTGTCAGAACTATGCATTCGCATGCTCATTCTATAAAAAAAGTATATGATTTTCCAAATACAAGAGTGCTCAAGTAGCAAAAATTGTGAGCCCGCCCTTGTCAGAATAAAATTTCTCTCCAATATTTATTGACAAGTAAATACTGTTTTAGACATGCAAAGTGTACAGCTTGTGGTAGATGAGTTCTTCAAGAAAAACAAAACGTGTGCCAGCTTGGAGAATTTCTCCCAGTTTCACTGTGCTATCAAAGCGTCATCATCTAAAAAGAAATAATTTCTACAGCAGCCAAAATACTACTACTGACTAAATTGTGATTTGGCTGTAAAGTTTATTTTTGATAAATAATTTAATTTGAGCATCTTGAGTGTTTTAATGGTAGTGAGTGATGCTCGAGGTTTTGCGTAAAATGTTGCTCACATGTGTTAATAGAAAAATTATTCGTTACGAGGCCAAACTGTGCACTGGATAGGCGCACAATTTATGCGTAGGGCGCACAATTGTTTGTAGGTTTCTGGAATCCAGAGACAAGTCTTTGAACATGTTTACACTTGCGAACCTTAGTGTTATAGTTTTAACTTTCTTTTTTTTTCAACGCAAGTCGCAAATATTGTTTCGACTTTTGTTGTGACTAAGTAGCAAATATTGTTGCGACTTAAAGCAATAATATTTGCTGCTTCGAGTTTGCTGCATCGAATTGGCAATAAGATTTTCTGATATTTGGTTGCACCTTTGATATTTTGTTGCACCTTTACAGCTTATTGATAACATGTGCTTTGACATTCGAACAGTTATAAGTTTACACAGTTGATGCATTTTTAATTCATCGAGCGAACCGAAGAAAGCTATTTGTTTTAAACATCATAACAATAATAAAATCTCGGTTTCAGAAATTTTTTTATTCAATATATCTCGCTATTTTTTGAAATGCATAATTTATACATAATGTGGCCTTATGATTTGCGATTTATAACATGCAAATTTGTATCATTTTGTATTTGACGCTACTTTTGCTGCATTGAACTGGCAATTTATTGGCATATGTAGCTGCGTTATTGGTGGCTAGTTCTTGGGGGTTTTAAGCATCCGTGGCTGAATGTTATGTGCGTGAGGCTCAAATTTGCTAGGTCGCAGATTTTTGCTAATTCGAGTTTCTGCTGAACCTTTTTGCACTTGACAGAGTTGCTTTTTGGTCGTGTTCTCGCAATTATTTGCGAAGCGCAGCTTCGCCTGTGTGTAAAATTTTGTTGGAATGATCAAAGAAAACGAAAGAACAAAAGAAGAACAAAGAGAGCGTCCTTGTTGCGGAATCCGATTAAAATTCACATAATACACAGTTTTCCTCGTAATGTTTAAGGGATTTCATTAAGTTCAGTTTGCCTTTTGTTGAAAGAAAGGCGAACTCCACTATCGAACAGCGAAAGTGTAAAGGTCTCGAAAATCGTGATCGACTTCTAATTAATTGGAATTAAATAATCAGATATCCCAGCGAAATGAAAATTTTACCATTTGATCTAGTTTTCTCAAATTGAGTTAATTTCCGCAAAAAAGAGCCAATCATAAACAGTTTTTGAATTTCAGACAGCTTTAAGGCCATATTTTTTTACTTAAAATTTTGAAGGTTTTGAAAAACAATTTCTTTCACGTGTTTCTTTCTGTTCATTGACTCTTTTTAAGAGTCGATGATCGTAGTTTAGACTCTTATATAGGTCGCACTGTTTTTTTTCAGCAAAAATCTTAAAATTTTTCAGGCTCAAATACACTTTTTCGCGGTTTGACGTTTGATTTCTTTTCAGTTTCAGTTCATTTTTTTGTAAAAGGGGAAGGCAGACTCCACTCACGAACAGCAAAAGTGTTAAGATCACGGAAAACGTGATCGACTCCTGATTTCGCAAGTGGAATTTAATTTTCCCAGCGAAATATAAAAATTTAGCTATTGATCCAGTTTTCTAACATTGGGTTGATTCTATCAAAAATTTGCTTGTCATATATTTTCCTAGAGTTTCAAAGACTTTTAAGGGCATCGTTTCTTTTTTCAAAATTGGAACGTTGAGTATTTAAAAAAAACAATCAGCATTTTTTCTGTTCAATTGAGTGCATTGACTCTTTTTCAACTGTTTGTTGGCTATATTGGCTTTGTTTAAGAATCATGATTAAAGCACTGGAGACTCTTTGATAGGTCTTGATGATTTTTTGTATGTTTTTTTTTTCATGAAAGTCTTGAATTTTTCTCATGCTCAAATTTGATTTTTCGTGGTTTGATTTTGGTTCTTTAATTTCATTTCAGTTCTTTGTTACAAAGAAGGCAACATTTTTTTTCATCGAACAATAAAAGTGTAAAGGTCACGAAAAACATGGTCGAATTTTTATTTTTACACTTACGAGCGTATTATTACGAACCTTCGTTTTTAAAGCTAACTCGCAAATATAAGTTTTCCTTAAAAGTAAAAAGTATTCCTTTATTTTGGTGGCATTTAGCTATAAACTCGAGCTGTAGCTTGAGAATTTTTTCTCTGCTCCATTTGTGGCTAGTGTTGGTGATGTTTTAAGCGTCCGTGGCTGAGTGGATAGTGTGTGACACTCTTAATCTCCACCTCGCAGATCGAACCGGAGACATAGCCGAATGCTTACTGATTCGAGACTTATTTTTTTTCTTATCGATTTTATAGAGCTGCTTTTTTTTGTGCTTCCGGTAGAGTTTGCACAGCACAGCTTTGCCTCTGTGTTCTTATTTGTATCAGAATAAAAACTTTTCCTATTGATCTAGTTTTCTAAAATGTAGTTAATTTCATCAAAAAAGTGTATATCTTTAATTGTTCGAGAAATTCAAATGGCTTTAAGTGTATCTAGTTTTTCTTTGAAAAGTTTGAAGGTTGAGACTTTTTAAGCAACAAGCCACTCTTAGTTTGTTTCATTAACTTTATTTGGCTATTTCTTAAGCCTGTAAAAGGATCTTTCATGATTTCAAATCGGAACAGAAGATAGGTTGATTGTATGTAGTCTCAAAAAACGTTTTGAAAAATTTTCTATATCATGCGGTTTTTCAAGTGATCACTTTAACATTTTTTGTTTTTTATTTTGCATTGTATATATTTTTTTATCGCAAGTGCTGCGAAGCTCCGCTTTTCTGTGTCAAAATTTGACGATCGTCAAAAATTCTTGAAATTCATATAGATTTAATCTCATA
>NC_087062.1:92963016-93056488 GCF_963678635.1 Symsagittifera roscoffensis
CGCAAGTGCTGCGAAGCTCCGCTTTTCTGTGTCAAAATTTGACGATCGTCAAAAATTCTTGAAATTCATATAGATTTAATCTCATATTCTTTTTCTGTGGGTAAATTATACTTATTTTAGTGGTAAATTGTCTTCATAATAATTATAAGATCGTTATGTGCAAATGTTTTTTTTTCAATTTTTGGCCTTTTAAGGATATTTTTCCATGCTCGTTTAACTAGAGTTTGAGCCTTAAGTTTTCATCACAAACAACTTGGTCACCAGAAACGAAAAAAAATTGTGTATTTTTCAAAATTCCTCCGAAACCCGCGTTAACTCTCAAGCTGAAGAAACATAAATCAAAAACTCCGTCCATGAGTTAAGCTGGAAAACATTGAAATCATAAGAAAAAAATATGACCTTAAGTATACACATTTTTTTGCTGACTGGAAGTGCCGAACGCCGCTTATATTAATAACCACGTCGTCTGTTTGTTCGGCCACCCAGACGGGCGGATCTAGGATTTTCTCGAAGGAGGGCGGGTTTTCAAAAAATTTTCGAAAGTTTCGTCGACCTCTATTTTTTTTAGGTCGACTAAATTGTTTTCCGAGCGCTCCCAGATCATTTTGAAAAGCCTGTATCGACAAAAATTTTTGCGCCGCAGGTAATTTTTTTGAAAAAACGGGTCAAAATAACCGTTTTTGGGGAAATTTTGACCAAAAAGTTGCGTTTTTTGGCGCGCGCTCCCCTTCAAAATTTCGTCGACCTCTATTTATATTAGTTTATATGGGTGCCAAAGGCGACTTTAGAAATTTTTAGGGTTGGTCAGCCTAAAATGGATATCATAAATTAACACCAAAGGGGGACCCTTGTTGAGGGGGCGTTCACCTCCAACACCCTAAATCCGCCCCTGCACGCAAGACTATATTGCTGTATAATTTATCTAGCAACTCTAGTATCTGCAATGTGTCTACCAGCTAGTGAAAACCATCATTTTTTCTCGACAAGAAACAGACAAGTTTTACAGCAAGGGTAGAACTGCTGTGTAAAAAAAAACAAAGAATGTTGCAATCACAGTTTTCAAAGCAAAAAATGTTTAGCAAGCAATATATATATATATATATATATATATATATATATATATATATATATATATATATATATATATATATATATATATATATTTCAAAATTAAAAAGTGAAATGGTTGATGCGTAGATTATAATAGACTTAAGCAAACCATCTATATGTTGCAAAAATATATTGCGAATGACATCCTGTAAATGACGACTAAATTTGAATCTGAATGGCGATGATGTTCACACCAGGCTTTTTCGACACTGAGGCGACCTTTCAATTTTTTTTGGAAATCCCAGTCACGGCCAACAGATATTTAATCATACCACAAGAGAACGCTAAGAGTTTTTATGAACTAGTTGAAATGGCTAGAAAAACGCACCAGAAGTCATAGTTCCTTCCAGTCTTTTTGTGACGTGGTCGGAATGATTATTAGTTTTTTTTATCGAAGGGTCGTTTTTGTTTTGCAAAATACCCGAGATCATTCTGTGCTAATTGCCCAGCAACAGGCTTTTATTCTTTCATGAACAACTCAATTGCCTCAAATTTCCATGGATTTAAATGGTATTTTTTTTGTTACTGCAAAAATTGCTCCATGAATAAGTGTTGGAAAACGTGTCTGCTTACTGTGCTGTCGATTTAATCGAATGTTTGCTCATTTCTTTCTATGCAATCTTAAATGTACATTTTTAACATCCATCATTTTATATTTTAAGCCAATGGATGTAGGAAATAGTGTTTTTTTATCTATTTGTAAGCACGTTGTAACATTTTTTGGCTTGTTGGCCATCAAATAGTCCCATTTTCCATCTGGAGGCCTAGTGTGTTTAAATACATAATTCGAAGTTTGACATAATTATATCAGTTATTGAAAGCTTCACATGCAGTCATACCATTTTGTTACGTTTAGTTGAGAGAAATTAACCTCATTGATTGTATTAGTTTGGACCATGTGTACGTTAGCGACAAAACCTTTATTTCATTTACTTATACCTTATTTTTGTTTTAAAGGAGTAATTCTTTCAGCACATAACGTCATTTATATGTAACTGATTTTTCTGCCTAAAAATAAAAAATGTCGCCACTGAGAAGAAGAACTGCAAACGAAACTAAAACTGCAACTATAAGTAAAATGTCGATAAAATCTAGAAACAAGCCAAATTTATCATTATTCCTTAATATAAAATCCCAAACAGTTTACCATTTTGATAATTACAAATATGACAAATATTTCAATTTTTCGAGCCCGACCTCCGGCAAATGGGAAGCGTGGGAAACTAATATACTTGATACTTATTGCATTTACTTTTGGAATTGCACCAATCCGCGCCAGAAGTTTGTCGCAAGACAGCATCTACCAGCCATTGGGAGATACTAACTATGGCCTGTTGAAGCAAATTATGTATGACCTCAATGATAGTTTGTCAGCGGAAATACGAGAAAGCGGGTGTGTCTTGGACCATGGCGTGCCTCCTGCTCTCTTGTTTGAATTGGATGCCATCATAATGGACCTCGAGGATGCGTGTATGGACTTGAAATCCAGTCAAGCCTCGACTGACGCTCAGTGGCGGATTTTGAAATGGACGATGGGATTCTGCAATCGACTAATGCAGATTCTAGGGACGAAAACCTATGGACAGGAGCTGAAGAAAAATTGTCAAAGCGACCTTGAACCGAAACCTTGGAGAGATAAATCAACCGATGGTTGCTATTGCGTAGCTGTGAACAAAGTGTTCAATCAAACTAACGTGCTTCGATTCTGGATTTCGCAAAATGGCCAGAACGATCGCGACCTGAGAGAAAAACTGGAGAAAACGGCCTTGAATCAAATCGAGATTGGTTTCGTTGGGTCCAAATCATTGGCGTCTGCCTACACGGATGAACAAGATGACAAGGACACGCCTTCAGATAACGGAAACAAGCCGATAAGCTTTCAGCAACTGTTCGTGTTCGCATTGGTTTTCATCATAGTGATGTTTCTCGCATTTACAATTTACAAATTTTGTAGAAAAAATTCTACCGGAGCTACAGCTGTTGCTAATGTAAATGTTATAACCGCTGTATAATGCTTGTTTGTATGCAATCATCGCTGTCCTTGTTTCGTTTCCGTAAAAAGCAGCCCGGGCTTGTTTGCTAGCTTCGAGGTACGTGAAAGTTCAAAGAATTTGAACTCGAAGTCAGCAATCAATCTTGAGCCGCTCGTTACGTTTTGGAAACAATAAAATACTGTATTAATATTTACATTTATAAAGTTGAATCCACAATCTTAATTTGTGCAATATATTTCATTAGCTTACTGTTTTCACATAAAACTTTTAAGTAATCATCGGAAGCTGTAGCAGGTTGAGCAGGGTTCAACAATTTGACGTTTTAAAAAATTAACACCTTTTTTTCATTTGTCTTTTAGATCATCTTGACAATCTCGGGTATAAGTGTTGAGTTTGATCAAGGTCACCTCCTATACAATTGTAAGTATCTTGTAATCGGGCACTAGACAATGTTCACGTCGACAGCTATCACTGAGCTCTCTCCGGCGAGCTTCGCCGCTCATGATTGCGCTGCAATGTATGAGGATATAGCTGATGTTTGAATGAAGTTTTTAGACTCAATTTGATTGGATTCGGGTGTTTTTATTATCCGAACTTCGTATATCATTTTCAATTTGTAACTGAATCAAAATCTGAATATCAGTTATTAACAAAATGTATGCCAGTGAAATTTCGAAAATTTGCGGAAATTCAGTAAGAGCCACTGAATGTCGATGAAAACGTTTGTTCATGAGAAGAATCATCATTTTTGGACGAGGAAGTTTGAAAATAAAATTTTCAGATTTTCAGATTTCGCAGCAAAATAAAAAAATCTAGCTATCGATCCAGTTTTCTAACGTTGGGTTGATTCTATCAAAAAAGTGCTTGTCATAAATTGTCCAAGAGTTTTAAGGACATCGTGCTTTTTTTCAAAATTGGAGAGTTGAATATTTAAAAAAAAACGATCAGCATTTTTTCAGTTCAATTGAGTTCATTGACTCTTTTCCAACTGTTTGTTGGCTATGTTGTCAACTTCCTGTTGGCTATGTCCAAGAATCATGATTAAAGCACTGGAGACTCTTTGATAGATTGATGATTTTTTGTTTGTGTTTTTTTCAGGAAAAAGTTTTCTCACGCTCAAATCGGATTTTCGTGGTTTGATTTTAGATTTTTTAATTTAATCTCAGTTCTTTTATTAAAAAGAAGGGAAAATTCTTTATCAAACAATTAAAGTGTAAATATCTTGTCTAAACTTATCATCCAAAATGCCATTTGTTTTCTAGTTTCTTGTCTGAGTGTATAGGACCTTTTGCTGGTTTTTGCTAGCTTTCACTTATCGTAACAACAACAAGTGTTTTGTCCATTTTCCATTTTTTTTTTGTTTAAGTGTGCTCTTTCTTGGAATTTTTGTTGAATAGTTTGAGCAGTTTAGTAGCATGTGTTCTCCGCTTTTAAAGTGGCTAGTGTTTTATTTTTTAAGCGTAAGAATCAGTTGTGTGGGGCAGTTGATTTGAGTTTTCGAGGCCTGTGGTGTGGTTCAATTCACGAGGGTTTTTTGTTGTCTAATTTATTTAATTTTCCTTTTTCTTGGCATTCTTTGTTTTATTTTGAAGCTATCTCTTGGCACTTAAGGTTTTTGCAAAGTGCAGCTTTGCCTATGTGTCTAAATCATATACTTAGCTTTTCAAAAACCAGTGAATCGAATGCTTGGAGATGAATCAGCTGATAGTTGCGAATGAACATAATCATGACAGACAACTAATGGAAAAGCTGAAACTCTTGCTATGTCAAGTTTGTGTTGTATCGCAAGTATTGCTAACCTTTGCTTCGCCTCTGTACTTAATAGCTCAATTGCACCCGTCCCAATCAATTCGATGTGCAATTACTGCCTTTCAGAGTGGTAAGCTTGATTTCAAACCGTCTGTTTGTACTTTTTGCCATAAATTTTTTCGAACAATTTCATGGCTGCGAAAAATTGTTGAAAAAAAAACAGGTCAAAATTGACGTTTAAGGTAACTTTGGTAATGTTTGACTAGCAAGTTGCTTTTTTTTCGTAAGCGCTTTCCCTTAAATTGAGTGTCGAAGAAACTTTTAGAAAACTGTTAGAGTTAAGTGATTAAAAATAAATGCCATAAATCAGTATTAGTAGTATAGCTAATTTACACTGGGATCGGGGGGTTGATCCCTACAGGGATCATTGGGTATTGAGATCCCAACGTAAGTTTTTGAGATCCCATGTAAAAGTACTGATCCCATGTAAAAGTACTGATCCCATGTAAAATTTTTCATGATCCCAAATAATGATCCCACAAATTTGATCCCAATGTATAATTTTTTAAACCAATGATCCTAAATGTAAATTTTTGTTAGGTTGATAGCTAAATCGTCCAAGAGCCCACACGGTGTATTTCGTTCTTTTTGTTCATGCACCAAATTGGAGTGGTATATAAAGTGGTTATAGCGATTAGTTTCATGCATGGTATATGAAAGACGCTTGATTTCTGCACCGAATTTAATTGAAATATATGTATAGAATCAGCTTGAAATTTTTATGTATTACTATAGACTGGTTTCTGTAAACGTCTATGCCAAGTACTTTCAGGAAGAAACTGTTGAAGAATTAAACGGAAAACATACGTTTCAAGGTTAAATTGAATTTTGTAAACTTTTGGTTCAAATATAACACCAATTCTAACACGCACACTGGTACACATTAAAACATAAAACATGTCATAAAGTCAATATTAGATAAGAAGCGTTGGAAGCAAAATTATTTCTGGCTTGGCCATTGAATGTAAACGCTGTTACTCTTTACTGCACAATGTTTTACACACTATCACATTAACAAATATTTTTTTCTTATTTCCTGCGAAAACGTTTTGGTTGCGTTGGCACATCTTCAACGGCTTCACGATCTAGAAAAGAATTATCCGACGATTCTGCAGAAGTTTCAGCACTCAAATCGGCAATATCGTCACTGTCAAGGTCACTCTCGTTTATCTGATCGAGATGTGCAAATCCAGGATCCGGAGTCTGGAATCCTATTTCATTTGAGGCTGTTGACAAAAGATCGAACAATGAACGATGTACATATGATTGACTTGTGCTGGGGTCAATGAAGCTATCTTCACTATCGTATTGCACATCTTGCGTATAATCCCAGTCTATTTGTGTTCGATCAAGTTCTTGCGACATACCATCTAGTATATTCTCTTGATCCCATTCTATTGGTGCGTCATTGTCTTCAAAATGAGCAACCCATGCATCTAGATCGTCATCATCATCACTATCTCGATCTAACGTTTCATCGTTCGCACTATCGGCAATTAATGTAGAGCTGTTTTTACCACGACGACTATCGTTTGAAGGCGGTTCTGAAGACTCGATGTAACCATATGGCAACGTTGAAATGCCATCATCCAATATATACCGTTTATCGTCGAACGATGACAATGCTATCTTATTCGAACTAACAGTATTCAGAACATGACGGTCAGATGCAATTCTGGTGTTTTCAGCTCGATAGAGACTACCCATCTCAAGAGTTTCTTCATACTTCCGATGAGTAAGAAGATTTTGAGTTGCCCTGGAAATGCCTTTAGCTGAAAGCTTACGATGATCTATTTAAAATGAATAAATGATTACTAATCGTTAATACAATGAAATTTTTTTTTCGAAAAAAAATGTTTCCCTAAATTTTCGACAAATTTTTTTTCGAAAAAAAAATTTTTCCCAAATTTTTTTTCGACAATTTTTTTTTCGAAAAATTTTTTTTTCCCAAATTTTTGAAAAATTTTCTGCCTTTTTTTCAGACAATTTTTTCATTTAAAAAAATTTTCCCAAATTTCGGAAAAAATCTAAAGTTTTTGGTTTTCCCAATTTTTTTTGTCGACAAATTGAAAAAAAATTCTAATTTTTTCGACAAAATTTGATGAGTAATTGAAAGTACTCACGTAGAGAGACGATTGAGTATAACTTGGGTTTTAAAGCAATGAAGTCCGTGATGGTGTCGGCTGGGAACTCATCTTTGTATTTGAGAACTGTCAGTTTGTTTTGCTTGTTAAACAGGGGATGGTTTTCGGGATACTTTGAGAAATCGAATTCGTCAATAATGTTGGATTTGTTTTTCAAAATTTCGTAAAAATCTGCATTCTTTTCGGTTTCTATTTCGTAAAGCAAACTATCGGTATCGGAATAAAGAACTCGACACTCAAAGTTTGGTTTCATAATTTCATAGTGAACCCGATACATTTCAAATTTAGCGATTTCAAGCACGCATGCTCCTACTATGGTAGGTACATTCCAATTAATGACTCGTGGTGCTGACGTCAATGCCGCTAAATCATCACCAAATATTTTAATTGTCTTGAAGTCAAAAGCAGAAATTTGTTGCATTGTTTCTTCAGCGTTATGTACAATATTAACCTTCACTCTTTTTCTTTTCAATTCCCATGTTTTTCGATATGCAGAATTATTCAACAATTTGTACACTGCTTCTTCAAATTTGTTTCGTGCAGCTTTCCTTTTGTTTGTGTTTAGGGTTATATAGGGTTCTAACCATAGTTCTTGCTTGAACTTTAAAACTCTATGTACTTTCGTTATTTTCAAACCCAACCGAACATAGAGTTGTAAGAGTTTGTAATGCACTGTATAATTACTCTTGTTATGCAATGTCTGAAGCAGTTTTTTTACTTTGCCAGGAGCAACTCGATAATTATCATTGCTTTTCATTTGTTCTGCCAGATCTCGTTGGTAGTCACTTAACCACTCCTCTGGCACCACTTCTTTGGTTGGTGCTAAAGGATAGTCTCGATGGGACTCATGAAGTTCTTGAGGGTACCCGAGATCTATTTCAAGAATGAAACCAATATCTGAATCTTCTGGAGTTGCCAATATTTCATCAATGCTCGTTTAACTGCTTGTACTAACTTCACCGTCTTCCTCAACATGGATGAACTTAAAGTCCCGTGCTGGTAATTTATGCATTTGCATAACACCTCCATATAGATTATTTGCATCCAACATGAAGCCATAACTTGTTTTTTCTTGAGGGTTGTACTTTTCATTCATGTACGGGTTGTTTGCTTTGAATTTTCTTTTTTCGAAAACAGATGCTGTGCCACATCGCATCATATTTTCCTCAATTTCTAAATGCTCTCTTTCCGAAAGAAGTTCAATATCAGCATTACAGATCCTCTTGAAAGCATCTCCCGCAAGATTCAACGCAGTAAAATGATGCGCGCAATCTAATCCGTAGCTTGCGTGAGTTATCGAACGAAACTCTTCAAAAACACATGCGAGAAGAAGAGTATCACATGTGAGATAGAGATTGTGATATTGCTCTAAGTTTATGCAATTGAATTTATCGAAGACTGTTTGAGCATGTTTTAAATCTTCTTCACTAACACTGATTTTTCCTCCTTCTAATGAGTTTCCCCATGCACTGAGTGGTGGCAGATTTTGTTCATCAAACTTGAATCGATTTGACATATAGGAATAAGGGTAAAAACCTTTCCTCTTTAGAAGTGCGCGAGAACTCTCATCAGCTTGTTTGAAGTGTTCGTCTAGTATAGAGAACTTATCAGCTGGTAAATTATCAACAAGTTTTTGTAACGAAGAATTCAAAAGTTTACATGAGTCTATGAATCGCATGTATTCATAGACATTTTGCTTAACACCATTTGCTCGTGTGTAAGTGTCAACCAATACACCAATGCTTAGTGAGATATACTTCTCATCTGTTGCGGGTATGACTTGGATCGTGCTCTTTGGTTCCAACTCACCCAAAGCCAAACAAATATGGTGAAGATCATAATTTTGTATATTGTGTCCAACAACTGGTGTATGTCGCAACTTTCGTCGCGCTAGGTTACACTTTGAGTGCGCCCACCCTAGGAATTCACCACTGTAGTGACAGTGGTCCAAACATTTTGTTTCACCTTCAACCAACTCTGCTAGGCACAACCAGCATGAGGTGGCTTCATCCTGCTTCAGGATAGATCGATTGCCGATATAGTTTGGGTATCGATTTTTTTGTTGGTAGATTTGTTTTGCTAGTATGTGTAACTGCTCGATGAATTTTGGTATACATTTCTCACTACTGTTCAAATCAACGAAGTATGGTTTTGAAGAACCATGTTCAATCGCACACAGAGAGTAACCAGAGGGTTCATGTTTTTCTAAGATCCTAGACGACGAAGTGTTCGGGTTGTAATTGCATGTGGTTACAGGTTTCAAAAACGATTCGAAATCGAAGTAGATAACGACAGGAACAAAACTAAGTGCTGCATAGTTGTTGAATTTGTATTTATTGCTTCCATCTTCAGCGGATGGCCTTTTTTTTTTACTGCAGGTTCATGTTCTTTGCATGATCTTTGATGCATCTTGTTCGCTTCTTCGCTATAACTTATGTGAAAACAGTTCCGACACAGGCGCATGAAGGTACGGAATTTATAACTTTTGATTTCACATATGAATCTTAACAGGTTAGTTATTAACACGAAATGATGTTTACCCGGCTCAAATAACAACAAAAGATCCATGCTGAATGTATCTTCAGACTCATTTTTTGATATCAACATAGGCACCAAGTCTCCTTTTTCATAAAGAAACACATTGACACGAACTTTGTTCAAACGTTCAAATTCGGGTATATCTCTGAAACTCATTGGGGTTGGAAACTCACCGATTGGTTTTTTGGCGTTGCTCGTTCTGTAAGTTGCAGGGCATGTTTTTTCAGCAGCTGGATCTTCGTATCTTCCAACAATTTAATTCAAACGATAATGGAGGTGATAAGCAGCAGTAAAACAAAGATTAAAACAGTCATGGTCATCATGGTTGCGAATATTAATTAAATGACTGGATTTTGCAATTTTTAATGGCAATGTTATATGTGATGACCCTCGAATGGGATTCATTTTACCAAATTTGATAAACAATCTAACCACTTGTTGTAAAACCCATCCGCTTCCGTGTGAAGCAAATGAATGAAGCACCGATTGCATTCTATCGACCATTTCATAAAACGTTCCATCCGCAAGTCCGTCGGATAGAACCGGAAGCATAAGGGAATTAACATAAATGTCAACAAGCTCATTTTGAGTGGGGTTGTTCGGATCTTCGTCATTGATCACTGACGGTTTTTGTAAACTCAAATTTAATGAAAATTGAACTTTTTGGGGCCATTGGAAACCGTTTGCCAAAATCAAATTTTGGATTTGTTCTTTGTGCTTAGACATAAATTCTAATATATCTACACTATCATCACCAGGAATAAGATAAGTTTTCAGGGTACCATTGAAAGCAGATTCATGTAATTCAATGTCATTCACATTCATGGTTGGGGCAATTGTTTCGTTTTTGCTGATGGATGCAGTATTTTTACTAGTAGCGACAGGTAAACTATGAAGAGTAATCATATGGTTATTGAGTTCATTGTTAGAAACAAAGCCTAAATTACAATATTCACATAAATTGGCTATGCTCTCATGAGTTGAAATAAAATGTTGTTCAAGAGAAGTTAACAATAACGATGTGAAAGGGCAATCATTACACATGTAAATTGGAATACCTTTTTTCATTGCATGAAAATTTCATTCATGTCTGGTTCGGTGAGTTTTGAATGTGAAAAGTATTGGACAAAAATTACATTTGTATTTTGCAGGATTCATTATCAAGTGTTCCAGAGAAATAGAAGTTTGCAAATAAAATTCGTATTTGTACAAAATTTCAAATACATAACACGACTTCATGGGATTGGATGAATTTGAAAATATGCTACATGTAATCCCGCTCAAATTTGAGTTTAAACGACAATCGCCCGCCCAAATTTGAATTCAATTTAAAAGTCCCGCCAAAAGTTTTGATTGCCAATAATTTGTAAAATCTAAATAAATATTGATTTTAGTCGTTATCATGTACAAACTTTCAAATACATAACACGACTTCATGGGATTGGATGAATTTGAAAATATGCTACATGTAATCCCGCTCAAATTTGAGTTTAAACCGCAATCGCCCGCCAAAATTTGAATTCAATTTAAAAGTCCCGCCAAAAGTTTTGATTGCCAATAATTTGTAAACTCTAATTAAATATTGAATTTATTCGTTATCACGATCAAATATTGTTTCTTCCGATCAGTTTCAGTCCACAAAAATCAATTAAAAGAGACAATACATTAATTAAGTTGTTTAACTTTAATAACAATATTCTGAAAAAAAATATTTTCGATTTCTTATTAATGGCTTGAACATGTGAACTGAATAGACTACAACATCTCTTTTGGTATAAAGACTCACTAACCATCAATGTTGCAAAGTAAAAAAAACTCATTAGACATGGTGAAGACTAATTAACCGTGAATAATGTAAAAGAAGAAAAAATATTAATTTCTTAAACAAAACATGTACTTTAAACATTATCATATATACATTATCATGATGACACTTTCCCAAAAATTTCATCGAAGACTTAACGTCTCTCACTCAGGTCATATTTTTACAATCCATAAAGCAATTTATATGTTTCCGCAAAAAAATAGAAACAAAACTTGAAAAAAAATACTAAGTTTGTACAAAAATTGATGATCTCCCAAACTAGATGCTGTACAGTGTCGGCACCCTGGCTCGAAAATGTCCAGCTCGCCGAGAGAAGCAATATGAGTGGTCGGAAGACTATATTCGGACCGTGTAACAAAAAGTTAGAAAACTGATATAGGATGAGGCTTTTCGAAAATGAAATGTCTGTATCTCTTCAGTGGATGGTATGAACATAGTCGTGCAATATATCAAAATACTGCTCACGACCAGTTAATTAATTTTGATCAGAGGTCTAAAGACTATAGAATCTCAAGTTTACGAGATAAAAATTTTCAACATTTTTCCGAGATTTTAAAATTCAAGTTCTTTTTTGTTTTTTGATTGAAGACTTATCGAACATTCGGTTATAAAATGACTTATTATGCTCTCCTTTTCCTAGCAACTTGATAAGTGAAGCATTAAGAGGCTGAGAGTTTTAATTTACAAAATTTTTATACATGAGGACACCAAATGAAATCTATTAAACATCAATCTGAGTTTTAAGTTTAAATCTTTATACACAATAAAACCAAATTAAAATCAATCAAACGCAACAACAGTTCAATAAAGTTAAATAAGGTCTAAATACTCCTGAGCTTTTCTAGTGTTGTTATCTTTCTCTTTTTCTTTGGTGCAAGGCATAGAGAAGGAGTCAAATTTTCCATTTGATTACTCACTGTCGCTTCGGGGGTGCGAGTTGCAGTTGAAGAATCTGGTTCATCAAGCCATGGTGACACTGTAGGAGAAGGATCAGCTTTCGGCGTAACTAATAATGGTGATTCAATCTGTTCCATTCCCCATAAGCGATCAAAAAATTCATTTTCTTCAAAGTATTCTAACTGGTTTTCACACATCGGAGTAACATCACAATCGTATTTATACAAAAATTTTTTTACTGGTTTTGATAAAGTTGAAATATCAACCTGAAGAGCAAGAGGCTCGTCAGGATCTGTATATTAACCAGAATTTGTAAGGTAACTCAAATACTAGCCAAGATCAATTTTTAGACGAAGACCGCTTTGCAAACCCGCAACTAACCGAAATTTTTTAAATTAAAACACCATATCTATTTACATTAAATATTTTTGATAAAAAGCACGATCATATAATTTCAGAAGCACTAGTTGACATACAAGCATATGAAAGCTTCTATGATAAATTTCAGTTATTTTTACTAACCTTTCACTGTCTTCACCACAGGAACGCGATTTGCACTGTTCCCACGATATAATGTTACGCACTAAACAAACGCAAACTTACACATATTATCGTTTTATACAAAACCATTTTGATTTACACACACCATCGCGACAACCCCACCACCGTTTTCAGTTTATTAACTCGAAATACACATCACCGTTCTTTCTTAATTTTACATTTTGCATTAAAAATACTAACCTCCACGGCATCCTCCGCAACTATGACCCAGTTACCCAAATGTATATATTCTGTCCCATCACGAAGACCTTCAATGATGAAGAATCAAGACCCTTCATTATCCCGCATGAATTCATACAACCTATCGAAATACCCATACTAGAATATATTCATAACACTAAATATAATCATAAGATTTACAACTTGATCCAAAACACACCTCATGAATTTGCAGTAGGCACAGAAGAACTAAACACCATCAACGCACTTCAATTGCTTTGGCCACTGCTACAAACTAAAAATGTTATACGCATACTAGCCAAGTTATTGACAACATCAGACTTGATTCACGACATCTTCCCACATAGCTTTTTCCCAGATAAATAAGGTAAATATGAATTAAAATAATTTTCACATATAAATTCAAAATTGTACTAACCATTTTTAAATTTATTATTTTAGTGTTCACACCACTATCATCTACAAAACAGAAAACAGACAAATAAAAATACAAACTTGTTAAATTATAATAATACTCCTAAATCTTTCGCACTAAATAATGTAGTAAAATTCATACCCAATGTAGTAATTTCATTTATAAATTATTTCCCCAAGAAGCAGTAAAATTAAAAACGATGAAAATTTATAATTTTAAACTTCCCCAAAAGCAGTAAATTCGATTTCTAAGCAATAAATTTATAAAATGAGAAAGCAGTACTAACCTTTTCAATATTTTCATTCATTCGCGCAAGAATTCTATCCAAACTCGCACAACTCGCCCACGAAGAATTGTTTAAATAATGATTTTATGTTTCAAGTTTTCACTAACAACAACTCAAACAAGCAATAACAAGTTTCAAACTTTTCTTTAACTCGGTTGGAAAGGAACTATATACTAAACCAAACCAACCAACGCAACTTACTAAACACCACAAATCATAAAATAACAGCATGACTAAGAAAAGAAAACCAACGGTACCCAAACTGGATTAACCCAGCTTAAAACTGGAAAATTTATTCTTTTGAAGACTATTATAAAGTCTAAGAAAGAAATAAAAAAAACACAAAAAAGTCGTAAGACAAAAGCAAACCAAAAACAATTTGATTTTTGAAAAAAGGACACAACCAAAGTAACATAAGAAAGACCAGAAAAAACCAACATAAAATGTTGTCACATAACAGGACTTCTCAAAGAAATAGCATGAAATCATACTCCTGGCCTAACCCACCAGAGAAGGACGTCCTGAGCATGCTTATAGCTGGCCTAACCCACCGCGCTACACCCACGCTTTGTGACCACACTTCAATTTTTAATAAGAGGTACTCAAGGGTGAGCAACTCTTCAAAATAACTGAACTAAAATAAAACGCTTTTGTGAAAACAACTAACTAAGATCATGACTAAAAACCAAAATAACAGAAATTTATAAAATGTAAATCATAATATGCAGTATATAGATCACAGACAACAACAAAGACGAACATCCAAAGACTAGACGATCCCATCACACTCGAACAAAAGAATGGCTAAACACAACCGACATGCCGTCCACAATCACGACTCAAAGGATTTAGAGTACGACTTGACTTCGCAGAAAAGGACTTCATTGAACTAGACCAATGACCACCTCGATGTTCAAGTATACGTACAGATCCGAGTTACAAGGCATCCCTTCCAAACACGATTTTCACGCCATTCCCAGACGAGGCTGCGCACAAAACAGTTCTCTACTAATACAGAAAAATCTGACATAGCAAACCATTTTGAAATCGGATTGATTTCATTGGGGATCACAGTCGTTGTCGAATGACAAGATAACAATTTCCTATCCCTAATTCCAGCGTCCTGGAACGTTCTTCTTCAAGAGGAACCGGATAAGAAAATGATGTTTGCCAAATACTAACGTTCATCATCCATCCTTCAATTACAGAAAGAAAGATAAATCTAAAAACTCTGTAAACCCCGGATGGGTGGAACCGGATCTAAACTACATTTTATCATTGGATAAATTAGATATTTTACCACTATAAAATATTTAATGTTAACCAATCATATTCCATCTAACTAACAACCCACTTATTTGTAAGTGCTGAAATTACTTGTAATTTCAGCACCAGAGAGATTGAATTTAACTTAGAAATTAGTTACCTCTCCAAGAGAACTTCAGCAGTCGCAATAAGCCAGTATACTCTAGATCTATTGAGCCTAGCAGAGACTAGTTAAACACTCTGAGACTAGTAGACATAAGAGTAAGATTAGGATCGGTATTAGACTAAGAAGTTGCACGAATCTATCCGGCCGAAAATAAGACAACATGACGAGCAGACGGTGTACCCTATCCGAAATTACTCTATGAGTTATACACCCTACATCTTAACTCATAATAAGATCAATATACTTAAAATTCTAAAATACTAATGACATAAATTAATAAATTAATAATAAAAAAAGTTATTAGACGTGTTAGGCTGCGCTCGAACCGAAGTACTTGGAATGAAGTGAGAATGCTTGCATCTGATTTGTTGAAGTTAATTCAACAGCGATCATGGTTTGAATGTTGTATCTTACTTTTTATGTTATTATGCTAAGGTGTTAAAACTATCTTTTTTGGCGTAAAAAGAAAGAGATCTTTGCTCTGATTCAAAAAGTGTCGGTGACATGACATAGTGCAGAAAATTCAGTTCGCCGAATAAAATAAGAGCGCCAGTTTGCCGAAAGTGCTCATTGTTGAAATATAGTTATCACCGCAAACAAAAGGAGACAATACTCGGATTTGTTTTTGCTGCAGAGCTGAAAACTAAACTGGGGAAGTATTTCAAACTTCACGCCAAAAAACACAAAATACTTATCTTAGTATCACTTAGTACCAAACTGGCATGTTGAAGATAGCGAATTGAAAACTTTAATTCAAAAAAGTTTTCGAATTTCGAGAACGCTGTCAAATAGTTCTTCAGCCGATTTCTTTTAGAATAAAGTTGATACCATGCCTTTGCTCGCTTTCTCTATCATCTCACTATCATAATCTGCGCTATCAGCTAATCCAATTTGAATATCCCAAGAGTACACTCAGATAATTCGTCATTCTCATCACTTTCAGCTCTTTCTTGTATTCGCGCGTTATTAAACTGCTCCAAAGGCTTTCGAAGACAAACAAATAGCTCTCGACAAGATGGGAACTGTAAGTTTTTTCTTTAAGTATTGCCATATTTAATACTTCGGGATTGTTCGATGGTTTGACTGTTGTTTTAGGGGGCTGAAAATGAGATGTTTGTCGGGCTTGGTCGCAAAGAGGTGATGGAAGAGTCGAACAAGCCTCTGTGGAGAACTCTTCGGATAATTCTTCTGGTCGTGTTCTGGCTATCCTGGGTCGCGTTAATAGTCGGTGGGGCTCTAACAGTTCTGATGAATTCATCAAACTGCGAGTAAAATTTTTATCCATAAAGAACTCAGACACCTGGGAATATTATTTACTGTTACTGATATTACTGTAAATACTCATTGTTATTGTAAGTGCTCTATAGATGGTTCCGAAGAAGCAAAACTGTTGCATATTTTCGAATACGCTCCGATGTAGGATTCCTCCCTTGGCAATTCTTACTTATTTACAACATCCACTTTGATAGAATCTGTCTAAGTTCCATTAAAAAAAGGCCTTTTGCCAATAATTACTAGTTCTGATGGGGCAGTGCTGGGAGAAACTTGATACTTTTTTAAACTAAGAAAACCTTGTCAAAAACTTTGGCTTATTTTCCTTAGAGATTGCCTGCAGTGCTCGAATTTTTATCAGAACAGAATTTCTCAAACGTATTGGGAGTGGTCGAAAAAATATTTGTTCGCTATAGAATATAAGATTGAAATTTTAAACGGTTTGAATACAAGATACGGAAGAACTCTTAGAAAAAATATGGTTTTTGGATTGACCAATCAAAAATGGATATATTGAGCGCCAGGATTTCGGAGAAAATAAACTTCGTGATAAAAACCAATACAGCTAGAATTTTAAACGGGCCAGGTAGCCCGTGGGATTTCACTGGCAGCAAGAACAATTTTGCCGAAGGATCGGAAAGTGCCGAATAAGTGAAAACAGGGGCGGATCTAGGATTTTCTCGAGGGTGGGGTGGATTTTTTAGGCCGACCAAATTGATTTTCCGACCTCTCCCAAAGCGCTACAAGGACCCTGAAAGACCCTGACTTTCAATTTCGAAATGACAACAAAAAGGACATTAAGATGGTATGTTTTGTTTATTATCAAGTCTGAGTGTAAAATTAAAGTCTAGCTGAACAAAAAACAAACAAACAGCGCAGAATGTTCCGACTACAATCAATTCAAGGAAAAGAAGTCAGGAATAAGAGAAAATTTAAAAAACGTCTATTTTTTTTTAAATATATCATTTTTTTCCCTGAAATTCCTTCTTTTCAATTTAAGTAAAGGACGACTGATCTTAGTGAAATAGTAAAATGTGGGAAATGAAACGCATGAGATGCATAGATAAATTTAAAATTATAAGAAGCAACTGGCTTTAAAAAATCGGAAAAAAACGCCCTTTCATCATTTTCGTCTAATTTAGTCTGTTTTAAAAAAAATAAGGTTCAATACAACACCTAATTAACCAATTTGACCAAAAATACTAGTCATACCAGTTCCAGATATAGAAAATGCTAATCAAACATTCTTCATGCAACTATATAAGTACGGAATATTAAATGGAAGGTATATGATTAGGGATTTTTCATGAAGTGTGTTGAAAAATATGTTTTTTTTTTTAATTTTTAGGTGTTCACTGCAACCAGACTGAAGTTACAAAGGTCCTGGTTACTCAAATAAAAAAATGGATATCTCAAAAATAGTACAAAGGGGACCCCTCCTAAAGGGGACCCCCCGGCCTCCCTCCTAAATCCGCGCCTGATTGAAAATGTTACCCGTACCCAGTAAATTTTCTAAGAAAGATCTAATTATTTTATGATCTGAAACTCCTTGTTTTATATCTGAAACATGGATATGCAATACAGTATTTTCAGATCTCAAATTTACATCTGAAATTAGATCCGAGAACACGTTTTTAAAGTATCCAGCCGTTGTTCTCACATTCCTTACAATATGCGTATAATGTATGAATTTCGAGAAAACATTTCGATATCAAATCTATAGCTGTTTCTGCTATTTTTAACTATACTTTGATTAATTAGCCGTAAAAACTTGAAAAGCATTCGAAAACTTACACAAATGCTTTTTTATTCTTGAAAATATTGCTATTTTTTAAATTTAAAATCGGTAAGCTTAAAGTATATCTTTAAAAACGCCAAAACGCCAACTTGAAAAGCATTCGAAAACTTACACAATTGGTTTTTTATTCTTGAAAATATTGCTATTTTTTAAATTCAAAATCGGTAAGCTTAAAGTATATCTTTCAAAACGCCAAAAAATGCAATTATTTGGTTTAAAAAAATCCTAAAGTGCTTTAAAACGCCTTTTTTACCTAATTTTCAAAATTTTAATAACGAAAAATTTTCCAAAAAATTTATTCAGTGTTAAGAAAAACTGGCTAAAGAATTTTGTTTTTTAGTTCAGTTTCGAGCAAATAAAGCGAGCGATCAGGCTAACAATTGCTTATTTATGCTTAATTTAAGCCATGCAAAATTAGTTAAATGCAATAAACAATTTTTGTTTTGAGTTTGTAGAGTCATTTTGGGAACCAGAAACTTCAAATAAAATCAAAAATTTTCTGCAAAAAGTTTTGAAAAAACAAAACAAATTTTTGTTTACTTTTTCCGGTCATTTTTCTGCAAAAGCTTTGTCCAATATGCCTATAATACTATGACTGTCTAATTTGCCTAAATTTTCTTTTACACCAAATCTTTTCATCGCACCAAGCAGAAAAAAAATTTTAGGCCGTAGTTTTCCAAAGAGTATGGTCGGAAAATTCGGTGCTACTTGCGCAGAGGCCGACTACCCTTGTTGTTTTAAAGCAATGCAAATTCTGTAAAAATCAAGTGAAGCTATTTGCTGTTTGCATGATGTTTGTCCTGTTTTCACTGCGGAACCTCACCAAAAACACTTTCTGAAAGTTGAAAAGTACAAAACCTGTTCTCTTAAATTGCAGTTTTGTTTGAGAAACACGTCCATGGGTCAATTCGCATTCAAAGAAAACTTGCGGTAGAAAAAATATCTCGCAATATTTTCACCGCAGCAGTAGTGGCTCTGAAATGGCTCTGTCTTTAAAACTTTGCGAGTTGTTGCTTTCCTTTACTTTTGCGAGTTGTCTTTTGTTATAAGTTGTCTTTTGTCGCGAGTTGCCGCGGTACTAAAAGGAAGGTTAAAGAGTGCATGATATTGGTGTTGAACATTTATAACATTGGTATAATTTGTTGATTATTTAAACATATGCGCTCAGAGGTGACTCAATCGGTTTTCAGATTTAGTTCCCAAATGGTAAAAAGAACCAATTTTTGTGATAAACTGTTTTGTCGTGGTTATTTTTGTTTTTACTTGTTCCGTTCTGAGCACCAAAAATTAAATAACCGCAATGTTTCTACACAGCCAAATCAAAGATGCGACTACAAAAAATCTATTGACATATCATCCATAAATTCGAAAAAATCCAAATTAATTGAGACTGGAAGGTTATTATAAGTTTCCGTAGGTTTACAAATATCTTGGTAATTTGGAGAAAAAAAACGATGAGCGCCGTTAAAAGCAAAAATTGAACTTTTTTACAGCCTCTTTCAAGAAAATAAAAAATATTTGAAAATTCAATAAGCAAACTAAGTCTAGTTAGTTCCATTAAACCGTCTTTAGGTAAAATTATTTGCAGCAGTCACAAATGGGGAATCCTTATAAGTATCTGCAAGTGTCTAGAAGAAACTTTCAAGTACTGTAACTACCTAAAGTAGATAATATATCGTCACAGTTATAGATGTTTTAAATTTTAAATAACCAAAAAAATTGAAGTTTCAAACCGGAAATAGGTTTTTATTATTTTGATCTAAAACAACCTTTACTTATTACGGGTAACCATATTTAGATTTAAATATTCTGCTATGTTAGACTAAGATGATAGTTACGCTATAAAGCATAGCAAAGCCTGCGTTCTGTTTTGTTAGGCTAAAATAACACTCGATTTCTTAGTCAATGCGAAACAAGTAAAAAACAGATACGGCTGTTTGCAGGATGATGAATCTGTTTTTTTTTCGCTGAATCTCACCAAAAACAAACTCATAACGCTAAAAACTCAAAACTGAATCTCTAAAAATCCTTTTTAACTTTAGTTTGACAAACATGTAGATGCGACAATTTGCAGCAAAAGATAGTTCACTTTGATATATTTTTCGCAATATACTCACTGCTGTAGAAGCGGCGCTAAAACGGCTGTCTTTCCAACTTAGCGAGATGTCGCTGTCCCAATTTTTGCAAATTGTTTTTCAGCACGAATTGTCTTTTGCCGCTCTTTGACACTTTACTAATTTTGCTTACATATCTTAAAGGTTAATAAATACATGCTTTTTTGATCTAAATTCACAAGTAAACAAACAAAATTTGTAGGCGAAAAACAAGTTCCTCAAAGAACTATCAAAAGCTTACTTAGGTTTTTTATGGGGTCCATAGTTTCAAAGGCGGGTCGGACTGAGCCGCAATGAGTACGGCACGTTGACGACTCTGAACCAGGGAAATTATTTCTTTTGAGTAAGTTGACCATTTGAAACTTTGCGTTCGCATAGGACCGAATCAAGTTTTAGCCAGTTTTTGAGATAAAATGTCGAAGTGCGGTTTTCTGTAAGTTATTTTTCCGTTCTGAGCACCAAAAAGATTTAAATAGAATTGCTATCTTTCTATGCAGCCAAATCAAAGATGCGATCACAAAGGGTCTAGTGACATATCATGTTAAAACCGGAAGAGCTTGAAAAAATTCGAGTTCGTTGGTACCGGTAACACATTTAAAATATATTTGCCAGTTAAGAAACAATCGCTCTAGCAACTGACAGCAACTGATTTATTTCCAATTGGTGTCAGTCCAACAGTTATAACGGATAGCCTCCATAGAAACGCAAGTCAGACAGTTGAATCCAGTAAATCTATAAAAAATTGCTTTTTATACAATTTTCATTCATTTTTGTTTAATGGTGTAACTGAAATTTAAATATTTTTTTACGGCATTAAAATTGGTGTATTGTTACTAACAAATGAAACTTTTTGACTTAAAATGCAATTCATACTATTTTCAGAAATAGAAATGGTAAGAAATCCAAACTTTTTCAATAGCAAAATCAAGTTTTATTCGAGTACAAATTTGAAGCTGCCTTAGAATTTTTTCTAGCCAGTTGCTCCTTATAATTTTAAATTTATCTATGCATCTCATACCTCTCATTTCCCCAATTTTACTATTTCGCCAAGATCAGTCGTCCTTTACTTAAATTGAAAAGAAGGAATTTCAGGGAAAAAATGATATATTTAATAAAAAAATTGACGTTTTTGAAATTTTCCCTTATTCCTGACTTCTCTTCCTTGAATTGATTGTAGTAGGAAGATGCTGCGCTACTTGTTTGTTTTTTGTTCAGCTAGACTTTAATTTTTCACTCATACTTGATAATAAACAAAATATATCATCTTAATGCCTTTTTTGGTGTCATTTCGAAATTGAATGTCAATTCGAAATCCAAAATTTCCGTATTAAACTTCAAGAATTCTTCTGACCATAAAAATAGAATTCATCAATTTGATAAACTTAGAGTTTGAAAATTTAGGCATTTCTGGAAAACGTTTGACAAGTTAATTTATTGTTAGCATTATCCGATTTGAGATTGCAAATTTTATCAAGTTGATTGATTGTTAGCATGATCCGATTATTATGAAAAGAGACTTGAAGACTAATTAAGCTATGAAAAACATATTTGGTCTCATACTTAACCTTTTAAAACTACTCGCTACACCATAAAATTGATGTTCATGCGAGGTTGGGGGGGCGGGACAAAAACAAGCCAATTTTTGTAGAAACTACACAAAAAGGGATAAAATTTTTAAATCTCGAAAAGGAGCGATAAGTGAGACAGTGCATAATTTATAAAGTTTGATTCAAATTGCAGCATGACTTTTGTAGGAGGTAGCATGAAAGTGTTGTTAATGATATCCGATAACTTTTGTTATCATTCTGTGCAGAAACAAAAATTTTAGTTTTCAGTTGTAATAAATTTTGCGAAAGAACAAAACTGAGTATGTCGTGGTTCCAATGAAATACAAAATTGCGACTGCGATGTCAACTTGAACCATCAATTTCGACTGTTTCCTTTTACATCCTTCCAATTCAGCTCCTTGTGCTTCAATCAAACAAACATTATTCTTAGTTTTGTTAACTTTACGTCTGTTATTTTGGTCCTCGACTACTTCTGTGAAGTTGTTGTTAGCCAAGTCTTGGCTCGGTCTGTTTTGTTGGTTACTTCTACCGTCCAGAGGTTTTCTTTGAGAAATTTCTAGTCTCAGTTGGCGTTTTTCGATCCATAGATGCAGATTAATGGACAAAGTGGCCATAGCTATGGACGCAGATGATAGGAACATGTTGCAGAGGAAGTAGTTGCATACTTCTGGGATGGTCTTGGATGTCTCCGGGATAAACTCTGTGACTATCATCAGGTTCACACAGAGAGCAAGTGTGAGGGTCACCCCGAACCCAATCCGATCACCCTGTCAACAAATGACAGTATTCCGACTTATTGTCATTTTATAACGAAATGAACTTAATTCAAACAGAATGATTCTAAATATTTTGCAAGGATAGTCTCAAAAATGATGGTGTTTGATCAGCTCATCTTTTCCAAAGTTTTTACTTTCGGTGAATTTATTCGTTGATGATAGACTAAGATGATAGTTACGCTATAAAGCATAGCAAAGCCTGCGTTCTGTTTTGTTAGGCTAAAATAACACTCGATTTCTTAGTCAATGCGAAACAAGTAAAAAACAGATACGGCTGTTTGCAGGATGATGAATCTGTTTTTTTTTTCGCTGAATCTCACCAAAAACAAATTCATAACGCTAAAAACTCAAAACTGAATCTCTAAAAATCCTTTTTAACTTTAGTTTGACAAACATGTAGATGCGACAATTTGCAGCAAAAGATAGTTCACTTTGATATATTTTTCGCAATATACTCACTGCTGTAGAAGCGGCGCTAAAACGGCTGTCTTTCCAACTTAGCGAGATGTCGCTGTCCCAATTTTTGCAAATTGTTTTTCAGCACGAATTGTCTTTTGTCGCTCTTTGGCACTTTACTAATTTTGCTTACATATCTTAAAGGTTAATTAATACATGCTTTTTTGATCTAAATTCACAAGTAAACAAACAAAATTTGTAGGCGAAAAACAAGTTCCTCAAAGAACTATCAAAAGCTTACTTAGGTTTTTTATGGGGTCCATAGTTTCAAAGGCGGGTCGGACTGAGCCGCAATGAGTACGGCACGTTGACGACTCTGAACCAGGGAAATTATTTCTTTTGAGTAAGTTGACCATTTGAAACTTTGCGTTCGCATAGGACCGAATCAAGTTTTAGCCAGTTTTTGAGATAAAATGTCGAAGTGCGGTTTTCTGTAAGTTATTTTTCCGTTCTGAGCACCAAAAAGATTTAAATAGAATTGCTATCTTTCTATGCAGCCAAATCAAAGATGCGATCACAAAGGGTCTAGTGACATATCATGTTAAAACCGGAAGAGCTTGAAAAAATTCGAGTTCGTTGGTACCGGTAACACATTTAAAATATATTTGCCAGTTAAGAAACAATCGCTCTAGCAACTGACAGCAACTGATTTATTTCCAATTGGTGTCAGTCCAACAGTTATAACGGATAGCCTCCATAGAAACGCAAGTCAGACAGTTGAATCCAGTAAATCTATAAAAAATGCTTTTTATACAATTTTCATTCATTTTTGTTTAATGGTGTAACTGAAATTTAAATATTTTTTACGGCATAAAAATTGGTGTATTGTTACAAACAAATGAAACTTTTTGACTGAAAATGCAATTCATACCATTTTCAGAAATAGAAATGGTAAGAATTCCAAACTTTTTCAATAGCAAAATCAAGTTTTATTCGAGTACAAATTTGAAGCTGCCTTAGAATTTTTCCTTTGCTCAGGTATTCGACCTACTGTCGACCCAAAGGGACCCTCTTTGTAGTATTTTGAGATATCCATTTTTAATTTGAGTAACCAGGATCTTTGTGACTTCAGTCTGGTTGCAATGAAGACCTAAAAGATTTAAAAAAACATATTTTTTAACACACTTCAGGAAAAATCCCTAATCATAGACCTTCCATGTAATATTCCGTACTTTTATACTTGCATGAAGAATGTTTGATTAACATTTTCTATATCTGGAATTGGTATGACTAGTATTTTTTGGTCAAATGGGTTAATTAGGTGCCTTGAACCATTTTTAAAACAGACTAAATTAGACAAAAATGATGAAAGGGCGTTTTTTTCCCGATTTTTTAACGCCAGTTGCTCCTTATAATTTTAAATTTATCTATGCATCTCATGCCTCTCATTTCCCCAATTTTACTATTTCGCCAAGATCAGTCGTCCTTTACTTAAATTGAAAAGAAGGAATTTCAGGGAAAAAATGATATATTTAATAAAAAAAATTGACGTTTTCCCTTATTCCTGACTTCTCTTCCTTGAATTGATTGTAGTAGGAAGATGCTGCGCTACTTGTTTGTTTTTTGTTCAGCTAGACTTTAATTTTTCACTCATACTTGATAATAAACAAA
This sequence comes from Symsagittifera roscoffensis, assembly GCF_963678635.1. Classification (NCBI taxonomy): domain Eukaryota; kingdom Metazoa; phylum Xenacoelomorpha; order Acoela; family Convolutidae; genus Symsagittifera; species Symsagittifera roscoffensis. The sequence goes on from NC_087062.1 coordinate 92,987,803, forward strand.
ATATACCATCTTAATGCCTTTTTTGGTGTCATTTCGAAATTGAATGTCAATTCGAAATCAAAAATTTCCGTATTAAACTTCAAGAATTCTTCTGACCATAAAAATAGAATTCATCAATTTGATAAACATAGACTTTGAAAATTTAGGCATTTCTGGAAAACGTTTGACAAGTTAATTTATTGTTAGCATTATCCGATTTGAGATTGCAAATTTTATCAAGTTGATTGGTTGTTAGCATGATCCGATTATTATGAAAAGTGACTTGAAGACTAATTAAGCTATGAAAAACGTATTTGGTCTCATACTTAACCTTTTAAAACTACTCGCTACACCATAAAATTGATGTTCATGCGAGGTTGGGGGGGGGGGCGGGATAAAAACAAGCCAATTTTTGTAGAAACTACACAAAAAGGGATAAATTTTTTAAATCTCGAAAAGGAGCGATAAGTGAGACAGTGCATAATTTATAAAGTTTGATTCAAATTGCAGCATGACTTTTGTAGGAGGTAGCATGAAAGTGTTGTTTATGATATCCGATAACTTTTGTTATCATTCTGTGCAGAAACAAAAATTTTAGTTTTCAGTTGAAATAAATTTTGCGAAAGAACAAAACTGAGTATGTCGTGGTTCCAATGAAATACAAAATTGCGACTGCGATGTCAACTTGAACCATCAATTTCGACTGTTTCCTTTTACATCCTCCCAATTCAGCTCCTTGTGCTTCAATCAAACAAACATTATTCTTAGTTTTGTTAATTTTACGTCTGTTATTTTGGTCCTCGACTACTTCTGTGAAGTTGTTGTTAGCCAAGTCTTGGCTCGGTCTGTTTTGTTGGTTACTTCTACCGTCCAGAGGTTTTCTTTGAGAAATTTCTAGTCTCAGTTGGCGTTTTTCGATCCATAGATGCAGATTAATGGACAAAGTGGCCATAGCTATGGACGCAGATGATAGGAATATGTTGCAGAGGAAGTAGTTGCATACTTCTGGGATGGTCTTGGATGTCTCCGGGATAAACTCTGTGACTATCATCAGGTTCACACAGAGAGCAAGTGTGAGGGTCACCCCGAACCCAATCCGATCACCCTGTCAACAAATGACAGTATTCAGACTTATTGTCATTTTATAACGAAATGAACTTAATTCAAACAGAATGATTCTAAATATTTTGCAAGGATAGTCTCAAAAATGATGGTGTTTGATCAGCTCATCTTTTCCAAAGTTTTTACTTTCGGTGAATTTATTCGTTTTACAAGAAACTCTGTAACTTTTCAGGAAAGTTTGAGCACTTTTTACTGGTTCTGAGCTACCATTTCCTTCAAATTTATTGTAAGCTGACAGAAACTTGTCTCAAAAGCACTAATTAATGAAGGAATACCCGGAAGAAGGATGTCTCTTTTAATCCTAAAAAAGTGCAAAATTTTTCTTTAGGTAGTTTACTGCGTTTAAATCTATGGCCATTTTTCCACATTACCCGTTACAATACTAGCTAACAGGGGCGGATTTAGGGGGGACGTCTTCTTTTCTCAGGGATTCGACCCCCTGCCGACTTAAAGGGTCCCCCCTTTGGTGCTTTTTAATAAATCCACTTTGGCCGATCGATCCTAAAATTTTTCTAATGGCGCCTTTGGCGGCAACATATACTAATTTTGAGGGGGGAGCGCGCGCCAAAAAAACGCGATTTTTTAGTCAAAATTTTCCAAAAAGTGCCTAAAAAACGCTTTTTTGGACTGTTTTTTCAAAGTTTTGTCTGCGGCGCAGAAAATTTGGCCAAAACAGGGTGTAGATTGTGCTCAGAGCGAGCTCAAAAAATCAATTCGGTCCCAAGCTAAAAAAAAAAAAGGTTGACAAAATTTTGAAAATCCACACCCCCCTCGAGAAAATCCTAGATCCGCCCCTGCTAACTAAAAAGAAAATGTGTGTTACTAAAATCAGTCTGAAATATATTGCTTTTAGAGTGACGTGTTTGAAGTATGGAGCTTTGAGAAAATATTTTTTTCCGAAAAAGTTTGACAAACTTCTGTTTTTGGAGGTGCTAGCATTTAGTCAGTTACTTAAATAAAGTCCACACTTCACTATTGATCGAGACCCAACACAAGCGTGTCTCTACGCATCGACTCTATTGTCTTGAAATTCATTTTTTACTATTGATGCATTAGAGTCCACCATTTGTTTTGATTCGATTCCATATCATTATATTTTTATTACCTCAGAACAACATTTCTGTTTTATATTGTTTTAACATAAGAGTTTCAGGTGGTATTACATGACGGAGGCGCAGCCAGCAGTCCAATCTTGATCAGGATAATGTACTGACTTGTTATGAGTGGCATCTTTTTGGCCGAGACATCCTCGGAACCACTAACTACTTGCTGTAACTTTTTTAGGACTCTTTGGACAATAAGTGCTGCTTACACCCTAAAGCTAATATCTTTGAACGGGATGGATAAGAAAAAGCTTGGTTTTTCACAGTTTTTGGCAGTTTATAAATCTTTTAGTACTATTTTCCCACACTTTCGACATTGTACCTCACTAATCTTTCCAAATTGGCTTTAAAAAGAAAACATTACATTTTACAGGTATAGATACGAATGGAATTGAATGAGCGTTTTTATTCTATGGAGGACAACCTGGATTGCTGAACAAATTTTGTTTTTTTTTGTTTCCGTTTCTTTAGATTCTTAATCTGGGATATAATCATGATAGTTCACAAGCCTGTTCTGCTGGCAGCAAGAAGATAAGTGCGCTGAGGGCGAGGAGGCCGGCATTCGGGAGGAGAAGATTACGCACGTAGAAGTCACTCAGTCGCTTGAATGTAAAGGACAAAACGAGGTAACTATAATGTCTGCTGTTCTCTACCAAAAGCTCCGCCCGATGACAGGATGTGTCTGAAAATTAAATACGGTGAAAACTCTAGCTGGGGGGGGGGGTTGATTGTGGCTGTGAACTAAAATTTTTTTTAATTCTGTTGGCTTTTTGATGACATAAATACGATAACCGAAAGATGATGTGTGGAAACGCTTCCTCAAGGTTCAATTAGAAAAAAAACGCCAGGTCCAGATCAAAAGAGATGGAGGCACATCCTTCCTTACCCTGCAGCTGCCATTGCGTGTGGTGGGAGTACGCGGAGAGGTCCAGGTGTGCTTGAGTGCAGTAGATGTCCACTTGGTCTGCTGGGTACTGCCAGGAACCCACACTGATCGTGCATGTCTGGGAGTCGAAGGGGAAGTTGGTCACATCCATCGTGCATGTAGTGGTGATGGTCAGAGGACTAGTCCAGTGCACTGTCCCATCGGACTCCACGCCCACTGGGATGATCTTAAAGGACTCTTGGATATTGCTAACTCCCTCTCTTATTGTAGCAATTACTTACTTACAAGGTAGAATATTCGGATCAACTTGAACTTAACAATATACGTATGGTATCTACTAAAAAACTACCACCCCTATAAATAAAAGCAATGAATTAGCACTAAAGCGTTCCATTTATAATTCGAATTTTGCTGCATTCTGATTGGTCGAAAATTCTACAAACTTAATTTATTTAACAACTACCCCTCTTTCTTGAAGGGAGGGGGGGGGGGGTAAATGTTAAGTAGATCCAAATATTCTTATGGGCTTAACAGTTGCTTTACTTCTTTCTTAGGTACCAAATGGGGAAAAGTCAACAAGATCCGAACACATTCTTGTCTTTCTTCTTAGATTGATAGTTTTAGCCTCATTCTCATCGGCCTTTAAATGGAAGCTATTGTGCCATCGATCTAATTATGAGCCAAGTAGCAGGTATTTCGATTTGTTTTCTCAGAGATTAGATATTAATGATTTTATCTCCTCTTGAATTCTCTCCATTCTACATCGAATCGAAGACGCTGGATGACTTAATTGAAAAAGAAAGATTTCAACTTTCTAGCGATATTAATTTTTGTAATTTATTTTTAACCAGTAGAAACAAAAGAGAATCATACACACATTGTGATATTTGGAGGGGTTGAAGATTCCAATTTCATTGTAAGGAAGCAAGTCGGGGATCCACAAGTCTGCCAATGAGTAGCGAAGCATATTGATTCCTGGATGAACAAAAATCGAAACTCTTTAAGTATATCCCCTTTTTGCAAAAAAGGGGGGATTCGTTACTACGTATAATAGCTTATTGCACATATTGTCTTCAAAAATTTGTAAAAATACATTAATGAAGTTTCCTACAAAAATCATAAAAATTTTAAGACGGGAAATTTTGTAAGACGATAATCTCGGGTTATCACAAATGAGCTTTTTTGAAACTGCTATAACTTCACGAAATGATCGCAATTACAATATATTTTTATTTAGTTTTCAAGTGATGGATATCTTAGCGGCGTAATAAAATCCTGGCCAAAAATTTCTGCTTAGAGAGTCAAATTTCTCAGGAAAAAATTAAACTATTGTTTTATTCAAAAATTGTTTAAAAAATGGTGATACGTTTTTTCTAGCGATCCACAAAACTGAAGTTATAAATTCACTTCGCAATTGATCCGCCTAGTTTTTTTTCTAAATGGAGCAAAAACTAGAAAAAAAACAGGCAAATAACGAACTGAGTGATAATTTTGTTTTGTGAATTAGTTTTATTTGTGTTTCTCAGCATAAAATTTTTTGAGGCAATAGAAGGAAAACTAAGTGCCTTCGTGTTCTTGTGGGTTCCATGACATCATCTCATCCTTCCACGCGATCCTCATCCATATGAGGGTTGTCATGGTTTCCGCTTTGGGGTTAAAGCCCACCAGCTGGTAGAAGGAAGCCCCCAAGGTCATGTTTACGGTGGTGTTGAAGTTGACCACTGGACGAGCACGTCTATTGTAGCCTGAAACGTATCCAGAAGGCTTTTTATTTGAGGTTCGTTTTCGGAAAAAAAATTTGTTGCACAAAATCCATAGCATGAAAAAAAATGTATCATACAATTTCATAGATTTGGTTAAAAAAATGTTTGACAATTTTTTATATAAAAAAAACTTTTTTTAGCTTATTGAATTGTACAATGAGCATTTTTCCCAAGTAATGGACTTGCATGAGAAGCAGTTTTTGTCAACCCGAGTTGCCTTTCAAATCAAATACAAATCTTATTGGCTGCTTCATTGAAACACGTTTACTTACAGTTCCGTAAACAGAATTAAGAGTTGCAGACTACTTTGCAATCTGTACAAAACATTTGGGTCAGTTTTTTATACCAGCCAAAGTCTTAGTTATCTTGAAGGGAGTTTTGTCGTTTGTAGCAAAACGTAAGAGAGGCCATAATGATGTTTTGACACCTTTTCTAAAAATATTTGACTGCGGTGAGGACGTTTCGACCAAAATTGTCTTACTTTGAAACTACTTGCTTGATCTACAAAATATGTACAAATTTTTGATCAAGGCTCTGAAAATCCATTTTTTTTCGAAAATTTTAAATTGGTCATCAGGAATAATTTTTTGAGAAGTTTGATAAGCTCGAAGACCTCCATTGATTCATTGTGAGTTAGGACCGATGGGTATAACTCATAGAGTAATTTCGGATAGGGTACACCGTCTGCTCGTCACGCTATCTTATTTTCGGCCGGATAGATTCGTGCAACTTCTTAGTCTAATACCGATCCTAATCTTACTCTTATACTATCTAGTCTCAGGTTGTTTAACTAGTCTCTGCTAGGCTCAATAGATCTAGGGTATACTGGTTTATTGCGGCTGCTGAAGTACTCGGGAGAGTTCAACTAACTTCTAAGTTAAATTCAAATCTCTCTGGTGCTGAAATTACAAGTAATTTCAGCACTTACAAATAAGTGGATTGTTAGTCAGATGGATCATGATTGGTTAATATTAAATACTTTACATTGGTAAAATATCTAATTTATCCAATCATAAAATGTAGTTTAGATCAGGTTCCACCCATCCGGGTTTTACAGAGTTTTTTAGAATAGTCTTTCTGCAATTCAAAGGATGGATGATGGACGTTGGTATTTGGCGAACATCTTATTTCTTCTGGGTTTTCTTATTAGAGAAGTCCCAGATTCAATCGTTGTGTCTTCTCAAGACAACGACTGGGTTTTCGCAACAAACTCAAATCTGATTTCAGAATGGTTGGCTATGTCAGGTTTTTCTGTTTCATTGATGAGAACTTCTTTGTGTTTGACCTTGTCTGGGAATGGCGTGGAGATTGTGCGTGGAGGGGATGCCTGGTTACTCGGATCTGTACATATACTTGAACATCGAGGTGGTCATTGGTCTAGTTCAATGAAGTCCTTTTCTGCGAAGTCAAGTCGTACTCTAAATCCTTTGAGTTGTGATTGTGAGCGGCATATTGATTGTAGTTGGCCATTCTTTCTCGAGTGTAGTAGGGTCGTTTTGTCTTTGGATGTTGGTCCTTGGTGTTGTATTCTGATCTATGTATTGCATAATGTAATTTACATTTTATAAAACTTTTATTAGTTTAATATTTTTTAATTATGACTTTAGTTAGTTGTTTTCACAAAAGCTTTTTGTTTTAGTTCAGTTATTTTGAAGAGTTACTCACCCTTGAGTAGCTCTTATTAAAAATAGGAGTGTGGTCACAAAGCGTGGATGTAGCACGGTGGGTTAGGCCGGCTATAGATTATGCTCAGGACGTCCTTCCTGGTGGGTTAGGCCAGGAGTGGGAGTATGATTGCATGCGGTTTTTGTGAGAGATCCTGTTATGTGACAACGTTTTATGTTGGGTTTGTTGTGGTTTTTCTTATGTTTTGTTGGTTGTGTCCTTTTTTCAAAAATCAAATTGTTTGTGGTATGGGTTTGTCTTTCGACTTTTTTGTGTTTTATTATTTCTTTCTTAGACTTTATAATAGTCTTCAAAAGAATAAATTATCCAGTTTTAAACTGGGTTAATCCGGTTTGGGTAACGTTGGTTTCCTTTTCTTAGTCATGCTGTTATGCTATGTGTTGTGGTGTTTAGTAAGCTGCATTGGTTAGTTTTGTTTAGTATATAATTCCTTTCCAACCGGGTTAAAGGAAAGTTTGAAACGTGTTATCTTGTGTTAGAGTTGTTGAGTGTGAAAGCTTGAAACTGAAATTCATTATTTAAACAATTCTTCGTGGGCGAGCTGTGCGAGTTTGGATAGAATTCTTGTGCGAGTGAATGAAAATACCAAAAGGTTAGTACTGCATTTGCTTCTTATTAATTTACTACATAGAATTTCAATTTTACTGCTAGTTGTTGGGGAAAATTAAGTTACAAATTTTCATCATTATTAGATTTACTGAATTTGGGAAAAAATTTATAAATTAAATTACTGCATTGGTATTATATTTATTTAATTGTTGGTGCAAAAATTTAATAGGGTTTTAAACAGTTTTGAAGAAGTTTGCTATTTTTTAGTTTTCTTTTGTGAATTTTTCAGATGATCGTTGGATGAAGGCTAAAATTCTAAAGAAAAAATGGATAAAGAATGGTGAGTTTCTAATATTTTATTTAGTTAGTAATATGTATAATTGATACTTACCTGTTAGTCGTCGGGGAAGAAACCGTGGGGGAAGATGTCGTGGATGAGATCTGAAGTTGTTAGTAATTTAGCTAAAATGCGGATGATATTTTTAGTTTGAAGTAGTGGCCAAAGCAATTGAAGTGCTTTAATGGTGGTTAGTTCTTCAGTGCCAACTGCAAATTCATAAGGTGTGTTTTGGATTAGATTATATAATTTGTGATTGAATTTAGTGTTATGGATGAATTCTAAAATGGGGATTTCTATAGGTTGTACAAACTCGTGTGGGATAAGGAAGGGTCGGGATTCTTCTGCGTTGAAGGTCTTGGTGATGGGACAAAAAATATACATTTGGGTTATGGGATCATAATTTCGAAGAATACCATGAAGGTTAGTATCTTTAATGCAATATGTGAAGTTAAGAAAGAATGGTGAGGTGTATTTGGAATTGATGAATTGAAAACGATGGTGTGGTTGTCTGGAGGGAGTGTGTAGGTCGAAGTGATTTTGGATAAAACGATAATAAGTATATGTGTGTATTTGTTTAGTGCGCAACATAATATCGTGTGAGCAGTGCAAATCTCTTTCATGTGGTGCAAGGAAATGAAAGGTTAGTGAAAATATTTGGAAGCGTTCTTTAAAACTTTCGTAGGCTTGTGTGTCTGTTAGTGCTTCTGAAATAATGTGGTCAAACTTGCGATCGAAGATATTTAGTGTAAATACATATGGTGTTTTAATGAAAAATTTCTCGGTGATTTGTGGGTTAGCGAAGCGATCGTCGTCTAAGAATTGATCTTGGTTAGTTCTGATGATGTTATGATCGTAATATTCTAGTGTATATTCATTTGCTCGGGGTGCAGTGTGTGTTTTAAGTGATTTTTTATATCCAATGTAAGTAAATTGTCTAGGTGTTAGTGGTGTAGTGAGTCGATATAGCATGTCCTTATTTCGTTCTATATCGATGTGAGTGTTAGATAAAGGTAAGCAAAGGGGATTAGTAAAATGATAATATGAGGTCCAAGGAAGGGTAGGCATTAAAACGTGTTCGTCTACAAAGTTACGTGTCTCGTTAGTGTCGTGAGGGGTGTTTAAGGTGTATTGTGGAAATGAGGGTAAGGTGATAGCTAAAAATTCTTTTGTGTTAGTGTGTTTTGGATGGTTGATATATTCAAGGGCTGTTCCTGGTTTCGCTGGGAAAGGATGGTTGGGGAACTTTCTTTTAAAAGTTCGGTAGGTCTATTAGTGCTGAGTGAAGATTCAGTAGTTGTGGATGATGGTGCTAATGATTCAGTATAAATTGAAGAGGGTGTAGGGGTAGGGGGGTTGGATGAATCTATTGTGGATGAAATTTGGTTTATGGTTGGGGTGTCAAGGTGGTAGGGTTGTTGTTGTAGGGTAATGAAATTATCTAGTTCTGGGGAGATTTGGGGGGTGTCTGGAGAATGAGATGATTGGTCTGATTGAATTGAGGAGTAGGTTGGAGTGACTTGGGAAGCATAAGAGGGTGTAGAATTGGTTGGGTCAGGGTTATTTGGTAGTATGGGTTGAAAAGGGGGTTGGGAAAAATTTGAGGAATTGGTGTGAAAATTATTTGATGGAGATGGTTCAGAGTCGGTAAATTCATCGGGGGTTTCAATATTCGGGTTATTGAGTTGTGAGATGGAGTATAAAACTGAGATGTGTGAATTAGTATCGGAATTCATGCCGGATGTTACATTACTGGTGGGGAAATCGGGTGGCGGAAAAGCAAAAAGTGGTATTATTGGGATTGGAGTGGTGAGGTTGGTTGGGTGGGAATTTGATCGGTGTAGGGATCCAAGTTGTCGGCTCATCGTGGGCTAAAAAAATTGTTATTTTGAGACTGAAAAGCGGTGGTATGGGGTTGTTCTATAATTTGTTCATAAGTATTTTCATCTTGTGAGTGGTGTGGCATTATATGTTGGATGGGACTTTGTGATATGGTTGGTCTAAAATTTTGATTATGTGTTATAGCTAAATTTCGAAAATTACGTGGGACTAGGGATAATGGATGGTTATGTGGTAGGGGTGGTAACTGTGGTGCTGTTGGTGTTGTGTCTACATTGTTATGTTCTTCGTCGTATGTGTTCTGTCTTGTTGCTATTTTTGTGTTATATTCTTTTATTTGTGCGTCTAAAAGAATTTTGTTTATAGATGTAGAAAAGATTCCAAAAAATCCTGCAAATAGTATGCGTGCTACACTTGCTTGTCTATTGACTTGTGTGTGTATAGCACATGTGTTATAGATTCCTTTTAAGAGTGAAAAAAGAAATCCAATAAATCTAAACATTGCGTATAAAATAGTCAGTTTTTCTAAGATGTAGTAGGGCCATCCTAGAAAATCAAGAATATCATTCTTGAGTGTAACAAAGCTAAAAATATTGATAGGTGATATATCTTGGGGACGGTATTTTTCACCGTTTAGATATATATAATCTTTAGTGTCTTTAAAATATCCGCTATAGTCTTGCGTATAGATGTCAGCAAATCCTGCGGTTTCGGCAAATTTGCGTAAGTTTTGGTCAATTGATTGTCTTTGTATTGTGTCCATTTGTGTTAATAATTCTTGGAATTGTTGTGTTCTAATGTGATGTTGAATATCTGATTTTGAGTATATTCCTATTGATTGTAAGTCTATATTTGGGTTTCGAGCAATAGCGCGAATGCTTTCTGGTGAAAATTTTTTGAGTGATTGCATTAATGTGGGATATGGGGTGAGAAGGTAATATTTATCTTCATCAGGGTTTAGTTGTACTACGTTGTGGCTATTTTCTGATCCACATGGGACTGCGGTATCCCAGAAATAGGTTCTTCGTGAAAGTGTGTCAACGAAATGTACTTTATTCTTATAAAAGATAGGGATTCTTTTATAGCATCGTTTATCTTCAAAAACGTATAGTGGTGATACTTTTTTAGTACAAGTATAAAACCATAAGATGTTTCCTTCATAGTCTAAAAAATTTGATCTATTTCCTGATAGTAAATATCCTGCGTAGGGTATTTTTAATACTGCTAGTGCAAGTGATTGTAATATTTGTGTTCTTTCTAATTCGCATAGTTGGTGTAGTGTTTCTAATTCGGAGAGTGACATTTCTTGAAAAATTCGGCTAATCGTGTAGTCTAGTTTCATATCTAAGTGAATATCATAGTGGATATTACCAAAATATGTACTATTCATTAGTGATAGTTCTTGTAAACGTGTGCTTTGATCGTCTTGGGGCTTTAAATGTCCACCAGGTTGACCTGTATTTTTTTGAAAATGAACTGGTATGTATGATGTTCCTTCATTTGGAGGATGACTTGTGGCGTATGGGTCAACTTTTAGTTTTCCAGTGGTCATGTCGAATCCATTTTCGTATTCAACTAATATTTCAGAGTATTGTGTTTTGTGAAGTGGGTTTCTGTATTTACATGCAAGTTCTGTTTCTTGATATATTTGAAAACGTGTTAATTTATTTTCTATATTATGAACGTTTCTAAAATTAGAACTTATTTTTCGTAATGGATTTACTTGTTCATATGGTATTGATTGTATAAAATATTTTTCGTGAAATTTTATCATACGAGCGTGTATTTTTGCTACTTGAAATGTTGTACATGTGTCTTCGGGGAACCAAACAATTGTTGCTTGTGTTCTTGTTGTAGGGTCGCAATAACCTTGGTAGTTTTTACAAGGTAATCTAATTCCTTGATAGATCATTGTGTTGTCTGATAAATCTCGTGTGAGTTGTATTTTTTCGAGTTGTATTTTCCAATCGAAAAACATTATTTCTTGGTATCCTTTATTTTTTGTGTCTGCTTTGCAGTTTGATGGGTCATTTATACCAATGTGTGGTATCCAGTGTTTATCGTGCATGTCATAGGTTAATCGTCCGTGTGCGCCGTTATATGGGTACTTTTCATATAATTTTATATCTTTCAAGTTCTGCTTGATGTACAGAATCTGAAAAAACTTGGAAATATACTAACTTTCTATCTGTGTTTTTATTTTTTGTGATGTTTAGTCGGAGTAACTCGTTTTTACAATCTTAGGGATTGAGATGTAAAAGTCGTTCTATATTACTCTGGTAGAATGATTCATGGTCAAGTCGGTTTTTATTTCCGTTTGAGACTTGTGAACAATGTACTTTCTTTTCAGAAAATGTTGCTGTGAATTTATATCCTATAACTGTAGTTGCTCGGGCTTTTGAATAAAGTGTTGCTATTACATTTGTAGTTTCTATGGCTTGGGGTTCTGTTTCGCATTGTGATACTTGATTTATTGCATACTTGTGTAGTGTTTTTTGTTCGTTTTCTTCACAATCGTAATGTGTTACTAATAAATCTTGGGGTCCTGTGCGGGGAGAAGGGTTTATGTTTTGATTTGAGATTACTAGAAAAAGGAGTTGGAGAAAAATTAATAATTTTAGAATATACATGTGTATGATAATCCTGAGTATGGGTTATAAAATGTGATGTAACCAATTGTCTTTTTGGTATATCTGTCGTATTTATATATTACTTCAGTGGTTATAAATGGTGGTGGTAGTGATTGAGCTGTTATGTTTGGTGGGTTTAATGGGTAGGGATGTTGAGTAATGTTGTTTAATTTAACTGTGATTTCAAACTTTAATTGTAAACTGTTTTGTTGGAGTATTTGGATATTGTGATCTTGGATATCGTCCTGAATGTCTTGTCGGTATTGTAATCTATTAAGTGCCCAGTTGTGAAGGCGATTACTTTCTAGATGTTGTCCAAATAATGGTGGAGGGGCAGTAAATGTATTCCAATCTAGTCTTAAAGGGATATTTGTTGATGATTGTTCTCGATATCTGGCGTCGAGATTATTTAGAAAATTTAAGTTAAAAGGTGGTGGTGAAATCTGGCTTATTGATGGTGTTGATGGTAGTGATAATGTTTCTGGTAGTGATGAGGATGTTGTTGTATCCGTAGAAATATCTATTGGATCATTGACTAAATTTAGTTCACCTTGTGTAAATGAATGTGTTGTCCAATATGGTAGTCGTGATGCCTGGTTTGGGGGGTTAAAGGGATTTTCACGTATTTGTTCAGATGTTGGTGTTGAACCTAAGTAATCTGATGGTAGGCTTGAGGTGCTACGTTGTGAAAGAAGCGTAGGGGTTTCTGGTAATATACCAATGGGGTTTTCTGGAGTGTTTTGTGATGGGGATTGAGGTATATCAAAATGAACTCGGGGAGTTTGAAAATTTCTGTTTCGTCGAGGATGTATGATTTGTCTATTTATTTCGACTGTATTTTGGTTTTGACTAGGATTTCTTATTCTACTTAATTCTTGTGGTAGTGTTGGGCATAAGTTATATATTGGTTCGCTTAGAGGTGCTTGTCGTTGAACTGGTTCTAGTGGTTCTGATAAACGAGCGTGTCGTTCTTCAAAAGTGTATGGGTTATCTTGAAAAGAAATTCGTGTAGATGTTTGAGGATTTTGGGTAGTTGAAGGTGTTGTTGGGTTATCTTGGGATGATGTCGGTGAAGACTGACTTTGTGACTGTTGGGTAGCAATTTTTGATAGCTTTTTTTGGTCTATTCTTTTAGTGAAAAAGTTAATGTTTATTATAGTATTCTTCTAAGAAAAGAATTAGGAGGATTGTTGCTAGAGCGAATGTGATGATTGCTTTCTTTATACATTTGCATATGGTCAAAATGAGGGATGATAGAAATGTTATGAAAATTACAAATAGTAGAAAAATATCAGTTCTACTGAAAATAGTTCGTATCATTTAGACAAGTTGTATAAATCGTACCTGTGGATATAATCAAGGGTTTTTAAAAGTTGGAGAAATAGTTCGAATATAGTGTAGAAAATTTAAAAAATATTACAAAAAATGATTAAGATTATTAGAAAAGATTCAAGGATATCAAAAAGAAATATTATGAAAGTTTCAAGTATCGTAAAAAATTGTTTGAGGTTTGTGATAATTTTAGTGACTGTTTGATAGAAGAGCATTTAAGAAATGACTTCGTGATCGAATATTTTTTGTTGTTTGGGGCAATTTTCAAGTGTGGTCGGATTATTTATTAGTTTTTTGACAAGTGGGTTGAGTTTTGTAAAAAATTGTTGGGGGCAATTTTTATGGTGATCGGGAGGTCTTCTTTGTCTTTATTTTCATTTGTCAAATGATCTGGGGTATTTTTGAGATTTTTATACTTTAGGCTAAATAAAATGGTCGTTCTTTTACTTTAGGCTAATTTAACATATTTGTTTGGGGGATATTTGAGGTCTGAGTTGGGGAAATATTGTTGATCTTTGGTTTATTAGATAAGGGAGGGTTATGATATTATGGTGATATTTATTTTAGTTGTCAAGTTGGAGTGGTTTGCTTATTTTTGACCTGGAGGTCGTAGAGTTATAGTTATAGATATGCCTGGAGTTTAATATTTTTCGTCTAGTTGGTTTGTGTTAAAGTTATAGAAGGTGACGGATTGGATGAATCCTATTGGCTAATTTTGAACTAGAATCGCTGCGTGTTTGTCAGCATGTTATCTTGAAAAATGAAAGTGTAAAATGTTTCAGAGGTGCAAAGATTATTAAATGTAGAATTAAAGTTGTTTTTGAAATTCAACTTTCTTTAATATTTTAGATTGTGGGATGAATAATTTATAATTTTTACGTGGTTGATTTCTAAGTCGTGAAGACTCTCTATGTTCTGATTTGTCGATTTGTTCTTGGGGTATTATTTGTTCTGTCATTTTTCTATTTTTTCTTTCTTTTTGAGATGTATTTTGATCTAGATTTTTTGTATTGTTTTTTGTGGTGGTTGATTTTGTATTTTGATTTCCGAGGTGAATATCATTTTGTTCCTTTGTTATGTTTTCCGTATGTGGGTCATTTTGAATAACTTTTAAACCTGTAAAAGAATATAATTGAGTTAGTTCGCGGAGTGCGTATTCTTTTGGATAATAAGGTAATAGGTTATTTCGGTGTTGAACGATTTCTTTTTTGTCTGAGTCGGTGATTTTATATGTGACATCAGTGGGTTTTGCAATTATTTGGTATGGTCCATTACGAAGGGTTGTAACTTTTTTGAAATTCCTTTTTGAGTATTAAAATTGGGTATTAAAACAAATGTTCCAATTTTTAAATCGGAGGCTGGTGTAAAGCGTGAATTTATTTGTTCATTAATATTTTGCCTTTGTAACAACTTTTTTGTTACTTTTTGGTAAATTTCATTGTGTTTTTTATCTCTGTTTAAAATCCATTCGGTGTGTGTACCGGAGGCTAATTTAAGAATTTGTGGGTGATGAAAATGATCTTCATCGTGTGTATGTAATGGTAGGTTATAACAAATTGAGTCTTTATTTGGTTGACAATAACCTTGTGCGTTTTTATGAGAGTTTGCTGTAAACATTATTGGTTTGCGTGGCTTTTGGTTAAAAACCATTTCATATGGTGACATTCCTAAAGTTGTCGTGATTTGTGAATTATATGCTAAGGGAAATAGTTTTACATCTGCTGACCATTCGGTATATCTTGTATCATTTCCATTGATGATACATCTGAGATATTCTTGTAATGAACGGTTCATACCTTCGACTAAGCCGTTTGTCCAAGGTGCGTGAGATGTACGTGGTTTGTGTTTAATGTTATATAAATGACATAGTGTGATGATTTCATTATTTATGAATTCTGTACCGTTGTCTGTAACTAAAATTTCTGGTAGTCCGAATTTGGCTATCCAGTGTTCATAGAGTGTTGTGTAAGCGTAATAAGCGTTACAATGTGGTACTGGGTTAAGTGCTACATAATGTGTAAATGCGTCAACAATTACCATAATGTAGGAGTTTCCTTCGGATGAGGGTGAAATTGGTCCTTTGGTATCAAATGAGATACGATGATTAAAGTACAAACTTTGTCCTTTAAAATCTTGTTTTTGTGCTATTTGTTTTGATTTGGGTAAGGTTTATTCAGTTGACATACTATACAGTCATTGCATAGTACTTTTATCCAAATTGGTGCATTTGGGAAATAAAAGTTTTGTATAAAATTTGAATATGTTTTCTCTGATCCAGAGTGTCCTTTAATATTTTGTGTATGTGAAATATTAAAAGCTATGAGAATCATACTTAAAGGGAGACAGGGAACTGTAGATTCATTTAGTTTGTATTCTAGAAGGTCTGTGTTTTCGTTAATTGTTGTATTATTGAATTTTCGAAAATATCGGAGGAGTGTTTTGTTTCCTAGAATAGTTGAATCTGCTTTGATAGGTTTAGTTTTATATTTGTGCCATGATTTCAGTTGTCGAATTACTGGGTCAAGGTTTTGATATTGTTTCAGTGTTGAAATTGTAATTGTTTCTGCTGGGGGGAGAAAAATGTTTTCAATTTCTAATTTAGATAAGGGTATTGTATCAAGTGGGTCATGGAGGTCAAAAACTTGATTTATTGTGTATTTTGAATCGTTTGTTTGTGGTCCTGATAAGTTTATTTACCAGTTAAATTTTCTTTTTCAATTAGTGGAAAATGGTCTTTTTTAGGCGGGTGTTGTTTTATTCTTTTTTGTTGGGTGTTCTTTTTTATCCATTGTGAATATGGGATTGGTTTAAAAGTTGATGTTCCAAGTAGATCAACTTCATAGTGATTATTTTGACAATCTAAATAAAGTGGGAAATGTTGTAAATTATTTATTTGTGATTGTTCAACGTCAGTTTTTACTGCATATTTGCATTCCAATCGGGGTGATGTTTCATTTTCTGCAAGGTAGAATTTTATATTTTTGGGTATTTCAACTGTGGTTTTACGTGTAAGTAATTCAGGTGGCGTATTTCGACTTAAGGTGTCTGGTAATGCAAGATTTTTTCCTGCGGTCCAAACTATATGTAAGTTTGGGAATTTCATTAAAATTAGTTGAAATCTATAAACTCGGTGGTTTGGATTAGACTTTTGTGTAAAAAGAAAGATGATTGGTTTATGGTCTGTGAATAGAACTGTGGGATGTTTTGATCCAAGTATCAGAAATTCATATTCTGTTAGTGTATATATTATGGCTGTACATTCTCTCATTAGAATTGAGAGTCGTAGCTCTGCTTGAGTGAATAATCGAGAATTTGCTGATATGAGGTTCATTTTTTTGTACCATTATGTGATTGTAATAATGCTGCGCCGATGCCAAAGTTCGAAGCATCGCACATTGCATAAAATGGTTGATTTGAATCTGGAATTGTGTTCGAAATTTGTTCAGTTAGAAATTTTTTAATTTCTTCAAATCGTGCTTGATGTTCTGTATTCCATTCAAAATTATTTTGTTGTCTAAGTGTATTATAGAATGGTCGTAGATATAATTGCATTTTATAAACATATTTGCTTAAAAAGTTTAACATTCCAAGGAATTCTTGGATTTTCTTTTTATTTGTTGGTGGTTGGAGTTTTTGAATAGCGTCTATACGTGATTTCAATGGAGTGATTGTTTTTCTTTCTATAATATGTCCTATGAATTTAACTTTTGTCAAAAAGAAGTGTGATTTATCGGGGGCGGCCTTCAGATTTTCGTTCTGAAGTATTTGGTGATATTGTTCTAAAACATTGAACATTTCTTCTTTTGTCTGTGATTGCATAAAAACATCGTCTAAATAGGTGATTGTGTTTTTCTTGAGTATTAGTGGTCGAAAAATTTTGCTCATAAAAGCTGAAAATGCTGCTGGTCCTATGGATATTCCATAGAATAAGCGGTTGAATTCGTATTGTTGGTTTCCAATAACAAATTGTGTTAAACGTCGTGATTGTTCATCTAATGGCATTTGGTTATATGCACTGTTCATATCGGCGGTGGTAAAGTATTTTCCGTTTATTTTTGTTAAAATAACTTGTATTGGTTCAATGGGCCAATTACACTTTGATTCATCTATGAGTGAGTTGAGGTATCTAGCATCGAGAACAATTTTTAATGATTCTCCTTTGGCTAGAATGATAACAGGGTTGATAAATGTGTTGCCTTTTGGTTGTTCTTCTTTGTTTACTGGTGATATAATGTTGTATTGTTCTAAAATGTCGAGTAATCTGTTCACTTTATCGTGTAAGTGAATTGGTACTTTACTTGCTCTTTGTTTTTTGAAAACTGCGTCTGGTTTTAATGGGAGATGTAGTGATGAGCTGATTTTGCCAACATCAAATTTGGATGTTGCATAGACTGATGAATATTTAATTAGCTGTTTGGCTAGTTTTTCAAATTCGTCTTGTGTTATTTGTGAATGTTGGAAATTAAACATTGTTAAAAATTTCTGTTGATTCTCTGTGTAGTTACTTATGTTGAATGTAGGTTTGAAATATGGGGTTTTTGTGAAATAATCCGTATTTCTGTTTTCGTTACTTATTATATTATTTATAGATAATTCTTCATTAAGGATTGTGGATTGGTAAATATCTAGTAATTGGAATATATTATTTACACGATATGCTTTTTCGTGTATTGGTGATATTGTAGCGTTGGTTTCGCAATAGCCTAAAAATCCTAAAGGTAATGTTACTTGGTAAGGTGTATTGTTGTATACGTGTAAGGAAATAATATCTGAATTCGAGTTTTTCAAATATTTTATTGATGAGATTGTGATTTTGAAAAACTTATAAAATTTTTGTTTGTTTTGTTTTTTATCATATTGGTGAACTTGTTTGATTGAAAAATTATAGATGTTTCCTGATAGTGGTTTCAAGTGTTTTCTTTGTTGGTTATATATTGGGTAAAATTTTGAAAAAAATGGTGGTTGTTTATTCAATCTTTGAAAAAATGTTAGGGATGTGTCTTTTGTTTTTGTATATTTATCTTTGATTAATATTTTACTATTCAAGATGTTGATTGTTGGTATATATTTAGAGATAAATGGTATTCCAATGATATTGTGTTTAATATCAGTGATATGGAATATTTGTTTAAATGGTTTGGTTAAAATTTTGTTTTGCTCCATTGTTCTTGTGGGGAGAAGAAATAATTGAATTTTTCCGTAGTTTATTAATGTTGATCCTTGTGCTGTTGCTAGTTTGCTGGAGGTTTCAAGAGGTGTTAGCTTTGGGTGTAAGGTTTTGATTTCATTCCATGTGGGAATGTTTATTATATTTGATTCTGCTCCTGAATCAATTAAAAAATCAATTTCAAGATCTGGTGGTTGAAATTCTTTGCTTCTTGGACTTTCTAAAAGAAATGGTATTGTCCAAATTTTTTCTTTGGGTTGTTCTTTTTGTATGTTTTGATAGATGTGATTTGTATTCAAGCATTTTGTTTTTTCGTTCTCATTGGGTTGATTTGTAGTGTTAATTTCATTAGTTTTTTGTGTCGTCGGTGTGGAATGGATGGGTTCAATATAATAATTGTGAAGGAGTTCTGATTGATTCTCATATATGTGTGATGAAAAAGGTTGTTCATATATAACAGGTTCATAGTCATTTTTGACTTTTATCATATTGATGGAGAGAGTGTTTTCTGCATCGCTTTCTGAATCTGATGATCCACAGTTTATTTGATTGAGTTTTAACGTATCAGTTACTGTGTCATCAATACCTGGAGGGTCTGATGTTGTTTCTGGATTAGATTGTACTTGATTAATATGTCTTTGATGTTTAGGTGTACTACTTCTGTGGCGATTATTAGAATTATTATAGTTATTATTATTCCGGTGTGGTGATTGGGAATAATTTCTATAACGATTATTATAACTTGAGTGTCGATTTTGTGAATTATTTCGCGATCTGTTTTGGTAATTATTGTTTGGTCTGTTATAGTTCGATCTCTTATATGAATTATTCCTTGATTGATTGTTCGGGTAATTCTGGTTTCGGTTGTTTGAATAACTTCTATTCCGATTATTGGAGTAGTTTCTATTCCTATTGTATGATGAATTTCGTGATTGATTGTTTGGATAGTAATTATTTCTTGATTGGGAATTAGATCTAGAAACAAATCGTTGTGTATTTGAATTTGATCTGGAATAGTTATTTCGACTATTTGGTCTATTGTAGTGATTTTGTGATGAATTTTGCGTGTTTCTTCGTTCTGGTGATCTTCCTCTATAACTTGAGTTATATGGTGATTGATTTCTTGTATAATTTGTATTGTTCGGGAGTGGTTTTCCTGAACTGTTGTTGCTGTAGACTGTTTTGTTCGGTAGATTTTGATCTTTTTTCATGTATTGATAGAATGATTTATTTGGTTCTTTATATTTTTGAGGTTTATTTTGATTGTCTTGCTGTTTTTGTCTACATTCAGAAATACTATGTCAGTATCGTCGGCAATAATTACACCATTTTTTGAAAGATGGTTTGCCTTTAAAATTTGGGTGTTTTTCGTAAATATTGAGTATTTCAGTGATTTTTTCAACGAGGTCTGTATCTGATTCCTGTATATTGTTTGTATTTGTGGAAGCTGTTTCAATTCTGTTAACGTATTGTAATTTCAGATTTTCCGTTTCTTCGAGTTTCATTGTGATTTCTGCTTGTTCTAGTTTGTCTACTAGTTTTCGAAAATCTAAATCGGGTTCTCGAATTGAAGAAGGATGGGATGCTCTCTTTTTTATTGCTATTTTTCTTAATTGCGGTGTTAAGGTCATCATTAAGATTTCTGTCATCTTTGTGTTTTTATAGTCATGTGTATTTAATGAATATGCTTTTCGAACTAGTGTTTCGATTCGTACTGCTAATTGCTTGATGGTTTCGTTTGGTAATCTGCGAATTTCATTACATAAAACTCTTTGTTGTTGTTTGTTTCTTTCGGAGTCAAACATTTTTGAAAATTCTTGTGGAAACCTTTTCCAATTTGATTTTATTTCTATAGGCAATACTGAAAACCATTTTTGGGCTGCGCCATCTAAAGTTGTTTCAACGCTGTGCGTCGATGTATCCAGTTTTGATGTAGTGGCGTATTAATTGGTTCTGGTCCTATATTTAAAATTAAATTTGCTGTGATTGCATTTAGGTAATCTTCTACTGAGTATTCAGGGTCTGTTCCTGTGAATACCATTAAAGGTTTATTTGATGTTATTGATGATCCACCCATAAGGTATGAATTCATTGTCATTTGTAATGATTCTGCTGCATTTGGCATTTGAGAAAAATTTGAAAGTTGATTTCTTGTTATTTCGTGTTGTTGAAGATAATATGGGAGTGGTATTTCATTTTGCATTTGTGTTGGTTGGTACGAGTTTGCAATCATTGGGTTTTGTTGCTGAATTGGTTGAAAAGATTGTGTATTAATTGGGTTTTGTTGCTGAATTGGTTGTTGATTTTGTGTATCTATTGGTTGTGGAGAAAAAATTCTATGATATGTATGTGGTTTCTGTATTCCTTGTCCACGATATTCTTGATTATAGGGTGCAAATATATCTGGTTGTAAGAAATCATCATCTGAGGATAAGTAATCCATCTGATAAGATGTTTGTTTTTTATTTTTGTTTTGTTGAAAAAATGGATAGTTTTCACTACG
Organism: Symsagittifera roscoffensis; assembly: GCF_963678635.1. NCBI lineage: Eukaryota > Metazoa > Xenacoelomorpha > Acoela > Convolutidae > Symsagittifera > Symsagittifera roscoffensis. Next base: position 93,008,699 of record NC_087062.1, read on the forward strand.
ATCCTGTGGAGGATGTAAATTTGTTTGGAAATTTACTGAATTAGGTGGTGCCATTGAGTTATCCCAGTTTCGAGATCTTGTATAATTACTAAAATTTTTTCGTGGTTGATAATTTGTTTTTGATGGATGTGTGTAATTATAATTATGGTCTGCAAAATTGTTTCTAGTGAACGTTTTGCGTGTTTTTGGCGGTATTGTCATGGGTCTGTATGTTTGGTAATCCATGTGTGAATATTTTGGGGCAACCGAAGGTTTAACGGTTGATTGTAAGGTTACCTGTGTTTGTGAAGGGTTTGTATTTCTTGGTGTTGTTAAGTTTGGACGTATTGGTGAAATACTTTGTTGTGTAGTTGTTGTGTGTACGATTTCTTCATTTATGAAGTGTGATGGTGTCTGGATATCTTGTTGAGTAAGATTCCTAGTTCCACTGAGGTTTTCATTGTGTATGACTGAAGAGTTTAAACTATTATTTTGCATATCGGGTAAAAATGTATTATAGTTTAATGGTGTTGCATCAATGGTTAATGGTATTACTCTTACATAATCTCTTACATAAGATATCGTACTTATTGCTTGACTTGAGATTGATTGTGGGAAGTTTATGAATGCGGGATGAGACCATTCGGGGTCCCAAACATAGTCTGATTGTTCTGTGATGGCAGTATCATCGCTTGAGTTTTGGGGTCTAAAATTTTTTCTTGCTTGTGAAATTAAATCAATATTATGTGTGAAATAATCTATTATGAACCATGCCAAAATTTTTTGTAAGTCGTGTTTTGTATGTTGGGAAACTTCATCTTTCGTGAAATTTTCTTTAATTATATTTAGAAAACTAGAGAGTAGTGTGATTTCATGTCGTACTCTTATATGTTTAGATGTTTCTGTCGGTGAGACATTTGGTATCTGGATTTCGTTTTCTAATATCGATATATAACTATATATTATCGCAAAAACTTCATTGGTGAATATGGAGTTTGCTCTTTGTGAGTTATGATATTGGATGCTTTTTATATATTCTGAGAATACTTTTGAAAATTCTAAATCAAGGTCGTCTGTTTGAATTATATATTTATTGTGATTCTGATTTGGTGAGTTGAATTCTATGGAGTAGATTCCGTATTGTTGTGTTAGGTTACATATATCTTTTAGATAGTGATCGATAATTTGTCTTTTGATTTTTACATCTGGGAACTCTGTTTTACATGGACTGATTCCGGGTTCAAACAAATTTAAGAGTAAATTTTTGCAAAATATATGCTGTCCTCTATCAGTGGTTGCATCTACGATAAAGGGGAAAATATCATCATCATCTGGACTTTCTTCACCTGGGGTGTGCGTTGAGCTAATTTTTTTGTTCGATGACTGTTAATATGTAATTATCAATGTGTCTAATTGGTTGATTCCAATTGTATAAATGTACTGGTTTGTGTTTATACTGCTTTTTTATTCTTCTTTTTCCTCTTTTTGATGAATTTGAAGTTGTTTCTGAGTCAGAGAAATATAATTGATCGTGAATTGGGCAATTTTTATCTATTGATTCTTTTAGTTTATAAAGTTCGTCTAAACTGTTGGTTTCTGATTCTGAAAATGCGTTTCTATTTTTGGAAAATCTTTTTCGTGTTATTTGTCTTTGTTTAGTTATTATTTTTTTTTTTAGTGTTTGTCGTTTTGTTCTAATATATCCAACTGTTTGTGTGTGAGGTGTGATTACAAGGTCGTATTTTTTGTTATCTATTTCACAATTGTGTAAAACGATTGTTTGTTTATTTCCTAGGTTTTTAAATGACATAAGGCTTAGGATGACGGATGCAAAAGGTTGTTAAATGATTTCTATTTGCTTAAACTGTTAATCCTTACGATTTTTTTGTTAGCCTAACCTGGGTCTATTTGTTCAGGGTTGGAGAGAAAAGTATATCGATTCCGAAGAATGATTTTATACTTTCTCGTGGCTAGTATAAGCTAAGGTGTTAACTTACTTAATCTTACTTAAGGGTAGTGATTGTGTTCAGGGTTGGAGAATAGTAAATCGATCCACAAGTTTCAGGTATAATTAGAACGCGAGTAGTTCGTTAGATACTATTTTAAACTTAATAAGTCTAAGATTTATCCTGGGTCTGGTAAGAGGGGGGATCAAGTGAAGGATGAATAACCGAAGTTCTTCACTGTTTATCCTAATTTGAATGATTAGTTTTGTTCAAAAATTTCTATTAGTCCTGGGTTTTTAGAAAGGGTTGGATAGTGAATCGACGTTTGAGGTCGTTAGACACTAGTTAAGTGGGTGGGGGAGAACAAAGTTGTTCTTTTTGATCCAAGGGTAGGCCTTGATGATCAAGTTTTAAATTTAATTAAATAGAAAATGATTTAAGATCCAAGGATAAGTCTTGATGATCTGATTTTAAAATTAAGTGAATTTAAGTTTAAAATGATTTAAATTTGTGTAAAGAAAAGATTTAGTATTTTTATGATATTAGTGAGCTTATGAATGCTGTTATGTTTAGGTGATGAAGCTGGAACAACAGGATGATTTATAATTACTAACCATTTATTGTCATGCTACTAATTTTTATTTTGATTTTTCAATAAATATTTTTCAAACATGTTTTGTATATTACTGCAGAGTTTAGGAAAACGATCTGAGATCTTTTTATCAATCGTTATTGTATATTAATAATTTCATTTAGCGCCTGAAATGATTTTGAAGATTGACTTCAAAATTTTATGTTTGCAAATGAAAATCTAAATTTATTGCTAGTAGTATTCTAAATACAAAAGTTTGTTCTGGCTTTTGCCGAACTATCATATAACTATATGGTAAGTTTCTGCTTTGTCGTATGTCGTCTCTGGTTCGAGGTCTTCTTCCAATTCCGGGTAGTTCTGTTATTGTTCGGAATATTAGCTCTGATCTATTGAGTCGTAGAGACATTTCGATTAAATTATTGTCGTATAACATTTTGTAAATGTTTTGTCTAAATTCTAATCTATTATTGGTTAATTCTAAGCTATTAAGGTCTTGTTCGAGACTTATGGTCGCACCAGATGAGTTAGGACCGATGGGTATAACTCATAGAGTAATTTCGGATAGGGTACACCGTCTGCTCGTCACGCTATCTTATTTTCGGCCGGATAGATTCGTGCAACTTCTTAGTCTAATACCGATCCTAATCTTACTCTTATACTATCTAGTCTCAGGTTGTTTAACTAGTCTCTGCTAGGCTCAATAGATCTAGGGTATACTGGTTTATTGCGGCTGCTGAAGTACTCGGGAGAGTTCAACTAACTTCTAAGTTAAATTCAAATCTCTCTGGTGCTGAAATTACAAGTAATTTCAGCACTTACAAATAAGTGGATTGTTAGTCAGATGGATCATGATTGGTTAATATTAAATACTTTACATTGGTAAAATATCTAATTTATCCAATCATAAAATGTAGTTTAGATCAGGTTCCAATTGGAAACTCTTGGAAGAAAACAAGAATGAATGATTTGTATGCTTCATAAATATAAATAAGCTCTTCATTTTTCGGCCATTCAAAGTGATTTTTATAAGAAAAGCGGTAATAAGGTGATAAGAAAGCGGTAGCGGATTTAGAGACGAAGGATCTCAGGGATATGCTCCCTCTCCACCCATGGGTCCGCTCTCTAGCACTATTTTCCGACATACATTTTCGGCCAACTGAACCTAAACTTTTTCTGAAGGTGTCTTCGGTATCATTAAATGATAACTCTAACAGGCATGCACGACCACAAAAAAACGCAATTTTTTAAAGAAAAATTGTGATGATTTAAGAAATTATTCATGTTAAAACTCTAATTATGAAACTTAGGAGAATATATGTATAAATTAAATGATATGCTGAAGCGTATTAAGTTGGTTCTGAAGCAATTCTTTATTTATTGCTGTCTCTTTATTATCAGTTAAGTTTAGCCAACTGTCATAGCGTGATTTTAACCAATCTGATCCATGAATGCAATGTTATTTATGTCGAATGTAATTTTGGTAAAAAGTTTCGAGGCAAAAGAAGGAGACATTTTTGTTTTGTGAAAACCTTTCATTTGTTTTTCGGTATATGAAAAGTTTGAGGAAAAAGAAGGAAAACTAAATGCCTTCGTGAAAATACCAACTTATTTTCATATAAACAATTACTATCATCGGTTTTGATAAAATCTTCATAACAAATCTCTCGGCTTGCACAGATCCACAACAGTGGTGTCCAGACTCGAAACTTGAAACGAATAACCCTAATAATTCATTAGATATTTAAAAACCTGAGGAGGCAATGGCTTGGCTGTTTGCTTTCCTTGGAAGAACACACTCAGAGAAAAAAACGACAGAGCTGAACAAAGCCCGCAGACCTTAAAAGGACGAACTTCTTCCTCAGTCAATGAGGAGTGCAAGCAATCTTAATGTTGAGATTTCTTGTTTCGCAAAAAAACGTCTGCGAGATGACATGCAATGAGATCCACGCGGTGGTAGGTGACTACTGCTGACCCAGAAAACATGCGGTTGTTTCTGAACCAGCCATGTTCCTATCGACAGTCAATTCAGAATCAAAAAGAAACTGATGACGAGTTTCTTAAAAGACTTCCTGTCCTGTAGCTGCTCGTTATTTTAAGTTTTCTGAACTTAACAATACCGCTGATGCGGAAGACGAGATGATACGAATCAAGTTCATCTCGGGACTAAGATCAGCAGACTGTAATCTTAAGTTACTTGAGCCAAGTAAAGTTAAAACAGACATAAGTCTACTTCATGTGAAAACTGTCTTACAGTTTAGCGATCAAGCGCAGCATTTTGCTGGGTTGAATTGAAAGAATAAAACCAAAGAAGAAATTACAAACAATTCTAAGTCAATCCTCAGAAAATCAGGAAACGTTGAAAATGCTTATAATGGTAATTAAATCGTTTTTTTTTAAATTTCACTATTTTTTAAAGCAAAATTTTTTTCAGATATTAGCTTCGGAGTAAAATGTGATTGTCCTTATACGAGCATTTTTATCTGAATTGTAGTTGACGAATCAGATAAGAAAATTGGAGATAAATTTCCATACCAATTGGTCGAAAGAATTTTCTTTGCTACGGCTCTTTATATGATACGATATTTAGTTTGTACGGATCAAGTTAACACCCTTCCCCCAGATGTAACAAATTAAGATCTTCCACGCCAGCAATTAATTCAATTCAATTTTGCTAAGAGCTGCATGTAAAATGCTTGATTGTGATTGGCTGAGAATTCCAACTTAGAAGCAAGTTAACATCCCCCAAACTGTTTTTGGGGTTGTACCATTTGTTACACAAGACAACCAAGTACGACAAAGTAATGCAGATTCAAGGCTGAACACTGTTATGCACTAGCGCTGGCCCAGTTCAATTTTTTCGATACAATTATTAGCTGAACTAGGGAAGAAAAACTAATCATTCATAGATAAAGTATATTTTTGGAACTTTCAATTGCTGATTCTCGGTTTGAACCCGCATTATAAGCCCAAACTGTGCACTATAAGCCCCCATCATAAGCCCAACAGTTTGGGGGGATGTTAACTTGCTTCTAAGTTGGAATTCTCAGCCAATCAGAATCAAGCATTTTATATGCAGCTCTTAGCAAAAATAAATTGAATTATTTGCTGGCGTGGAAGATCTTAGTTTGTTACATCTGGGGGAGGGGGTGTTAACTTGATCCGTACAGACTAAATTTCGTATCATATAAAGAGCCGTAGCAAAGAAAATTCTATTGACCAATTGGTTGGAAAGTTATCTCCAATTTTCTTATCTGATTCGTCAACTACAATTCAGATAAAAATGCTCGTATCAAGACAATCACATTTTACTCCGAAGCTAATATCTGAAAAACGTTTTGCTTTAAAAAATAGTATAATTAGAAAAAAAATAAATAGTTTCATTTTTTCGGCTATCTTCTGATGCAAGCAATATCAGCTGCAAATAGGTCTTATTTCTAACAATATTTAATTGGACCAATTAGCTTTTCTCTTCTTAGTTTGGATTTGGAAAAGTTTTTAACCTGGTTAATTCGCCAATTTAGCTACGCTTTAACAAAATTATAGCACGGATTAGTTATCCCAAGTTGTAAAAGTGCCTGTTTTCAAACCTACAATATTCCTTACTTAACACAAATCATAGCAATTGATTTTTTTTTCAGGATTGTGATCTCAGGGCACCAATATCTTTCAGTCTATTTAAAAAAAGTTACTTTAAATTTGAGAAATTAGCTATAGAAAGGCTCTCTAAAGCACAAATATTACTACAATTTTTTTTTGAAAAAAAAGAAAGGTTAAAGAAGAGTCAAAGAATTTACTTTGTCGATGTATTTTTGATCCAGCGCTGGAAAGCGTTCATCTCATAATGAGATGCTACAGATTCAACTCTGATTAACGATTTAAGTTTAACACAATGACAAGATTGCTCCTATTAGGGCGAAAACTTAAATTTTCCGACTGCCTTTAGGTTCTATGGGGTAGTGTTTGCTTTAAAAACTTTCCAAAAACAATACCCCACTTGCTACCCCATTAGCGAGATATGTTTGCGTATAAGTATTGAGTACATCAATTACCATACCTCAATCTAAATTGGTCTAATTTCTTGGACGGAATTAATCTACGCTCACGCTATATTAGCACAAAATATAACGCGCGTTTATCTCAAATAGACAAAATTGGTTACTTTTAAACCCTCATAAATTTACAAAAAAATGTTTGAGCTAAATTATAATATAAGTTTGAGCCCACGGAATTAATACTTTTCGGATGATTCAGAAACATCCGTCAAAGAATGGTAGTTTAAAAGTTTGCTAGTTGAAAATTGCTAGTTAAACTGCTGACTCTTGCATTTTTTCGAAAACACTATTGTCCTTTTATGAAAACATTAGCAAAAATCATCTGACCGCGTCATTTGTTTCATTACCTCGTCTTGCCCAAATCGCAAATGCAAATATGAAACGATACGAATAACGTACAAAATTTGAGAAATTTATTGCTTTTACTTTCGCTGAAATTTAGTGCAGCGAATTTTTTTGTACCGACTTAGGAAGAAAACGGCTGAAAAATTGTGCTCGGGTGGTTTTTTCTTCAGGCTCCAGATTGTTTTCGAATTTGTAACTAGCGAATTTTGAGCGGAATTTTCTGCATCATCTGAAAGTCAGTATTGTCCTGAGCTCAAATTTAAAATAATAATTTATCTGTGACTTTTTTGAAAGGTCGATCTGAACTTGAAAATAGTCAAATCGGCTAGTTTGGGACACTAAACGCGCGAGGTATTTCGTGCTATTAATGCGTAAGAGGCTGTTAAGTCAGCACATAAGTCATTCCCCATTAAATTGAAGCAAAAGACTCGGTTGCCAGACGCTAGCAAGCCTGCTCCGCAAAGGTTCCGACAGCGCAAAGGTTCCGACAGCCTTTTAAACTATATCGAATAGTTTCTATGAAAATAAAACTTCTGAGAAATATCATAGATCAAGTATCAATATTAATGCGACTAATTAGCTAGCCTTATTGAATTTGGAACAATTTTGATGAGCAGGATAGTTCGCCACGCATAAATAATTCGTGTTACGTTTTCAGGATTAATGATAAAATCTTCAAAGTGCGCATAAGCTGCTCCAGAGTTTTGCCAAATCGGGACTCTGCAAACTCCTAAAACTTTGCAAAAATTGATTGGAGGTAAAATGTCTTTTTAAATTTGATTTTATTGAGTCGATATCTTTAATACGAAATAAAAATTTTTTGGTGAAATTCATTAATTCGATTGCAGAAATAATATAACAGCTGAATAATATGAATAATATGACTGAATAATATAACAACGCCAAGCATGAATAATCCGTTTTGTTCGAACTTTATCCTTTTAGACTTGGCAAAGCGTGTGCTGAGAAAATTTCAAAAAGAAAAGCAAAGTTTTCTTCAATTTTTTTGAACATTTTTTCTTGATTGATGTTTTCAAAAACTGTGTTAAAGAAGTTGAAGGTTCAAAGCTTCTCGCTGAGTTTTGGATGTCGCTGGATCTAGACAAATAATGGATTTCCTGCAACTCCCAAAAAACAAGAAAAGCAGGGATCCTGCAAAACTTAGCGAGAGATCTTTTTCCCTCTAAATTTCCGACAAAACCAATATGAAACTTATGGTAATCCTGCAAAACTTAGTAGGAGTAGCTCATCGTCATTAACCCATGGATACTTTGTTTTGTTTCTTTTATTAGCTAATCGCGGCGGTTGAGGTTGTGGCCTTTTTTGAAATAACTATCCTCTGAGCAGAAATTTAAGTAGTCCTTTTTTAATTTTGGAGAATTCGGAATTTTAAAATCATCGATCTTTAACAAAATGAAATTTTCCAGAACTTATTTTTTTTTGAAAATCTTAAAACATCTCTAACTTACTGAACATCATAATTCAAAAAAGTTTAAATAGATTAAGTTTTTTTCACCAATCTAGATTTTTTTCACGATTTCGTGAAATAGTCTGTTTGGCCGAATAAAACTGCTGAGCTTACCTTCAAGTAAGCTAGACTGCAGCAAACTGTCGGCTGTTTGATAGACTTTGTGGGCAGCTTCCACGTGAGCGAATGTATAACAGAAAACAAAAACAATAAGGTTGTAATATATTTCAACAATCATCGCTAAGTTTAATTTGTCAAAATCGGGAACAACAAAAACTTATAATGCTCGGAAGAACGTAAAGTTTTTTGATTGAGATTGCTCCGGTTGTTTAAATACGGGACAAAAAGAAGGCAGATAAGTGTCCGTGGACTAACGAATAAAGAATGAGATGGCCAGGTGATACAAAAGCGCATAACGGGACAACCATCAATTATTTCTAAGTGGGATTCGCTTACAAAAGTGTCTAACGTAAATTTATAGGGATGCCATCAATACTTGAGATTCTGCTTTAGAGTACTTAAGCAGCCTTGTTTCAGGCGTCAGAGATAACCGTTTGAAAATGAGTTTTGTCCTTTGCCTAGAAAATGTTCAACGGGGCTCAAAGCATTAGAAATCTAATGGTGGAGAAATATCAAACTCATGTTACTGTTATTTTTTTTTGTAGTGCTGCTAATGATAAGGTCAAGATTTTTATAGACCATTCAGCTAGAACGCATTAGTAAACCAACCAGTAGTTATAAAAAAATCAACAAACTAAATGAGGCATTTCACTCGGATCTTTAAACTATAAGATGGAGTTTAATCGTTTCAAATTAGTTTCAGGAACTTCTATACGAATCGATGATTTAAATGAAGTTTCTATATAAAAAACTACTAATTTTTGAGGAAGCTCACATATAAGAGGCTTTTGTCCTGAGGATGCGAAGAAATAATGTAAGTGATGTAACTTTTTTAAATCCAAAAACAAAGCCTGTTTTTCTCGGTAACATTCGAAACTTAGTCCAGCTCTGTTTTTGTTACCAGGAATTATGTTTTCAGTTGTTTATGACTACAATAAACCAACAAATATGTCAAGCAACCGTACCATGTCTTAAGTTCATTCAACTCTCCGCACTAGTGGCGCCTCAGATTCTGGCAACAAATTTAATTTCAAGCTAATTCTTATCATATCTTCCGTATTTTGGTGGTCGTATTCAAATTTTAAAAAATGATGTAAGTAAAAATTAAACTACTATGACCTTTTATCGCGATTTCTTTTATAGGGAGTGCTATTGGATAAAAAATTAAACGATACACCAAATATTCGATAAACAAACAGGAAAAAATAATGCGATGTCGGGATAAAATATTGCAGTATCGGGATGAAATTTTGCGGTATCGGAATGAAACATTGCGGTATCGGGATGAAATATTGCGGTTCAGGATGAAATATTGCGGTATCGGAATGAAAAATTGCGCTATCGGGATGGAATATTGCGGTATCGGAATGAAATATTGCGCTATCGGGATGAAATATTGCGGTGTCGGGATGAAATATTGCGGTTCAGGATGAAATATTGCGGTATCGGGATGAAATATTGCGCTATCGGGATGAAATATTGCGCTTTCAGGATGAAATAATGCGGTATCTGGATGAAATATTGCGGTATCGGGATGAAATTTTGCGGTATCGGGATGAAATTTTGCGGTATCGGAATGAAATATTGCGGTATCGGGATGAAATAATGCGGTATCTGAATGAAATATTGCGGTATTGGGATGAAATATTGCGGTATCGGGATGAAATATTGCGGTATCTGAATGAAATATTGCGGTATCGGAATGAAACATTGCGGTATCGGGATGAAACATTGCGGTATCGGATTGAAATATTGCATTGTCGGGATGAAAAACTGCGCCATGAAATTGTGATGAAATTTTGCGGTATCGGAATGAAATATTGCGGTATGAAATCGTGATGAAATATTGCGGTATCGGGATGAAATATTGCGGTGTCAGGATGAAATATTGCTGTATCGGAATGAAATTTTGCGGTATCGGAATGAAATTTTGCGTCATGAAATCGTTATGAAATATTGCGGTATCGCGATGAAATATTGCGGTATGGAATCATGATGAAATGTTGCGGTATCGGGATGAAATATTGTGCTATCGGGATGAAATTTTGCGGTCTCGAGAAAAACTACTTTTTTTCGAGCTTAAAATTTAATTTTTATGATCATTTTTCTGAAGTTTATAACATCAAGCACGTTTATTGTTATTTAAAAAGCAAAAAACGAACTTTTCTTTTTAGTTACTTCGGGAAATTAATGCAAAAAAATAAAATTAACTTCTAGATGTGTCTATTTTGAGTTCTGTTGAGTTCGACGTAAAATTTCGATAAACGGATTTCAATTTGACATTTTTTTTATTTTCAGAAGTGTGACCGACCTGTAGTTGAAGTGGTCTCCGAGTCTCTCGACCATTCCTGGTTCACCCTCTAAAATAAAGATAGAGGTTGTCGTCGCCTTCGGTGATCAACGCGAATAAGTACAAAACAATGCACTGCAGAAATTATTCTGACTCGACAGTGAAAATTTTTACTGGAAAACTTGAAAAATTTCTGGTTATTCAAAATATTTCGGCCATTTTCAAATTGAATATATATAAAAGTCAATTGTTTTCAAGAGCCTAGATTTAAAAGTTTTCTGAACAGAAACTAGATATGATTTAGGGTTTTTCTGATTATAAATAGCCCAGTCTTAGAAAATTTCTGACCAGCATTTAGATTAGAAAAAAGCTTTTTCTGATTAGAAATAGCATAGATTTAGAAAATTTCTGGCCAGAAACTGGATTAGAAATTAAGAACATATAAAAATTCCATGCTCTATTTAAAAATTTTGCAAAAAATTTCTTATCAGAATTTGAGATCGGAAATTAAGTATTTCATGGCAGAATTGAAGAATTTCTTAGCTACGGGCAAAGTCAAAAGTTGAGAAAATGTTTGCTAATTGCAAAGAATCTATCACACAATTTCAAGCCTAATTATAGTTTGTTTCTTCTTTTTCTCCGAACTCTTAGTTGAATTGATTTGAGCGAAGCTTTTTTGGCAACTCGAGACTTTTTTCGCCTAGAATTTTCACGTAAAACTACGATTGAGGCTTAAAAAGCCAAGATGTGGTGGAACTGAAGCTGCCCGCACCGGAGTTCCATGAATAAGGGATTATAACGGCAAAATGTTGTCTAAAATGATGTCATAATAATCCTTAATTGTTGGAAATTTAGACCACATAATCAATTATGTGGTGATTGAAATCAATTTTTTTTTCGAAAAATAAAAATCCATTATAATCCATTATAATCCATTTTGTTCTCCAATATAATCGATTATTTTGTCAAGAAAATCCATTATAATCCATTTTATTTCGCTAATAGGCTATTCTGTTTTTTAGTTCTGATTATGTCTGAGATAAAAGCAAATTTAAAGATGTAAAATTACAAATTTTTCAAAAAAAGCATGCAGTAAAGCAAAGGACAATTTAAAACATAGAATCAGTATTTTGAGTCTTGTTCATCCTCATGCTCTAAGACTGCACCCAACGAAGAAGACTGTTCTAAGACATTGGTAACAGTTTTTCTCAAAGTTAATCTAAGAAATGCGCAATTATAATTGATTATAATCGATGAAAAATGGATTCTTTTGCTGCAAAAAAATTGCATTTTCTTTCAAAAATAATCGATTACAATTGATTCTAATTGAATATTTTCGGATTTTAATGATTAGAAAAATTGTATTCTTATAATCTATTTTTAATCGATTATAATCGATATTTTTTGAAAATTATTGAGACAGACTACGATAATTCAATATAATCAATTATTATCCATGGAACTCCGGTGCGGGCGGATGTCAAATGAGAACCTGTAATCATATACTACCATTTTCAATTATATCATACCTTATCAGTGTGTTCTGTTTTTTTTTAATTTTATTTTCTAGGTTATTCCCTGCGCAGAGTTGTATGAATTTTTTTCGTCTGGATTTTTTGCCGACGATCCAGAATTGGAGCTGAAATTATCCCGGCTGTGACAGAAGTGGTGCTCTAGTTTAACTGAGAGGCCGTTATAATACACTGGCATTTTCACTGCATTTACAAGCGAAACGTTTCTTCTTTAAAGGTATTCGCCTCTTGCAGTTGGCATCTATGATTTCGTTGGGAGCAATTCCAGCGATGAGTCCAATTAATTTCGTTGCAACTGTGGAAACATTGAGCGAGGAGGAAGTTAAAACGTACTGGCTAGCATTTGGTCACTCAGGAATGGAAAAAGTGCTAAAATGGAGAACTTGCGGAGTCAATCAAGAAGTTGGAGACAAGGAGGCGATCAATAATGGAAAAACAATTCTGAAATTTAGTTGGGTAGATACATGGAAAAGAGATGAAAACAGAGCTAGATAACCTTAAAGCAGGCTAAGCAGCAAGGGTGGTAATATGAAACACACGTTGTTAAAATTCAACTTGACTATTGACAACCATCGTAGTCGACTTGAACTTTTCATATGAAATCAGGAAAACTCCGGGAAAGAAATTCAAAACTAGATCACAACAAACAGAAAATTGAAAAATCAAAAAAAAACTATCACGTGTGACTTAATAACTGATATAGAAACTTTCAAAATCTAGAAAGGGTAAGAGTCTAAATTAGAAAAAAAAAATAGAGTGACCAATCTACACCGTTCGTTTTCTACATGGCACTCCACTAAACCGCCAGAACAAAATACTTTAACTCTACCTGATGACCAAGCTGTCATCATCATAAATTATTCCTTTGTGCGAAATAATTGACACTCGTTTTGCAGTCACTTAGGATTTCAAACAACACAAAAAAACCTGGTTTAAAAAACTTAAAACCATAGCTTAATTTTGATAAATTTTTGGTTAACTGTACCTTTGGCTTATATCATTTGCCGATTGTCAAAGTATCGGAACGGTCTGCTATCAATTACTTGTAACTTTCACTAGCTCGTTTTTTTTTCGTTATACTTATTTAAAAATTTATTTACCGCGCCATTGTTTTTTTTGCTTCGATCCTTTAAAGCTTAGGTCTAGCTACCTGAGACAGTAAAAAACAAAGTATGTCCAGGATACGACTAGATACAGCATTTACGACGACTGCAACGACAACGACATGCCCAACAAAACCACTCTTCCCAGAGAAATCTTTTCATTGCACAAAAAGAGCGCTTCTTCATACGAGTACGAAAGCCACCACTGACCTTAATTTGATTAACAACATAGCTGACTCAGAGACAGAGACGAAGACAACATTCAGCAATTTGCCACTACCTACCTTGCAGACCGTCCAACTAAACACTAAACACTCCACAGCAGAATATCTCATCAACCGCCTCACTGAAATAAAGATGAACACGACGACATCAATAATGACTTCAGACAGATGCTACGAGAAAATAGGACTGAGACGACTCCACACTAGCAGAATACTAATGGCACTTTATCTAAAACCCTCCACAGAGCTGATTTCATCAACCAGCAGCACCGATCGGGTTGCTCGAAAGCAGAAACGACGACCCCCAATGATGATATTGCCAGTGAATATCAAGCTACCGCAGCAACAGTTCACGCAACAATCTAGCCCCGCTGATATTTTGGTCAGCTAATCCCAATAATTAATGAAATCACAAATCTTAGCGCTCCACAAGTGACATCAGACACAACAAAGTTTACCCAATGACGCCAATGGACTGGAATTTCAAAACCAAGATCACCCTTCCCTACAAATAAAAATAAAAATAAAAATCGCAGTCCTGCATCATCAACGAGACTTGTCAACAACCCCAGCCGTCATTTCAACAACAACTCGGATTTCAACGCAGAAAACAACTTTTAATTCAGTTCGTCAAACAGTAACATGACGTCAGAAGTATCCTACAGCCAGATGACACGACCACTAAAAACCAAGACATTCATTTGTTGGAAGGCCAATGAAATGAAACATTTGATTCGGTTTGTTTCAGGCAGCAATTTACAACCAGTTATTTTCAGACGACAAACTTTTTAACCATCTCCAAACAATGACAACAGGGAAAGCCAACCAAGCCATTTGCTTGCAACAGTCAATTCTACAACGCCGGTCTTCTGGAACTACGGTATTGTTATGGACGACCAGACATAATCATCAACGAATTTGGAGGCGACTTCAGAACTTCAAGCAGCCATCAACTCATCACAAGGATTCCTATAGGAAAATTTCGATCTTCATCAGCACCATGCTTGAAACTTTTTAGACGCTCGGATTTAAAGAAGTCATAAGCTCAACAAAAAGCGAACAATTTGTCGTCAGCGAATGCTACACCAGCAGCAGCTTCGAAGCTTTAAAGAAACACAGCAGTTTCAAAGCAACAAATCACCAGCCAGAACATCGAGCAACCTAACCTCATTGCCTTCAACGACTGCGTAAGAGTTTGCATTAGCATCTGATCACTTACCACCCATGCAACCGTTGCAGATAAATATGGATTCGAGCAATCGACAACAAGTAGGGCCGAGGTATTGACACGCCAACTGATCTTGACCATGAATCAATCAGTATTCACAGAGGACTTCTTAAAATTGAAATGAAAATACCCAATTTGCATGTCCCTTCCACGGACGGAACCACGACTCAGCATATTACAACAGGTACCAGGTTTCATCATTGGAAGAGAAGAAGACATTCGTTTCGGAAAAAACACGTTTTCGGGATCGACAGCACCCCATCCCTGCTGAAAGTAGGTGGTGAACTTGCAGGTTTCGGTAAATCTCGAAGACAGAAAAGTTTTTCGCCTCGTCTGAGGAGCCGAAGCACCTGAATTTTTCGAGTTTACTCGATTTGTTTTTGAAGTCAATTGTTCTCCTCCTTGTGCAGTTTACGCATAAAAAACTTGCGCAAGCGACAACGCTTATAACTATCCTCCTATCCAAAAAATTATGCACGAGAACTTCTACATGGGCGACTTCGTTGAAGCCACCGACGTCATCTACATAGTACTGAAAATCATAGAAAAACTTAGACACGTACTACAACAAAGAATTTTCAACCTGGCGAAGTAGATAACTACGGATGAGAGAATTCTGCAGACAAAACCAGAAGATTATAGATTTATCAGCTTAGACGAAATCAATGACCCTAACGTCTTTAAGCGAATTCTCGGAAAACGATGGAGAGTTTGTAACGATACACTGAGCTTCAACACTGACAAACTACACAACCTCGCACTGAAAAAACCGATACAACGGAACCTACTTCGCGCAACCTCGTCAATTTCTGACCCAATAGCAAGAGTCGCACCTATTACGATGCGACTTCGAATAATACAAGTAATTTGGAGAAAAGGAATGAAATGGGACGACTAAATCACACCTGATACCACTAATACAACTTTTTGAGATTCTGCCGATAGAAACTACCTGCAGATAGTGGAAATATCTCGACACTACTTTGGTTACAGCTACAAAAAGATCGCCATTAATTTTGTTTTCGCAGTCGCTTGTTTTGTGTATAGCAACAATGCCATACAACAAGGATTTCAACAATGACGTTCCGACGATTACTTAAACAGAAGGCTGTTTGTCTTTGGCCATTTTGACTGGCAGATGATTGTCACCTACCATCATTGATGTCAAAAAGTAATGAGTTCAATCTGACACTATCATCAAGAAGGAAAACTAAATGATAAAACAAAAAAAGGCGAGCGCATCAAATGGAACGTTTTACGATGACCAACGTGTTGACGTTTACGGTCTCTCAGATGCCGTAGATGATTGGTATAGCTAAAGTTCGAATAAATTACAATAAACTGCTATATCTGAATCTAAACTTATCCTTGCCTCTTCTACGCTAAGGATATCAATGACAGAAAGAAAGATATACTTCTTCACCTTCTTGTTGACAAAACGATTTCTTTCAAATGGCAATCTTTGATTTTATAAGGCTGTAGTTTCTGATTGACCAAAACTGAAATTTTCTCAGGTGCTTTTTGTGCCAAAAATCTCATTTTGGGGAAGAATGCTTGTGCAAAAAAATCACAACGTTTTTTTTTCTAACACTCGCCCCGGCGCAAAACTGAGCCAACTATATTCTGTCGGCAGAGCCTCTGGGGTATTGGCCTGACCACGGATGATTTTTAGCAGAACTTTGAACGGGATGCAATTATCTGTGAAATGGGTCGAATGGCTCAAAAAAGTGGTGTACTCTTATAGCTATTCTTTTTATAACAATGGTCGTTTTTCAATAATTTCAATGATAACTTTGAACGAATTGAGTGATCCTTCTGTTTCAGCTAAAATTATAGCAACATAGCAGTCTCTTGGATATAAACGGTATGTTTTTTTCCTAAGCAATTATAATGCAGCTGAAAACCAAAGCTTCATTAAACTGAAGAAAAAAAAATAAAAAAACTCCAATACTTCAATACATTAAAACAAAAAATAAAATAGTTGTCTCCAAGTAATTAATGGTTTGTTTTTCTTTCAAGTTTATGGGGATGAAAACAGAAGAAGGAAAAAAATTTCCCTTCTGATCTTAAAACTTCTACTATCTTAAAAATTCTAAATTCTTTTTCAAAAATATTCGCTTAGCGTTTTATTATTTTTTCCTCAATCATTCATCAAAATCACAATTCAACTAACTGGATTTAGAAATTTTTTCAATCAATTTAAGGTTCCGAATAACCTTTTCCACCAACTATATGATGTGTGAGGGATTTTTGATCCGGAAGATTGCTCCTTCTCATCATTTCTGCAAATCCAGGGTTGATCTAGGCACATGATGTTTTTCTTGAACCACCTAAAAGTTACAAAGTCTTCAGGGTTCTCATAGGGTATTTTAGGAGTCCATTCATCTCCAGCTTTAATCTGATACGGTCGTCCAATTTTGTGGTTGGAGGAACCGACAAAATGATGATTAAGTCGTTTTAAATTTCCAGAACCAAAACCAAGTTTTGAAATTATATTAACATCGCAATCAGGCAAATAATACGCCAAAATGTAATTCAATTTTTTGTCTTCTTCGCTGTAATCTGTGAGTTTTGCCAAGTACTCTTTCGGAGTTAGAAGAGCGTCTTGGAAGCCATAGGAAAAGTAATTGAAATTATGGCCTAAGCAACAGCCTTCCCAAAAAATAAACAAATTGTGTTGTGCGAACACCGGTCGGAAAACTTTACGACATTCTTCGCAGGCAAACCATTTCAAACTTTGGTATTTACGATAGGCTGAGTCATCAACGACAAGATTCAGAAAGTCGGTTTCGAATGCTGGGTTTGAGTTGTTCTCATTTGAAATAAACGAGAGCAAGCAATAAAATTTACTGCTTCTTCTGCAGAACTCCCAGTAATAGTTGTTGGGCATTTCCAAAGAAATAATGAACTGTTGAGAGGACCAGTTTGATGAGGCAGTCGAATTAACAATTATATCATCGGAAAAAGTTGAAACACCATTGTCGATGAAAAGTTGTATCAGACTAAAAAGAAAAAATGGCTTGATATTCATGGCGGAAAGTGCTATAAACAACCTTTATGTTCCGAAGTTGCATGGTATAAAGTTGTTTACTAAAGACTAACAAATTGCAAAGGCCGCTTTCGTACTTAATTTAACTTTGAGATTGATTTAAGTTCATCTGTAACCGTAAGATTTTACATGGCCGCAATAATTTTACATATAGGTACATTTTCTTTAAATGTTGTTTGTAGCTTGTCATAACCTCTTTTTGGGTAGGTAATCTTGTCGTGGCTGGTCTCCAACAAAACTTTTTATTATGATTCAAATTTTTCAAGGTTTATAAAAATGTAATATTTATGTTAAGACTTTGGGGATCTACGGGCTCCAGCCTACAAGGCTCAACAATAAGATCATCAATTTTATCACTGTTTGAAAAAAATCAACAAAAACAGCAAAAAACTCAAATTGGAACAAGAAATTTGCAATCTACTTAACAATTGACCCTCTTTCTATGGTATTTAGTGAAAAATTTCCACCCCTATAAATAAAAACAGTAAATTAGCACTAATGTTTTCTAATTATAATTCAGTTAACAGCATTCTGATTGATCGAAAAGTCCACGAATTTAATCTGTTGAACAATTATCCCCTTTCTTGATAAGGGGAATTGTCAGTAGATCTGAGATTCGCCTGTCGAAGATTCTTTTAATCTGTTTTCACATCAAACATCAGTGAAAAAAATGTTAAGAATTTAGTATAGCTTTGTTTTCATTTTTCTCATGCTTAAAAGTTTAGAAAACTGTATAAAGTTTATATGATCTGTAATCAATCTTATTAAAATCTGAAATTATTCTTTTAACAATCTGTATGTAATCTGTACAAAATCTGAAGAAAAGTTTTTAACCTGTTTGGAAACCTTATTTAAAATAAGCAAAATTAGTTCGCGAGTGGGTAGATAAACATTAATTATTTTGTGTGCAATATCACGCCTAAAAAATTGTGGCATCAATTAAAACCAATTTCAACTCATTTTAAAGACAAATTTGCGACAAATTACAATTATCTGCGCAATCAAAATCAATGGCAACTATTTTTGTCTGTAAAGAAAATTCAAGAAAGTTGACAAAATTGAAAAAAAAATGGAAAATTAAAAAATCTTTGACTGTCGCCTGAATTCGTACCAGCAGTTTAAGAATAGGTCATATGAACCAAAAAAAGTTATTTATTTTAGCCTAAATTTTATTTTTTCTTGATTTTCTATAGTCTCTAAAGACTGCAGCAATAAGAGTTATATCTTGGTTAGGTTTTGACTTCAGTTAGAAATCGCTTTTTCCCGTACATATACCAAATCGAATACCAAAAGCTTATCCCGTGCAAACTAACAGTTGTCAGATTTAAAGAAGCAATCAAAGCATAGAAATTTGATTCATTTTACAAGATTAAAATATTTAAAAGATGAATACTGTTTTTTCGCGTTGTTTTTTTTCTATCTTTTTAATTATCAGCTCACGGCATCAATAACAAAACAATTTTGTCAAAATTTCATGTTAAATTTCGAAATAATTATGATGAAGAAAACACAATGAGCTCAAAGATTCAGTGATTATCTTCGAACGTCTGGTTTATGATTTTGATATAGTATTAAGGTTTTTTACTAATGATACCTCAATTCAAATTACTATGAATATTTAGCTAAGTATTAGTGAGAGCCGACCTTTTACCAGACCGGCTTTTCACAAAAAAACTACAGCATGAGCTTTTTACCAGACTTGATAAAAAAAATTGGCGGTCAGACAAAATGACGCCATTTAATCAAAATAAAGACAACTTTCGAGCGGTTTCTCAAAAAAATTTTTAACCGATTTTTCAAGTCTCTATTACTTTTCAATTATCTAAATTATTTTATTGTTTTCTTCTGTTTTGTGAGAAGTCGGACTGGTAAAACTTTGGAGTGGCAATAACAAAGTCTCCGAATTATTTAACTGAGCTCAAATAGTTCGCGCTCATGTGTTTGAATCAAATTGCAAATGCGCTCATGTAAAACAACAAAGGTAAATAAAAGAATTAACGTATGTGTTTGTATCAATTCCATTGATGCTTTGCATAAGTCAACATTCTAATATAAAATCAAACAAGACTGCTCGTATCAGGGCGAAGCCCTGAACGTTCCGACTGCCTTTTAACGTGTATGGAGCAGTAATAACATAAACAACATAAAAAAATTAGATGAAAAAAAATAAAATGAAAAAAAATTTAAAAAAATAAAATAAAAGAAATATATCGCGCGTTAATTGTCCCAAATTGACCAAAATGGCAATCTTTAAACCCCCATAACTTTACGAAAAATGATCACAGGTGAAATATTTTTTCAAATTTGAGCTCAGGACAACAATATCTTTCGGATGATATAAAAAAATTCCGTCAAAAATGGCTAGTTAAAAAGTTGAAATTTGTCTGAAGAAAAAAAACCCACCCCGAGCACAAATATTCCGTTACTTTCGTATCGAAAGTCGGAACAAAAATGCCAAGTCGAAAAATATCAAGCTTTACTTGTCCCAAATTGGCCGAATTAGGAAACAACTTTAAACCTCGATAATTTACGAAAAATGTCACAAGTAGTCTATAAGTTTCCGGTCAGAGCAATAAAAAGTTTTGGATGATAAAAAAATTCCGTTAAAATGTTTTAAAAAAAGTAAGCCTGGAGAAAAAAACCACCCCGAGCACAAATACTCCGTCACTTTCTTCGAAAATTGGAACAAACTGTTTTGCTCAGTCAATGTTCAAATAGTTGATTTTAGTTATTTTGACTTAGAAAGTGGTAACTAATCTGCATGCCGGCTTTCATTTATGATATATTGACACAGATCATGTTTTGTTTGTATCAAATGCCTATTCGGTTTTACAAACTGCAATATTTTTTGAGAAAGTGAATCAGATTCGCCGAGCCAAAAAAGTGAAAGTTCCAAAAGGAGAATAATTGTGAGTCAGCCACTGCTAGCCGCCATTCTAAATCACTCTCACTATTGAGAAATTTTCAAAAAAAAAACGTCTCAAAAAAAACGAGGAAAGGAGAGTAGAACTCCCCCCCCCCTAAATCCGCCCTTGCTTCTTGGTGAATCAATAGGCATATTTTTGGTAGACGAGCGATTATCCACTTCATTACAAAAACGTAGATTTTTGGTGTTTCAATTTCTTAAGAGAATCGTGCATTAAACAAACCAAACGAAGCGTGATCAAAAATTGACCTAGCTCATAAAATCAATTCTATCGTTTCTGAAGTATCGCACTAAATTCAAAGGTCGATGATTATGAGTGGAAAAATTTGAAAATTAAATACACGTTTTCTTACTAACTCAACTCTAATTTTTTTGCTGCATAATTTTTTGAACTGGCTATGGACAAAGGCGCTGATGAAGGCGAAAAAAGTAAAAAGTCTCCCGGAAGAAAGTCCAGACGAAGCAGAAGCGCAAATCTATCTGGCGAAAATAGCATGAACAAAAGTGACGGTAAAAGTCCAGGTAAACGCGCTGATCATCTTCTTATACATTTATAAAATTCTTAAGTTATCTTTTTAATATGAACATCAAATCCTTGCTGAAATGACTGAAACATATGAACGTTTTATAAGTTGAATGAAACTGCTGTTTTAATCAGTGATTTTGACAATCAGCAATTTATTTTTCACATGTTTATAGACACTTCAAGATCCAAAACACCGAGAGAAAGAAAGAAAAAAGAGAAAAGTACAGGTATTTCAAAACCCTCGTTTTCACACTACACTTAGATATTTTTTCACCAAGAAATAATTGAAGACTTTCAAACAACATTTCAGGTGGTTCGCCTAGATCAAAGAGTACCAATGACCAAAACAGAAAAACTCCAAAGGTAAACAGTGACATCATTTTTGAAATTCTGCTAGATTTTATCAAAAAAGTTTTTAATTTTAGGACCGAGAACGATCAAGAAAACGAAAAACAGGTACAATATCGGGGTTTCAATTTTAATTTTAAAAAATTTTGGAATTAAGTTTTTCTTACTAGCTTTTGATTTTCTTTTCAATCAAAGGCACCACACGATCCAAAAGCCGTTCACCCAGATCAGAAAGAAGTCCCACGTCCACTCCCAGAAGAAACCCGAAAAAGAATGGATCAAAAGTGAGCTTAAGAAACAGAAAAGTTGATAACTTGTTATTGCCAAATAACAAATTGCGGAGCGCCAAAATCTAACAATTCTACTCATAATTGAATTTAGGATTTTCTCGAGAAGGATCTATTCTAAAAAACGATTTCCCGAATCCGCCGAAAACGCAGAGCTCGGGAATTTGGAGAAAACTTGTCAAAAGTGCCTTCCCGTAAAAAACGCTTTCCCTTAAAACTAGTATATATTGAGCTTCAAAACTTAGTACCAAAGGGTGCGGAATTGAATCTCTGAAAGAAGGAAAGTGAAAAAACGTCCCCCCCCCCCTAAATCTGCTCCTGCTTCTTTACGAAGCAATAGTGAAATTTTGGTTATTTTGTATAAAGTCGAGGATTTTGTATAAACAATCTCTATGTTTGACCTCTATACCAAAAGAAATGCTTAAAATGCTTCTCATACAATTCTTTTTTTAAGTTAATGGAGAAATATTTTGGATGAAAAAGAGCTCTCTATACATTAATAACAAGTTTCTTCTATTTCGATCAAAAATGTTTAACTATCATACGATTTCTGTTTTATGGTTTTTCCATAAAAAAAAATTTCGAAATCATTTAAAAATGCTTATTTTTTAATTTCAGAGTCAATGAACGTGGTGAAGACTCTTATTCAGGTGCTGATAATTTTTTATTTTCGTTTTTCTTACGAAAAAACCTTAGAGTTTGCTCACGCTCTAATTTAATTTTTCGCTATTTGATTTTTGATTTTTTTTTTTCAAAATTCAGTTCATTTCGTTTGATAAAAGGAAGGCAAGCTTCACTATAGAACAACAAATGTAGAAAAATCATGAAAAACGTGAATAACCTATAGTATTTTCAGCTTTCCCATTGGACTAAAAACTGTACTATTGAACCAGTTTTCCCACTTTGAGTAAATCTTATGCAAAAAAAAGTTTTATCTTTAAACGTTCTTGAAATTCAAATAGCTTTCAGACCATATAATTGTGACTCTGAAAATTGAGAAATGAATTCTTCTAAAAAGAAATTTTTCATATTTCTTATTTCTGTAACAATTGAAAACTGAAAAATTTTTGGGATTTTTTTTGTGTTTAAGAGTGATGAACGTAGTGAAGATTCTTATTTAGGTCTTGCTGATTTTTTTGACTTTTTTCAGGAATATTGATGCACGTAAGTATAATGAATTTTTGAATTAAATTGAAATTCATCTGCTGAAAGTGACGTAACTAGCACTCTACAGATACAAACGTGGAAATGGAGCGAAGAAACCTGAACGATTTCTAGGATTTAATTTCAAGATTTCCGGCGGAGTAAAAACTTTAGCTGTTGATCCAATTTTCTCTAGTTGGGTTAATGTTCTCAAAAAAACGCCCTCATAGATTGCTCTAGAAAGTCAAAAAAACTCAAAAAGCATCCATTTTTTCTTCGAAATTCGAAAGTTGAGATTTTTCAACAAAGTCAAAATGTTTTTATGTTTACTTGTTCAATACTCTTTTCCAATCTTCGATTGGCTATGTTCATCTCCTCATTGTACAAATTTCACCTAATATGTAAATAAACTATCAAAAATTGTTAACTATTTTTAATTCTCACTTTCTTCTGTTTTTTGAGTTAGAATTTAAATGAGCCATATCTGGATTCGGCAACGGAATAATTTCATTCGAAACATTGAAAAAAAAGCGGAATTAGTAAATTTGAGACGAATTAATCGAAAATGAGTAAATCATGAGCTGATCGATAGAGGCGACAAAACGCCTAAAATATCAGAAACACAACTGAACTGAACAGAACTGAAACAATTTTTAAAAACTGAAAAGTAAGAATAGCTTGTAGTGGATTTTAAAACGTTATGCACGTAGTAAATAGTGAGTACTCCTATGTAAAATAGTGATTTGTTTGTTCGTTTTTTTTGTTCAAGAAAAATTTGTAAAATTTGTTCACGCACAAATTAGATTTTTCGCCGCGCAACTTTTGATTCCTTTTAAAGTTCACATCATTTCCTTTGCTAAAATGAAAGCAAACTCCACATTTAAAGAGCAAAAAATTACATGTCATAGAAACATGATCAAAATGTAATTTAGAAAATGAATTTTAATTTTCAGTTTTACATGTGGAAAAAAGATTTTATCTATCGCTCTAGTTTTTTCAAAGTATCAAACAAGTGTCAATCTTAAATTGTTCTTAAAATGAAAAACTCGGAAGTTTCAAGGACATTTTTTTCATCTGAATCAAAAGTTGTTTTTTTTTCCCGAAAAAGTCAGTGTTTTTAATGTTTCCTTGCGTTTATAGATTCTTGTCTATCTATTTGAAAGTTGTGATTCTATTTAAATTGATTTTTTGTCAAATAAAAACGCTTTGTTTGTCAGAATTTTGATATTATTTGTCAAAAAACGTTTAATGTACAATTTTCTTATATATATGAGCGTGTTTGCAAATATAATTTAAGTTTGAAGACCTTTTTGGATGATTTTGTACCGTTTGTTTTTAGTATCACACACGTTTTTATGCTCGAATAAAAAATGAGTAATATCAATTCGTTTCAAAACTACGACATGTTTGGGTGTGAAGTACAAAATTTAAGAAAAATTATGTTGAAATTCTTGTGTGAAGCTGATTTTTCTTCTTTTTTGTTGTAGGAGAGGATATACTGAACACTGTCAAAAACACCAGCCAACATTTTCCACTATGGATTTTATTAAAATTGAAGCTTTCTAGTCTTACACAAAAACTTACGCTTTGTGTTATAACTTTTTCACCACATTATCGACTTAAGCAGCTTACGTTTTAAGAACTTTTTCTTTTAATTGATTAATTTGAAAAAATGTTTCTATTTAAATGTTTCGATTTGAAAAAATCCGTGGTCATTTGATTAGTAGAAGAACTTTAGTTTTTTTTCAAGAATAAGTCATAAAATGCTCTGAAAACTACAGATGTGGATTCATACATAATAATGCATTTATGATTGCATTTAGTTATATATGAATTTTTTGAATTCAATTGCAACTCTTCTGCTGAAATTTACGTAGATATTACTCTCGAAATACGAAAGTGGAAAAGGCGCAAAAAATGTGAATAAATTCTAGTTTCGAAAATGCAATTTAATTATCAGATTTCCCAGCAAGATGAAAGTTTTATCTGTTGATCCAGTCTTCTAAAATTGGGTTAAATCTATCTACTCATAAATGGTTTGAGGAAATCAAGAAGCTTTAGGGGATATAGATATGTTAAAATAACATAAGTTGAAGTTTTTTTTTGAAAAACAAAAAAAAATCATTTTTTTTGTTCATTACTTTTCTGAACTGTCGGTTGGCTATGTTTTTTTAAGACGGAAACTTGAAGTTTTTTCAACAAAAATGTCAGTATATTTTTTCTACTTCATTGCGTTTATCGAATCTTTTCCAACTATTTGCTTTTTGTTTTTTCAACCAATTGGAACTACCTCAAAAAAGTTTTCAGTGATTGGAATGAGAAATTTTTAAAAACCTTTTCAGTCGTGATACGAATTCTATCAAAAAAAAATTGATTTATTTGTTTAGTGTTTAAAAACTAGTCGGAATCTTTTGGGTTTGAGTTCAATTTTTGGGTAAAATAACAAAATTTGCAATCTTTAAAATATAAAAACAATTAAAAACAATGGTTTAAGAAAAACCATTAAGAAACTGTTGTTTGATGGTTGTAAGTTTTTCCAATTTTGAGAAAAATGTTTATGGTTGGCTAGAATAGTTGTGATCGAAACATTCGTTGCTTGTATCAAGACGATAGGCTTCTCATCCAGTGATCAAGATTCTACACATTAACACAGAAAACAGTCTCAAAGCTTAAACTTCTCTTGAATGTAGTGAAACTCTACGTATCCTTGACATGTGGTTGCATACTTACTTTTGTACATAATAATGTTTTTTTTTGAGATTTGATTTTTCTTTTTCAATACAATTAACGTTCTCCTTTGACAAAATAATTGGGGCGGAAGCAGGAACAGCTGCGCTTTGAATGTTTTGAGCTTTCTAACGGAAAAAACTTAAATCAACTTTTCAAAAATTTTCTTAACTTGATTTCTTTTCTTTTCTTTGTTATTGAGTCTTTATTTCATTTTCGTTCTAATTTTTTGAAAAAAAGTGTGCACGTTTGCAATTGGTTTTTATTGGATTGTTGTTCAAATTTTTTTATGTTTATTTCTTATTCATTTGCTCATTGGGATAATACGCTCTTAAACAACAAAATAATAATAAATAGCAGCAAAAAGAGTGGAAAATTTAGATATCTAACGTAGATATTTTATTTCAGAAGATTCAGCAGAATAAAAGAAAATTCTGTGACTCAATCACCAGAAATTTATTAGAATTATGAAAATTGCTTGATACAAAAAAAAATAATTTGTAGTTTTGAGCTCATAATGTTTTTTGAAAAACACCTAAATAGTTCTTGGATTTCCTAAGCTCTCATTTTTCTCCAAGTTGTGTTTGTTTGGTTGCTTAAAAAAATCATTTGTGTGAAATAGTTGAATTTTTATAATAGCAAGGTGACTTTAAAATTGTTGAATTGGATTTATTGGAAAAAAAAAGTTTTGGAAGAAAATTCACAAGTAGAAAAAATGAAGAAAAAAAACATGGAAATAAGTTAAGTTTTAAAAGCTTTTATTATTGACCCAATATTGAAGCTCAGAAGTTGGTTGAGTTGACAAAGTTTTTTCCAGAGAAAAATGAAACTTTGGACGTCAAAAAACGTTCCTGTATATGATACATTTTACTATAATTTTAGATATAGATCGAGTTGATAGATTTTCCATAAAATGCCGAAACTGCATTTTGGCGGTTTAACATATGATTAATTTTCAACTCTTTTGTAATTATATATAACAAGACTGCTCATTTCAGGGCAAAAATCTGAATGTTCCGTCTGCCTTTTGGTGTTCGCCTAAAAATGATAATTTACTTCAAAAAGATGAAAATTAAAAAAATAATAAAAACGCCCTATAAATAACAAAGTGACACAATTTGCTCCAAGAAACATACCAATTGAGACAAGTAGACTACTTCATCCAATATGGAAGAATTCTAGGACGGATTAAATTTCCGCTTAAGTGTTAATAGCGCGAAACTTATCGTGCGTTAATTGTCCCAAATTGGCCTAAATGGCAACTTTTAAACCCCAATTATTTTACAAAAAATGATCGCAAGTAAAATTTCTTTTCAAATTTAAGCTCGGGACAGCAAGACCTTTTGCATGATATAAAAAAATTTGTCTGCAGAAAAAAAAATTTCTCGAGCACAAATATGGCGTTATTTTCGTTACTAAAGTCAAAAAAATACGTATTTTGATCTTGTCTCAAAAAATAATTAACAAATTGGAATGAATAGCCCCAATCCACTGCGTTTGAGTTGTTTTTGAGTTGTTTTTTTTGTGAGTTGCGCTGACAGTTGTTCATTCCTTGTCTCTGAAATCTGAAATAATAATAAGCGAAAGTTTGTTCTTCTCGAAAGTTTTAGCTTTAGATACTAGCAAAAAATATATAACAAACTACAAAATGAGCGACCTAAACAATTTAAAAATAAAAGTTCGGAATCAGGCATCATATTAGCCGAACACTCTGCTATTTTTTGAATTGTTTTCTGTGGCAAAAATGCATTGCATTCTGATTTCATAGACAAAATTTTGCACAAGCTTCAATAGACACTGGATTGCATAGACTGAAGCAACTATAAGACATGTTAATGCTTATATATGATTTCGATGACTTTAAAACACAGCTTGATTCTATTATATATCAAACCCGAGTTTGAGGTTTCATTGCCCCTCAAAGCGCCTGAAATTGCCATATTTTGAGAAAAAAAATTGAAACATTGTTTTTTTTTTGCCTGGTATTGTTTTAACGCCGTGGGTGTTGAAGGTGCCTCGAACTAGAGTGTGGATAACCTATCCTGCCCAGCTGATTGCCATTGACAATCAACCACTGAATTTTTTTTCAAACGTTTTTATGGTGATATATTACGATAGGTGGCAGATTTAAATTAAATAGTTGGATCACTCTTTGTTATAGTTCGAACAGTTTATGTAATTTATTTCAGAATTTTTTATTTTTTAAGGCGAAACAAACAGGTGTAAGATTTAATTTTTTGAACATTATTCCGTCTGTCAGAGTAATGTTGTTCAAAATATATATACAAAAACTATCCCACGGCGCGACTCATGCCCAGACTTCCAGACTCAGACTCTCGGCGCGACTATGCAATTTAAGTGTAAACCCGGATGCGGCGCGACCCTCAAAGTCTGGACATGAGTCTGGGACCTCGACCCGGGCTAGTAGCATGTTCAAGTGATTGAAAATCAAAGGACTATGTCGTGCATAAAAATTTTCAAATTTAATACATGTAATACTCAAATATTTCTCAAAATTACGACATAATGTAACATATCTTTACGTTTTTATTTGTTTTAGGGCAAAAGAGCCAAAAGCAGAAACAGCCCAGGGTCAGAAAATAAAAACCAAAGAAGTGAGTATATGAATAAAATGCTCATGACAGTTTTGCTCAGAGATAGTTAACTATAGTAATTATATGATATCTACCGATATAATCTCGTAGAAGCTTCTATTGCCAAATTGTTCCCCTTATTAAAAACTATGCTTCATTATTTGTTATTTATGATTCATCGTGGTCTTCCATTACGTTTTTTATCTTTGCTGCTTTACTTATTTGCGGGGCTTGGATACTAAAATCATGGGACTTTCAGAATTGGGGTCTGGTTTGCTAATTATAAGTGGGGTTACCGGTTCTTTGGTTAAAATTCGGATTCTTGGGAACCTATTTAATTTTTCTTGGCTTCTGTGGATATGGCATGGATCAAAATCCGATCCTGATCTATTGTGTGTCATGCTTCTGATGGTTATCAATCGATGACAAACTAAAATAAACAGGGTCATCCACAAGCAAATGGGTCAACCAACTAGCGCAGAAAGTTCCGACCACAATAAAAAAAACATTAAAAATTTTTTTGAAAATTGATTTTTGAGTGTTTGTTGCAGCTTATTACTGAGAGAGGGTGCGGTGACACAGGAGGGGGTGGGGTGGGGGTGGTGGTTTAGAGCGCGCACGGTAGAGTGTGGTAAAATTCTAAATTAGTTTAAAAAATATCAAAAATAGCAAAAACTGTACAATAAAATAGTTTCTTTTCTTTCCACTTCCTTAACCAAATTATAGTCGGAACTTTAAAGTGACCTGGTAAGTAATTTTACTTTTTCTATAATTACAATACATTCACAATTTGAGGGTTTCAGTTATTTGTTACTCGGCTGGGGAGGGGAAAGGGGGGTTGATATGTGAAAGAGCCAATATTTCCGCTTTTTACTAAATTTGCTTTGATAAGAACTAGGTTTCGGTATTGATAAGAACTAGGATGAAGCAAACTTAATATGGAGCTAGAATGTTGATCAAATATGTAAAAATCTTTCAAAAACGTGCTTCAAAAAGAAGTCAAGTTTGCTCTGAACATCTTAAAAAACCAAGTTTTTTCACCTTCCAAGTCGTATCAGAAGCAAAACTGCAAACAAAGACATAATAACTGGTATTTATTGCAATGGTACGCTGATTTTGATTTGATTTGATTTGCTAACTGGGTTTGATGTCCAGTGAACCAAGTGACAGAGCTCCTACTACACTCGCACACAAAAAACGGGTAAAACGCAAGGATAAAGCACCATACGCAAACAATAAAATGGACGAAAAATACGATAATCAACTTCCCGAACAACAAGGTCAGAACTTTACATTGCACTTTATTTTCCGTCTCCTTTGACCTCAGAGTAGAGACAATTACTTAAGTTCAGTAAAAATATTCATTGCTAATGAAAAGTGTTTGATCAAAAGTTTGGTTCAAAATTTTGTGAAGCGAATTTTTTTTCCATGTGAACGAAGAGTGAAGTTACAGATTTTTCACATCTAATCACAATTTGCAAATTAATTTCTATTTGAAAAACAAAGTCAACCTAAATTTTACAAAAGATTTCACAGGACTAAAATTTTGAATCGACAAACTTCTTCGCTCGATTTGGTCAATGTTGGGCATTTTTGAATATATACACTAAAGGACAAAAATAAGCGCAAATTTGTTATTTTACTCTCAAAAATGCCTGCTTTCAATATCTATTTTGGACAAAACTTCCTGTGAAATTCAGTTCACTTTTTACATAGACGAAGAACAAATGATCGGAACTACCCTATATGAAACTATCAATATTCGGTATTAATGACTTACCAATCTTATCCGGGTCTGAAAATGCCAGTTTTTCTTATCTGTTCTCACTTTTTTTATTTCGCGTAAAAAAGTAAGAAGCATCTGAGTTTAGTAAAGTTTTCACACTGATTGTTTCAATTTTCTCGCTGAGAATGCTTCACGTCGCATGAAAAATTTTTTACTCCGTTTATTCAAAACTGTTTTCACTATGATGCAAAAACTTAGTTCAGATGAGGAAAACTGGCATTTCAGACCCGGAATAAATTGGTCATTAAAACCGAATATTGATAGTTTCATAGAGGTTAGCTCTGATCATTCGCTCTTGTTCTATGTAAAATTTTTACTAAATTTCAAAGGAAGTTTTGTTCAAATGGGACTTGAAAGCAGGCGCTTTGGAGAAAAAAATCCTGAATTTGCGCCTAAATTTGTCCACTTTGCGCCTACTTAAAAAATAATAAAACTTTCTTATAACTCTACGAACTTTATGGAAAGAAATTTTATGAAAAAGTTCTATGATCTAATGAAAAGATTTAAATGAAAAATCGATTGTTTTAAGCAATTTTAATTATACATTTACAAAAAAACCACTTGCATTCATTTTTTGCTTACAAAATTAAAACAATTTGCTTACCGACATGGCAAATTACGTTAAAAGCTACGGGTCGACTGCCGCGATTGCTTACGACGATGAGAAGAATGTTTCAGCTGTCAATAAGGATTCCGACTCCACCTCAAAGAAGGGGGTTTCTGTCGTCACATCAGACACTCCTAGTCCCAATGTTAGTACCCAGCTTCGCTCTTTCGGTAATCGTTCAAATGTTTACACTATTAGGCAAAATTAAGCATAAACTAAGGATTTTACTCTCTTAAATGCCTGTTTTCAATGTTCAATTTGGACATTTCCTTCAAAATTCGTTAAATTTTTACATTGACCGAGACCAAATGATCAGAGCTATACCATCTATGAAAGTATCAATATTTGATTTCAATGACTTACCGATGTAATCCGGGTCTGAAAATGCCAGTTTTCCTCTTCTGCACTAATTTTTCTACTTCGCGTGATTAAGTAACAAAACTTTGCGTGCAGTTCCAAAATGTACATTGAAAACACGCAATTTGGAGAGTAAAATCTTGGAGTTGCGTTTTTTTGTCCACTGGTGTACGATAATGGTTTCGTTAGAAGCCTCGCATAGAAGTGTGGTCCCGATAAGCTACCTACATCAGTGGACAAAATGTTTGGGTTTTTATCTCTAAAATTCCCGTTTTCAAGGATGATTGTGAACAACTTTCACGAAGAATTTAGAAAAAAAATTTTACATAGACCAAAAGCAAATGATCAGAATTGCATTTTGGGAAATTATCAAAGCTTGGTTTCAAAGACTTACTAGTTTTTTAGGTCTTTAGGTTTTCGACTTTTGAACTACGGTTTGCATCGTTGTAAACTCTTTCTCAAAAATGTGGAGAGAAAATGTTTACATTCTTGAACTATTCTTAGCAATTTTTTTGAATTGTTCAGCGTGATAACATTACTAAACTCGGCTGGCTCTCACAATTACACGCATTTTCAGCATTTCAGTGCAGATGGCGAAATCTGGCATTTTCAGACCCAGAAAAAATTGAAAAGTTTTTGAAATTGAATTTCAATAACTTCATAGTAGGCAGCTGTGATTTACATAGACCGAGACCAAGTGCTCAGAGCTGCCTCAATGAAGTTACACAAGCGGACATAATTAAGCGCAAAGTCTAGATTTTACTCTGTAAAATGCCTAATTTCAATGTACATTTTGGACAACATTTCCTTCGAATTTCAGCAAAATTTGTACATAGATCGAGAGTAAATGAGCGGAGCTACCATCAGTGACAGTATCAATATCTGATTTTAATGACTTACCATTGTAATCTGGGACTAAAAATGCCAGATATTGGAGTGAACTATTTCTCGAATAAGAGGAGTGAAAAAATTGTTCATGGGACGTGAAAATTTTTCAGCAAGAAGACTGAATTCATCACTTTGAAAACTCTGCTGAAAAGACTGACTTACAGTTTCACGCGGTTTGAAAAACATAGTGCAGATAATGAAATCTGGCTATTTCAGAAACGGATTGAACCAAACTTTGATAAAGTTCATAGAGGGCAGCTATGATCAATTGCTCTTGTTCCATGTGAAAATTTGCTGGCATTCGAAATAAAAATTGTCCAAAACGAAATTTGAAACAGCCAATTTAAAGAGTAAAAATTGATTTTGCGCTTAACTTTGTCCACTAGTGTAATAAAGCTGATTAAAAAATTTTGACACATATTTTTTTGGTTTTCGTTCACTTAAAGAGTTTCAAGGAGAATTCAAATGGTCTGGCAGGACCACAGTTTAAAAAGATTTTGAATGTGATTCTTCAATACTACCACGCAAGGACTGTTGTTTCCCAATCGTGAATTTTTTAAATGATTTTTTCAAAAACGTTTACTGTTTTTAGCTTTTTCGTGATACACTTTTTTATGATGCCTATTTGAAAAGAGGCATTTTAGAGTGCAACTTTTGTTTTTGATTTAAGTAATGCTTTTGCTTAAGTTTGAATAAATTTATTAGAGATAGCTACTCAAAGCAAACTTGTAAAGGGGTAAAAATCAGAATTTGCTTATAGTTTTCTCAACAAGGAAAAATTTGACAACTTTTTCTCAAACCAGGTAAGAATTTCAATCATTTTGTAATGAAAAGTTGTTCAAGGTACTTCTTGCAAACTGGAGTTTCAAAACATGAACAGCTAGCTTTGAATTGTATTTTGTGCAGTATTATATTTAAATGTTATGCTGTGGGCTGATAGCTGCCAGTTTTTCACTTCAAAAAAATATTTTAGAAAAACATCCGAACGCAACCAAACATTTGGTAGGGTTATTTTAATTTTTTTCTTTGGAATTAAATAAAAATTTTTGAAATTATAATCACAATTGATAGCTATAAAAAATGCAATTTGCAATTAAAAGTTTTCAAGAAGAGAAAAACTGAATTAGACTAGAAATTTTTGGAAATTTTCCAACCAGTAAGTAAATAAATATTTGAGCCAATTTTGTCAACATGGCTTTAAGAGATCAATATCTCCTGTATGGTTTTGAAAAAACATCGAAAAAATAAGAGATGTGTTTTAAATTAAAGAAATGAAAATACTTTTCGGATTAAGAACAAATAAGTTGGTTTTATGTTGTATTTTTTCAATTAAAATCAGTTTGATTACCATAATTTATCATAAAAGTTTCTACATATAATTTATTTAGACTACAATTTTTTCCCGTTTTTCAGCTACCCTTTGCGTTGCTTTTTTGTTAAATCTTATAGTTTTTCATGAATTGAACTTTCTAACAAAATTTTTCAAATTGTGGACAAACCTAAAATTTAACTCGACTTTATTCTATAAAATGTCTTTTTAAGAGTGAAAGAAAATAGGTCAGACTCTTTTACTGATTGCTATGTTTTTTTTCGATTTTTCCGGGGAAAACCTTAAAGTTTGTTCAGGCTCAAATTTATTTTTTGAAATCTTTTTAAATGCACTTATTGAAAACAAATCAAAATCCGCTATTGAACAGCAAAGGTAAAGAAATCCAAGAAATTTAGTTTCCAAAGTGGAGTTTACTTTTCCGATTTCCCAGCCAGATAAAAATTTTGTATATTGATCTAGTTTTCTGAAATTGGGTTATTTTATCAAAAAAAACTATCAATCACACATTATTCGAGAAATTCTAAAAGTTTTAAAGGTTTTTTGCTAGAAAACATTTGAAATTTTAAAATAATGAGTCAGTGTTTTTTTCTTTTTACTTGCGTTCATTGACTCATTTTTAATTGTCTGTTGGCTTGGCAATGTTATGATATTTGGAATTTGAGTGAAATTTGGCCTATTTTGAATCCCACAATTTTCAACTCATCTCAGCAAGCTTCCTGAAAGGTATACAAGTATTTTATTTCAACAAAAATTCAAATTTTTGTTGATGATAGAAACGATAAAAAACTGCGCAAAGTTTTATCAGACAAGGTATTGGCGAATCCGACATCTTTGGAGGCTTTGTTTCATCTGAGAAACCTTGTCAGAAGTTAACAGCTAGATGATAGCTCAGATGATTATCAACTACCTGATGATCAAATTTGTCCTTGCTAATAGATATTTCTGGGACTTAGAGCTGAGTTTTTGTTTCATGTTGTCAGTAGTGTATCGAAAGCTACGTGTTTAGAGTCGTGTTTTTCTCTCCATAAATGAGACGTTTTATTTGAATCCCGAGCGATAGCATAAAAACTTTCAGCAGTGAGAAATTTTTCTCGAATAGGTCGAGTAAGCAATATGTTCAAGCAATAGGAAACAATCTCAGTGAAAAAATCAATTGACAATTGTAATAATTTTTTGCACTTGGGATTAACTTTTTATAACAGTTTTTTTCTTCTTTCTTTCTTTCTTTTTATTCTTTCTATTCTGATTGTAATATATATTTTTGCTTTTTTCTATTCATTTTGTTAACCACTATTGATACTTTTATAGAGGGTAGCTAAGGTTATTGATTTTGTTGAAAATGAACATTATGCTAGAAATTTAAGTATTTTGTCCAGCAGTCCGAGAAAAACATGAACTTCGCAAGGCTTAAACTTTTCTTTTAAAATAAAAATGAGAATCCTTAAAGGTAGTGAATACTCTTATTTAAGTCTTAGTGATTTTGTTTTTTTTTAAATTTATTTTTCAGGAAAAAAGCTTAAAAGGCTTCGAAATCGATGGAGTGCACTTTGGTATATTAGTTATTTTGAGTTCAGTTCAAATTAATTTGCTTAAGGATAGGTAAAATGCGCTTTCCAATTACAGTTGGACAAAGAAAAGGTGAAAAAATTTTAGTTTCGGAAGTGAAACTCAATTTTAAGATTTACCAGCGGAATAAAAAATTAAAGTATTGCTCCAGTTTTCTCAAACTGTATTACCTTAACCAAAAATAAGTCATACCTAGATTGGTTCAAATTATCTCAGAAATTGGTTTCGAATAGTTTTTGGCTAATAAAATGTTGAAAAAGAAATCAATTTTGAATTTTTTTCTTTTTTGTCCACAGCCAAATTATACTTTGAGAATTTTGAAGAATAAAAATTTAAAATAATCGGGGTTTTTCCCTAAAATTAAGGTGGCACGCTTTTGAATGTAAATTATTTTACCGAGCCTAAATATTTTGTGCTTACACTTAACGCTTAAATAGATTTAAAAACTACAAAAGCGCAAACAATTCAGTCTACAAAATTGCCCACCTACCATTTTGAACTGTAAAAAGATATAAATTAAAGCATCCTAATCTCAAAAGTAATCGCAAAAATCATTGTATTTTCGACTTTTGAAGAATATAAGAGAATATGAAACTGGTTGTTATCAAAGCAATTTCAGCAATCAAAAAGACTCATGCAATTGGAGTTTTCTACAAGAAGTTTCGGAGTATTTGCGCGGTGCAGAAAATGCAAACACCTGAGCCAATTTTCATTACGGGGTGCAATCAGGAAAGTAGTTAAAGTTAGAATGAGACAATTTTTGATCGCCTACTTATTATAATAAACAGGAGTATTCAATTGGTGGTATATTGAAAAAGGCACAGAAGTAGTATTGATATCAGTGACATGTGCAAGATTTTTTCAATAACAATGTTTGGGTGGTTTGTCTAACAAATGAAAAATTTTTTGTCATTTTTGTTATGTCAAATTGATATTCCGAGCTCCCCAAAATTTCTATAAAAACTTCATTTTGCATAAAGTTAGATTATAGCATGCAAATTGTTGAAGTAGAAGGCCAGAAGGCCAAAATGGTTTAAACAAAAAATTACAGTATCTTTTTGGAGCTCACTTTGGTGTAAAATTTGCATTTTTTCCCAGGTTTCTCAGGAACAAAAAAAACTATCTTGATCCATTTTCTTTTTCTAATTTGGGTTGTTCTAGGAAATTAGAGCCAATCAGCCGCTCTTAAAAACGCAAGATCCTGAATGTGATATACATTCTTCTTTATTTCAAAAAATGGAAAATGTTCAATTGCTTTTTTTGTTTGAATGTCAGTTTCAGTTTTGAACTAATGCGTTCACATATTTTATTTGCCGCAAACTGTGTTTTTAAGCATTGAGCAGTCTCGGTTTTGGTTTGCTTGATAAAAATACCAGCCGCAACAACATAAAAGTCAGTCGTATTAGGGCCAAACACTGTACTGTAACCCGACTGTACTGTAGGGTGCTTAAACATAGATTGTTTTCAAAATTTTTAATAGATTTGAACGAAAAAAATCAAATTTTTCATAATTTTCTGATTTCGAAAGTTTCTCAAATAACCAATACAAACTACAAAACGATACATTTAGAATCTATTTATACAAAATTTGGATTGATAAGCGTGCCTAACTTGAATTGGGATATTTTATGGGCTAAATTTCACTTCTTTTACTACTTTTGCTAGAAGAAAAAAAAATTGAAGTTTTGCGGGTTTTAATCATTCCAATGTTGCCGATTTTAAACTTTTGTAATTTCCTACAATAGTGAAAACTGAAATTAAAGTAGTTTTCGTACTATGCGGCTAAAATATCATTATTTC
The DNA here is from genome assembly GCF_963678635.1 of Symsagittifera roscoffensis. Classification (NCBI taxonomy): domain Eukaryota; kingdom Metazoa; phylum Xenacoelomorpha; order Acoela; family Convolutidae; genus Symsagittifera; species Symsagittifera roscoffensis. Next base: position 93,045,512 of record NC_087062.1, read on the forward strand.
ATTTTTAAGAGGATTTTTTTCAAAAATCTGTCAACAATGGCTAACTAAATAGTCAAAATTGTCAAAACTGAATAAAGAAACAATCACAGGCATGAAAGTTTCATTGAAAGAGCTGAAAAAAAAATATTTCAAAGACACTCAGTTTTGTCGAGTTCTTCCCAAAATACTGAAGGCTTCACATTGATAAAAGCAGTTTAGCCAGGTTTTAGATATTAAATTTTTGTTACCAAGACTATTTCGAGAGATTTTGATATCTTAATGCGTATGCAAGTCCTCAATTTACACAAACACGTTCAATTTCCGCTTAATAGTCCAAATAGTAGTTTTTTATAGATTCAATGAACGCAGTTGAGTTCAATTGAATTTTGTCTGCTGAAAGTGACGTACGTAAATAGCAGTCTCCAAATACAAACGTGGAAATGGCGCAAAAAATGTGAACGACTTCTAGTTTCGAAAGTTAAATTGAGTTTTAAGATTTCCCAGCGGAATAAAAACTTTACCTATTGATCCAGTTATCTCAACTTGGGTTCAACTTGTCAAAAAAGCACCAATCATAATTTTTTCTAGAAATTCAAAGAGCGTAAAGGGCATTTATTTTTGTTCCGCCGACTTTCGATACGAAAGTAACGGAATATTTGTGCGCGGGGTGGGTTTTTTTTCTTCAGACAAATTTCGACTTTTTAACTAGCCATTTTTGACGGATTTTTTAAATATCATTCGAAAGCCATTGTTGTCCTGAACTTAAATTTGAAAAAATATTTTACCTGTGATCATTTTTCGTAAAGTTATGAGGGTTTAAAAATTGCCATTTTGGCCATTTTGACCAATTTGGGACAATTAACGCGCGATATAATTCGCGCTATTAACGCGTAAGCGGAGAATTAATCCGTGTTTTAAATCGTTCCAAATTGATTGAACGAAGTTTATTTGCCATAAATGATTCGTTACAAGGAGCTAAATCTATGTTTTGTACTTTATATGGCGTGGGGGGATGATTTTCATAAAAAATTTCAAAATTTGGAAAAAAAATTCATTTTATTTTATAAATTTTTATGTTATTACTGCTGCTTCATAAACCTTAAAAGGCATTCGGAACATTTAGGGCTTCGCCCTGATACGAGCAATCGTGTTTTCTTTGAAACTCGAAAGTTAGGATTTCTTTAGTGTTTTTTTGTTTTTTGCGTTCATTACTTTTTTTTCCAACTGTCAGGTGGCCATAATTTCTGTTTTATTTTTGCGCTTCATACAATTGATCATGTCCAAATTGACTTTTGTTAACAAAGTAGCCTAATTATCTCAACTTCAAATTTGAAATCAAATGTTTTCCTGCAATTTTTTGACGTCAATTTTATCAAAAAATCAAAATCATCTAAAAAAGAAGTGATTTTCCAAATAAATCTAATTCCTAATCTGACGCAAAAGGATATTCAACATACTTCGATGATAAGATCGTTTTTTCAAGATGAAAAAATGATTATTAAATTATATTGAATTTTCCAATACACTATGAGTAGTTATGGAAATCTTTTTTGGCAAAATGTTAAATAAAATAATTCAATCGACTATTTTGAATTGCTACAATACTTGAAGAGTTAACACCCCGTAGTCCAAGCTTAGCATTGCGTCATGGACTCACTTTCAAACAGAGTTAAAAAAATATATTTTTTGTTTTGGCTGCCAAAAAATCTATATTCACAAAAAGCAACAAATTATTATGTTTAAAAATTAGAAAATTCAAAATTGTCACTTCAGTTTTTTTGCATTGTTGGGATCAGACACTAGTTTAGAAAAGTCAACGGCCCGTAGTTCCAACCTACATCACAACAATCATTTTCTGAGACTAAAAATATAGCGTTTGTTACGTGCTTGCTATAACAGAAAAAAAGTATATTTTTAAAAACTAAAACGAAAACAAGCATGCCAATTGATAAAAACAGAGACACTTCTATCAAAAAAAACGCACCGAAGAAATCAATTTTGTTTCTAGAAAAAAAGTGGAAGAATTTAACTCTCTAATTTAGTCACAATGTTTTATTCTTTGTTTTTCCAAGAAGGTTCTCAAAATTTATAGTCTCTAAAATAATTTTTTGCGAATTGCTTTTTAAGCTCAATTTAAAGGTTTGAGTTAATTTCTTAAAGTAACGCAAATTGTTATCTCCAGTACCGAAAATGCAAAGGGAGAGGTTAAAAGAATTTGTCTTGCTGTTTTGAAAACGGAACTCCAGCAGAATGAAAAGTTACCTAAGTGCTCAGTTCGTTCATATTTGCTTAGTTTCATCAAAAAAAAAAAAAAATGATTGGTAAATTTGGGCTTCAGGTTCAAACACAAAAACTAATTTTTAAAAGCCATTGAATAAAGTGCAGACACTTACAGCGTTGCTTTTGATGTTTTTTAGGAAAAATTTTAAATTTTCATCACGCTCAAAATTGATTTTTCCATCCATGTTGGGTTTAAGATTTCCCTCAAAGTTCACAAGAAGACAAACTAAGCTCTTTATTTCTCTCTGAAGGGGTTAAAAAAATTATGGATTTTGAAAAACATTTGAGTGACGAAATTTTCCTGGTCATTCGGAGGTTGAAAAATTTTCATGAAAAATTATCTTTTTCCCAGATTTGTTAGAGGTTTTGGGACATTTTTCCAACTTTTTGACTTTGTTGATTATGTTTGATTTGTGTGGAATAATTATGATTGCGGTGGTTTTTGATTCAATCAAATTTTGTTTCTTTTGTCAAAGCATTTTTGACAGAAACTTTTTATAGCAGCTGAACCAGCTAAAAGGGATTGCATCTAGCCTAACTTTCTAAATCAATTGAAGTCGTATTAGTTTTAAGATTTTCATTTCAACCACGTGCAAATATCTAACCATAGCATTTTTTCTAAATTCAATAGCAGCAGTTACCAAAATATAGTACCAAGAGATCCCAACAGCAAATCTATAGTAATGCAATTGGGATCTTTCGGAGTGTCCTTCGTATGTTCCGATGGATGAAACGTCGTCCTCGTCAGAAATACAGAAATCACAAGATCGAAGAAAGACCAAGCGCCGTGTTAAAAGAAGTAGATTAACAGGCAACCGATAGCCCTGCATATCATTTTCTCCTTTCAATTGTTGGAATTTTCATGCGCTACTCAGCAATATTAAAAGAACTCGAACAAACAGAAGAATTAAATTATTTCCTCGTTGCGACAACTGGTAGACGGCCGGTTGCTCTTTTGCAGCCCCCTTCTTTGATTCTTAATGAGGAACGATTTTCTGATAATTAAAAATGATTTTTGCTGTTATCAGTCAATCTAAAACATATAAGCCAGAACGAATTTTTAGCATAGAAGTTGCGCATTTGGCTCTTTTCCAGTTCCCCCCTTTCATTTTTTTTGAAATTAGTTAGATGAGAGCATATTTAAAATGACTTTTCATGTTACAAACTGCATTCAAAGGTTTCAGCCGGAACAGGTGAACAATTTTCTACATTTTTAACATGCAAATGGCTTGTAAACATTTTATGAACAGCTTTGTTTTATAATCTTACGAGGGGGTCGGTCGGAAACTGGAAAAGGGCTCTTTTCCAGTTTCCCCCTTTCAAAACATCGAGTTTTATGTTTGTTTTACGTGTTGTTACGGCTAAATGCGTGATGTTACGCTGTAAATTATGAAGATCAAATCTGTTCACAGTTGTCGATTTGTTCACCACGCCAAATTTCATTGCATTATGACAACGTTAAATAAGCTTTTCAAATTTGAATTTGAAAGGGGGGACTGGAAAAGAGCCTGGAAAAGAACCGCGCATTTTGCTAGACAACTTTGCGTGTTCAATTAACCAGGGGGTTGGGAAAATGGAAAATGGGCCGAACCGTTTCTTAATTACCACATGTTTATGACAGAGGAATCACATGCAGGGGCGGATTTATTCAGGTGCTCCCTCAAGGATTCGACCCACTATGACATCCATTATTTTATATCATCCATTTTGGCCGACCAACCCTAGGAGCTTTCTTATATTAAATTTTAATTTCGAACAAACGCAATTTTTTGCTCAAAATTTTTCAAAAAAAGCCCTAAATTTAATATTTTACAGCTATTTTTCCTTCTATCACCCCACTTCACACAAAAATGAATTTTATGGCCTAAGGAGTGGTTTTGCAAGGTTAATTATGAAGACTAGATATGTTTGCCATGGCCCAATTAGTCTGCATGTCAATTTTCATGACAATCAGACAAGCTGAACAATAAATTTACTTGTGAAATTTTGCGAGTGGTGGGAAAAGGAGCCTCGAAAAAGCGCGATCATTACAACGAGAACCAGTTATTATAAGACAGCCATTTATCAATATATTTAAGTCATCTTTAAACACAATTAATTTAGGCTCATGGAAGAAAAACTTGCAGTCAAAGTAGTACTAACACGGAAAGTTTGCAAACTCCTCGCAATTTTTTCCTCGCAATTTGACAAAAAAGTGGCTTGTAGCAGTACTAGTAATTTACAGTTCACCAGTAGTTAAATATAAAACCTTGCAAGTGGGATGAAAGGAAAAAAAGCCGTACTGTGATTACAGAATAATAGATATATATAAAACTATTTTTTAAAATGTTACCCGCATCCAGTTTCAAACGTTAATAATCGATTATATTACGAGTTTAGTACCAGTCTCACTAAAATTGAGAAACAATCGATTTTAATCAATTAATATCTCTTTTTTTAAATCAAATCGTAATTAAATATAATACATTATAATCGATTCTAATCCATTATTTTTTCGTCTATTTTTCGATACAATTATAATCGATTATAATTGATTATAATCCATTATTTTTGTTCAATTTTCTATTTCGTTTATTTTGCACAAAAATCCATTATAATCGATTTTAATTGTTTATAATCCCTTTTGTATGTCCATTTTTGTCTTTGAAGTTGCATCTAAATTGCTTATGTTTTTGATTTTTGTGGACGTTGGTTCCTATGAAAAATGAGAGAAATATTTTTGAAGTTTTCCAATTCATTCAAATTTATAAGTCTTTTTTCCTTTCTTCCCCATTAGAGTTATTTTGTGATGCATATTTTAAGCTTTTTTAAACACCAAAACATCAACAAATTGATTTAGTTTCATGATTGATTCGGAAAATTTATTTTTCATCCACCGCGAGAACCTTGCCACTCATATAAAAGGATCTCTATGAAACTTTTGTTTCGTGGTAAAACTTTGAGTTGTTTCAGAGATTTTCTTACTGATACAAAATTAATAACCCATAAGATATAAATCGAACATAGGAAAATTTCGGCATAAAAAGAAATTATAATCGATTATAATCAATTATAATCGATTATAAGAGATTATAATCTCTTGGGAAATATCACGATTATAATCAATTATAAAACCCTTAAAAACCTAATTTTGGTAATTATAATCGATTATAATTGTCAAAAAATCATCATAATAATCCGTTATAATCGGTTACTTAGGCCTAAACTTGGATGCGGGTATCCGGTTTTTTTTACAGAAATTAGTCTTATAATTTCAAATTGTCTTTTCAAGGAACTAGTTCTTGTTTACATTTTTTATTTCAACCTTTGAAAAATGTGGAGGAATTTTAGCTCTTCTCCAGTCCCCCTTCTTTGATTTAATTCTCGAACTCAATGAAAAAAGTCTATTTGAAATGATTTTTCACTTTGAAAATTGCATCATAACGTGTCAGCGCGAACAGGTGAACGAATTTGTACAACTCCGTAATGCAAAAAACCGTGAGAACAACTTGTAACTTTAATTTTGTTTAAACTTGTAATTGTAACTTGTAATTTTACTAGGGTGTTGGGAAGCTGGAAAAGAACTGGAACTTTAAATTGGTTTTTAATTTTTTATGTATTTTTTTGTTTTACTCGAAATCAGCTACTACAAATAATCATCGCAAAGAATGAGTGATATATCATATTAAAGTTTTTTTAGTCGTGATTTGAACAGCATTAAAATTTTAAGAAAGTTTTCCCAGTTTTGAGAAAAACAAGTTTTGAATTTTTGGTTTCTCGTCTAAACTTGAGCGAGTAAAGCGAGCAAACACGCTTGTTTATGCTTAATTTAAGCCATTTAAAATAGCTTTTTTAAGGCTTTTTTAAAATTTTACTCAAGTAAAATTAGTTTTTGGAGATTTTTAAGGTCATTTTGGGAATCAAAACTTCAAAAATTTAGAAAATTGTTTTTTTTTCTTAATGATATTTTGTTGTTTTTCTGGTCATTTTTTTCAAAATCTGTTTTATTGATTTCTATGACTGTCGGATATGCTTAAACCATAGTTTTACATTTGATACTTTTATCACACCACTCGGGTCCTTTTTTCCTAAACTAATTTGAAAAAAAAAACTTTTGCTCTTTTAGTTTTTTGAGTACTATATTCTGAACATTCAGTACTAAATTCTGTGAAACCGGCTGCTCTTGTGACTATTTATCTTTTGTTGCGGGTTTTTAACAAGCTGTTCCGTCATTGCTAGATGTGATGCTAATCAACTGGTGTGGTTCTTGCAAAAATGAAACTTGAGGTAACATTGCCCTATTGTTTCAAATATTGGCATCTATATTGATTATAAGTTCGCAGCATATTTGGCCTTGAATCAAAACCTTGTAAAAGCATTACTCCATTCATAATTTTATTGGCTCTTTTCCAGTTTCCCACCCCCCTCGAAAAATTAAAAAATAAAACTGTTCAAAAATTGAGCTCTTTTCCAGTTTCCCCCTTTCAAATTCACTTTTAAAAAGCTTATTTACGTTATCATAATGCGATAAAATTTGGCGTGGTGAACAAAACGACAACTGTGATCAGGTTTGTTCTTCATACTGTTCATTGTAACATCGAGCATTTAGCCGTAATAATACGTAAAACAAACAAAAAAACTCGGTATTTCGAAAGGGGGAACTGGAAAAGAGCCAAAAATTGTTCACACGGCACTTTGCATGTTAAAAATGCTGTAAAAATTTATTCATTTGTTCACGCTCACAAGTTTTAACGCAGTTTATAACATAAAAAGTCAGTTTAAATAGTCTTTCATATTTTGAATTTCAGAAAATATCAAAGGGGGAACTGGAAAAGAGCCTGGAATGTTAACCATTAGATGAATAGTTTGGTTGCGTAGTCCATGAAGTTCGAAACTGAGATCAAAAAGGAGAAAATGCTATCAACTAAAGGAGATACTTCTCATTCCTATAATCAAAACTCAGTTGTCGCTTCCGAGCTCAGAAGCCGGAGACGGGTAAAAACATAACAGTTTTCGGATGATCTCAAAAAGACTCAAGATTCTTTTCCCACTCCCCGCCCACATAGCACGTTTTTCATTCACATAATACTTCGCATGCGATTTTAAGTAAACGCGTGATTTTTTTGTTATGACACATGAATTAAAGCTGTGGATTCTTTCCTTTTTTATAGTTTTTTTTTACGTGCTATAACGGCTAAATGCGTGATATTACGGTGTGAAGTATAAAGACCAAATCTGTTCACAATTGTAGTTTTGTTCACCATGCAAGTCTTTCATTGCAGTTATTTAATCTTGAAATTCAAACATGCGGTGAGTGGAAAGAAGCCCAAACTTGTTCAAACCAGTTGAATTCTTCACCATGCAAAACTGGTTTAAAATTTTTAGACACAATTAAAAATTGCCACTACACAAAAAATCGTTGATTCTTTTGTTCCCATTAGATCGCACTAACATCTGCTTTGAAAAAAAAATTGGCTCTTTTCCAGTTCCCCCCTTTGTTAAATTACAAAAAGAGATGTTCAAAAATTGTTCAAACGGCAATTTTCATGTTAGAAATGTTGTGAAAATTTGTTCAGCTGTTCACGCTGACACGTTTTAATGCAGTTTATAACATTAGAAATTGTTTTAAAAAAACTTTTATGGGAAACTGGAAAAGAGCCAAAAAAATTGAGTAAATGAAAATGAGGCATTTGTTAATTTTGATTACTTATTACTTTTGTTCAGCTTTGAATGAATATTTGAGTCGGTTGAACGTTGTTTGTATTCCTATTTAGGTCGTGATAATTTCAATTTTCGTTCAGGAAATTTTTATTCAGGAAAAAGTCTTCAGATTTTGGCTCTTTTTCCTTCCCCCCCCCCCCCCTCACTCAAACATGAATTTTATGGTCTAACGAATGCTTTTACAAGGTTAATTATGAAGACCTAATATGTTTGTCATGGCCTAATTATTCTGCGTGTCAATTTTCATGACTATCGGACAAAGTGAACAGAAACTTCAATTATAAAAATTTGCAGGTGGGGGGAAAAGGAAAAAGAGCCCAGATTTTTTCATGGCCTTACTTTTTTTTAAATTTGGTTTAAAAAATAAGTTTTACATTTTGTTTTAGATTTTACTGTTTTACTATTAAACAGTAAAATGTAAAATTCCAAAAAAAAGATTGACGTCTATTTATGAAAATGGATTTAAATTATCAGATTTCCCAGCAAAATGAAAATTTAAGCTATTCAATCAATTTTCTCAAAATGATTTCGGCTCTTTTCCTACCCCTCTCGTAAATCTGAAAATTAAGCTGTTCAAAAATTGTTCACACGGTTTTTTTTGCAGTGAGAAACGTTGAAGAAACATGTTCAACTATTCACGCTGACACGTTTCAGTGCAAATTATAACATGAAAAAATGTTTTAAATAGACTTTCATATATGGAATTTGGTGAAACCCAAAATGGCGAACTGGAAAAGAGCCTTGATTTCATTTGCCGGCTCTTTTTAGCTCCCCCTTTTGCTTTTTTATGAAATTCAATATATGAAAGTAAAACGTGTCTGCGTGAACAAGTGAACAATACAACAATACAACATTTCTTACATGCAAATTGCCGTGTGAACAATTTACGAAAGGTTTTATTAGGTAGTTTTAAGATGGAGGTGGGAAACTGAAAAAGAACCATTTTATCATAAGTGTTTCTATCGTAAGATCGTCTTGAAAATTAAAACATGTTAAAGCAAAAAAAACTTCACAAAAGTGTTAGAGTCACAAAAACATAATCGAGTTCTAGTTTCGAAGGTGAATTTTAGTTTGTAGTTCTCTCCGCGGAATGAAAAGTAACCTAATGATCCAGTTGTCTCACACTGGATTTTTCTTATGAATTGACAACCAAAAATTGTTCCAGAAAATTATAGAGCAGTAATGCCACCATTTTTTTGGCTTTTAATTTCAAAAAGTAAGATTTATCAAAAAAAAACAATTTTCTGATTCTTTCATAAATCTTTTTCTAAATATTTCTTGGCTAACTTTTTTCCCTTGCGTTCATCAATTCTTTTCCAACTGCCTGATGGCTGTATCCAAATAGCTAGCCTCAGTAGCAGCAAATAGCTCGGACCATTTTTTGAGCAGGGTTAAATCGTCTTTCACACGTTTAAAGAAAGAAGTATATGGCATGTTAACTTGGGTGTAGGGTAGGGAAATGGGAAATTGTCAAGCATCCATAATTTCATTTAAAATGATCGCAGGTAAAATAGTTTTTCAAGTTTGAGCTCAGTGTGTTATTACATTTCACATGGCTTGCAAAACATCAAAGTGGCTAGTTATCAGTTTAACATTACTTTTTTTCTTAAAAAATTGGAAAAAGAATCTAATTTTTTTTCGGAAGTTCAATTATCTTACAATAATCTATAGTATGGAAAATGTCTTGAGTGTGCATGTGCGTAGAAATTGCTTCTTGTTCAAAATTACCGAAACAAAAGAATCAAAGTAGTTGGTTTTTTGTGTAGCGGCCGTTTTTATTTGTGTTCAGGGCCATTACTTTTAACACTTTACTGTTCTCAATCAATTACGAGCGAAAGGACAAAAACGGCTCTTTTTCCTTACCCCCTTCCCCACATCGCACCAATTTGCTTGTGTAACGAGTGGATTTACAAGATTAATTTTGAAAATTGAAAATGTTTGTCGTAGCCTATTCAGTCCGCACGAAAAAACGAAAAAAAAATTATAATGAATGTGGTCAAATTCTTTTTTCCAATCCATTAGATCTCACTAACAACTCCTCTCACAAAAAATTTTTGAGCAACTGAAATTGATATTGCTGAATTATCAGATCAAAAACTATCAAACGAGTATCAAATGTAACTTCGCCTAATTTTTGTGAAATAAAAATGAAAATTGAATGACACTTTTAACGTAACAGTTTCTTTGAACCGGGAAATACTTACTCACGTTAGATCTTTCAAGACCTAATTAGACTTATATCAAGCCAAGAGAAAAAAAACTGAATAAGAAAAAGGGGAGAAAATAAGGGATTACTCGAAACGTTTCTTTATACGGAAAAGTCTCGTCTTCACCTTAAGTGTTTTTGTTTTTTTTTGTTTTTGTCAGGACTCCTTTGAATAAAAACTGTTTAAAATTTTTTAATTTTCAATAATGCGTAATTAAAACAACACAAAAGTGAAAACTATTTTGGAAAACCACAACCTACCCAGGTTTACCAAACATGCAAACATGCAATTTTGATATATGAAAACTTCTCGTCTTGCGAGTTCCAGAAAAACTTGCGTACAAAAAATTGTATATAACCTCTATGATGAGCATTGTTTACACAAAAAAATTGCATGACAAGCAGCTTGAAATTTGAATTCGATTAGTGAACTCCAATAAAGTTAGGTGTTGACGGATAAGCTACAGGGATAAATTGAAACTCATGCCTTTCTATCAAAGCAATTGTAACTTTTCTCGCAGAATCAGGTGCAAAAAAGTTACTTTTCGTGTAGGTTTTGCAGTTAAGAATAAAATGGTTGAACAGAGTTCCGTTTTTTTTATACATTAAGAGGGCAAACTGTGCATTTTGCGATTTGTAAGCGGATTCCGCAATGGGCCAAAAACAGATATATCGCGGAATCCGCAACATTGCTACTTTTTTTTGATCTTGTTCATTGTTTTGGATTCCACGGACAAGAGACTAAAACACTGTATTTCTCAAAATTGCTCCAAAAACTGGCTACTTTGCGGAATCTGCAACAAAATTTGTGG
>NC_087062.1:93056688-93106301 GCF_963678635.1 Symsagittifera roscoffensis
CCAATTTTCTCTAGTTGGGTTAAGGTTCTCAAAAAAGCGCCCTCATAAATTGCTCTAGAAAGTCAAAAAAACTCAAAATGCATCCATTTTTTTCTTTGAAATTCGAAAGTTGAGATTTTTTTAACAAAGTCAAAATTTTTGTATGTTTACTTGTTCATTACTCTTTTCCAATCTTCGATTGGCTATGTTCATCTCATTGTACAAATTTCACCTAATATGTAAATAAACTATCGAAGATTGTTAACTATTTTTAATTCTCACTTTCTTCTGTTTTTTGAATTAGAATTTAAATGAGCCATATCTGGATTCGGCAACGGAATAATTTCATTCGAATCATTGAAAGAAAAGCTGAATTAATAAATTTGAGACGAATTAATCGAAAAGGAGTACATCATAAGCTTATCGATAGAGGCGACAAAACGCCTAAAAGATCAGAAAAACAACTGAACTGAGCAGAACTGAAACAATTTTTAAAAACTGAAAAGTAAGAATAGCTTGTAGTGGATTTTCAAACATTATGCACGTAGTGAATAGTGAATACTACTATGTAAAATATTGATTTTTTTCTTCGTTTTTTGTTCAAGAAAAATTTGTAAAATTTGTTCACGCACAAATTAGATTTTTCGCGGCGCAACTTTTGATTCCTTTTTAAGTTCACATCATTTCCTTTGTTAAAATGAAAGCAAATTCCACATTTAAAAAGCAAAAAATTACATGTCTTAGAAACATGATCAAAATGTAATTTAGAAAATGAATTTTGATTTTCAGTTTTAAATGTGGAAAAAGAATTTAATCTATCGCTCTAGTTTTTTCAAAGTATCAAAAAAGTGTCAATCTTAAATTGTTCTTAAATTGAAAAACTCGGAAGTTTCAAGGACCTTTTTTCATCTGAATCAAAATTAGCTTTTTTTTCCAAAAAAAAGTCAGTGTTTTTTATGTTTCCTTGCGTTTATAGATTCTTGTCTATCAATTTGAAAGTTGTGATTCAATTTAAAGTGACTTTTTGTTAATTAAAAACGCTTTGTTTGTCAAAATTTTGATTTTATTTGTCAAAAAACTTTTAATGTACAATTTTTTTATATATAAAATTAGTATGATGAGCGTTTTTGCAAATATAATTTAAGTTTGAAGACCCTTTTGGATGATTTTGTACCGTTTGTTTTTAGTCTCACACCAGCTTTTATGCTCGAATAAAAAAAGAAATTATCAATTCTTTTCAAAACTAGACATTTTTGGGTGTGAAGTACAAAGTTTAAGAAAAAATTATGTTGAAATTCTTGTGTGAAGCCAATTTTTCTTCTTTTTTGTTGTAGGAGAGGATATACTGAACACTGTCAAAAACACCAGCCAAATGTTTTCACTATGGATTTTATTGAATTTGAAGCTTTCTAGTCTTACAGAAAAACTTACGCTTTGTGTTATAACCTTTTCACCACATTAACGACTTAAGCAGCTTACGTTTTAAGAATTTTGTCACTTAATTGATTAATTTGAAAAAAAGTTTCTATTTAAATGTCTCGATTTGAAAAGATCCGTGGCTATTTGATTAGTAGAAAAACTTAAGTTTTTTCTCAAGAATAAGTCCTAAAATGCTCTGAAAACTACAGATGTGGATTTATGATCGCACTTAGGTATATATGAATTTTTTGAATTCAATTGCAAATCTTCTGCTGAAATTTACGTAGATTTTACTCTCGAAATACGAAAGTGGAAAAGGCGCAAAAAATGTGAATAAATTCTAATTTCAAAAATGCAATTTAATTATCAGATTTCCCAGCAACATGAAAGTTTTATCTGTTGATCCAGTCTTCTCAAATTGGGTTAAATCTATCTACTCATAAATTGTTTGTGGAAATCAAAAAGCTCTAAGGGATATAGATATGTTAAAATAGCATAAGTTGAAGTTTTTTTTTGAAAAACAAATCAATTTTTTTTTGTTCATTACTTTTCTGAACTATCGGTTGGTTATGTTTTTTTAAGACGGAAACCTGAAGTTTTTTCAACAAAAATGTCATTATATTTTTTCTACTTCATTGCGTTCATCGAATCTTTTCCAACTATTTGTTCTTTGTTTTTTCAACCAATTGGAACTACCTCAAAAAAGTTTTCAGTGATTGGAATGAGAAATTTTTTAAAAACCTTTTCAGTCGTGATACGAATTCTAACAAAAAAAATTGATTAATTTGTTTAGTGTTTAAAAAATTTGTTCGAAATTTCTTCTGTTTGAGTTCAAATTTCGGGCATAATAACAAAATTTACGATCTTTAAAATATAAAAACAATCAAATATAATGGTTTAAGAAAAGCCATTAAAAACTGTTGTTTGATGGTTGCAAGTTTTTCCAATTTTGAGAAAATGTTTTTGGTTGGCTAGAATAATTGTGATCGAAACATTCGTTGCTTGTATCAAGACGATAGGCTACTCATCCAGTGATCAAGATACTACACATAAACACAGAAAACAGTCTCATAGCTTAAACTTCTCTTGAATGTAGTGAAACTCTACGTATCCTTGACATGTGGTTGCATACTTACTTTTGTACATAATAATGTTTTTTTTTGAGATTTGATTTTTCTTTTTCAAGGCAATTAACGTTCTCCTTTGACCAAATAATTGGGGTGGAAGCAGGAACAGCTGCGCTTTGAATAGAAAATTTGTTTTGAGCTTTCTAACGAAAAAGACTCAAATCAACTTTTCAAAAATTTTCTTAACTTGATTTCTTTTCTTTTCTTTTTTATTGAGTCTTTATTTCATTTTCGTTCTAATTTTTCGCAAAAAAATTGTGCGCATTTGCAATTGTTTTTTGGTGGATTGTCGTTCAATTTTTTTCATGTTTATTTCTTATTCATTTGCTCATTGGGATAATACACTCTTCAACAACAAAATCATAATAAATAGCAGCAAAAAGAGTGGAAAAATGTAGATTTCAAACGTAGATATTTTATTTCAGGAGATTCAGCAGAAGAAAAGAAAATTCTTTGACTCAAAAACCAGAAATTATTAGAATTTTGAAAATTGCTTGAGACAAAAAAAATAATTTATAGTTTTGAGCTCATAATTTTTTTGAAAAACACAAAAAGTTCTTGGATTTCCTATGCTCTTATTTTTCTCCAAGTTGTGTTTGTTTGGTTGCTTAGAAAAAGTCATTCGTGTGAAATAGTCTAATTTTTATAATGGCAATGTGACTCTTAAATTGTTGAATTGGATTTATTGGAAAAACAATTTTTGGAAGAAAATTCACAAGCAGAAAAAATGAAGAAAAAAAAACATGGAAATAAGTTAAGTTTTAAAATCTTTTATGATTGACCCAATATTGAATCTCAGAAGTTGGTTGAGTTGACAAAGTTTTTTCCAAAGAAAAATGGTACTTTGGACGTCAAAAAACGTTCATGTATAAATACATTTTACAATAAATTTAGATATAGATCGAATTGATAGACTTTCCAAAAAAATGCCGAAACTGCATTTTGGCGGTTTAACATATGATTAATTTTCCACTCTTTTGTAATTATACATAACAAGACTGCTCGTATCAGGGCGAAAATCTGAATGTTCCGTCTGCTTTTTGGTGTTCGCCTAAAAAATGATAACTTACTTCAAAAAAATGAAAATTGAAAAAAAAAGTTTTTAATATTTTTTTTCATCCCCCACGCCCTATAACAAAGTGACATAATTTGCTCCAAGAAACATATCAATTTAGACAAGTAGACTACTTCATCCAATTTGGAAGAATTCTAAGACGGGTTAAATCTCCGCTTAAGCGTTAATAGCGCGAAACTTATCGTGCGTTAATTGTCCCAAATTGGCCTAAATGGCAACTTTTAAACCCCAATAATTTTACAAAAATGATCACAAGTAAATTATCTTTTGAAACTTAAGCTCGGAACAACAGGACCTTTTGAATGATATTAAAAAAATTCCGTCAAAAATGGCTAATTAAAAAGTCTAAATTTGTCTGAAGAAAAAAAAATGTCTCGAGCACAAATATGGCGTTATTTTCGTTACTAAAGTCAAAAAAATACGTATTTTGATCTGATCTCAAAAAATGATAAACAAATTGGAATGAATAGCCCAAATCCACTGCGTTTGAGTTGTTTTTGAGTTGTTTTTTTTTGTGAGTTGCGCTGACAGTTGTTCATTCCTTGTCTCTGAAATCTGAAATAATAATAAGCGAAAGTTTGTTCTTCTCGAAAGTTATAGCTTTAGATACTAGCAAAAAATAAATAACAAACGGCAAAATGAGCGACCTAAATAATTTTAAAATAAAAATTCGGAATCCGGCATCATATTAGCCGAACCCTCTGCTATTAACTGAATTGTTTTCAGTGGCAAAAATGCATTGCATTTTGATTTCATAGACAAAAGTTTGCAGAAGCTTCAATAAACACTGGATTGCATAGATTGAAGCAACTATAAGACATGTTAATGCTTCTATATGATTTCGATGACTTTAAAACACAGCTTGATTCTATTTTATATCAAACCCGAGTTTGAGGTTTCATTGCTCCTCAAAGCGCCTGAAAGTGCCATATTTTGAGGAAAAAAAAATTGAAACATTGTTTTTTTTGCCTGATATTGTTTTAACGCCGTGGGTGTTGAAGTTGTCTCGAACTAGAGTGTGGATAGCCTATCCTGCCCAGCTGATTGCCATTGACAATCAACCACTGAAAATTTTTCAAACGTTTTTATGGTGATATATTACGATAAAGGGCAGATTCAAGTTAAATAGTTGGATCGCTCTTTGTTATACTTCGAACAGTATATGTAATTTATTTCAGAATTTAATTTTTTTTGGCGAAACAAACAGGTGTAAGATCTAATTTTTTGAACAATATTTCGTCTGTCAGAGTAATGTTGTTCAAAATATATATACAAAAGCAATCCCACGGCGCGACTCATGCCCAGACTTCCAGACTCAAACTCTCGGCGCGACTATGCAATTTAAGTGTAAACCCGGATGCGGCGCGACCCTCAAAGTCTGGACATGAGTCTGGGACCTCGACCCGGGCTAGTAGCATGTTCAAGTGATTGAAAATCAAAGGACTATAACGTGCATAAAAGTTTTCAAATTTAATACATGTAATACTCAAATATTTCTCAAAATTACCACATAATGTAACATATCACCGTTTTTATTTGTTTTAGGGCAAAAGAGCCAAAAGCAGAAACAGCCCAGGGTCAGAAACTAAAAACCAAAGAAGTGAGTATATGAATAAAATGCTCATGACAGTTTTGCTCAGAGATAATTAACTATAGTAACTATATGAATATCTACCGATATAATCTCGTAGAAGCTTCTATTGCCAAATTGTTTCCCTTATTAAAAACTATGCTTCATTATTTGTTATTTATGATTCACCGTGGTCTTCCATTACGTTTTTTTATCTTTGCTGCTTTACTTATTTGTGGGGCTTGGATACTAAAATCATGGGAATTTCAGAATTGGGGTCTGGTTTGCTAATTATCAGTGGGGTTACTGGTTCTTTGGTTAAAATTCGGATTCCTGGGAACCTATTTAATTTTTCTTGGCTTCTGTGGATATGGCATGGATCAAAATCCGATCCTGATCTATTGTGTGTCATGCTTCTGATGGTTATCAATTGATGACAAACTAAAATAAACAGGGTCATCCACAAGCAAATGGGTCAACCAACTAGCGCAGAAAGTTCCGACCACAATTTAAAAAAAAACATAAATTTTTTTTTTGAAAATTGATTTTTGAGTGTTTCTTGCAGCTTATTACTGAGAGAGGGTGCGGTGACACAGGAGGGGGGTGGGGTGGGTTTGGTGGTTGAGAGCGCGCGCGGTGGAGTGTGGTAAAATTCTAAATTAGTTTAAAAAATATCAAAAATAGCAAAAACTGTACAATAAAATAGTTTTTTTCTTTCCACTTCCTTAACCAAATTATGGTCGGAACTTTAAAGTGACCTGGTAAGTAATTTTACTTTTTCTATAATTACAATACATTCACAATTTGAGGGTTTCAATTATTTGTTACTAGACTGGGGAGGGATAAGGGGGTTTGATATGTGAAACAGCCAATATTTCCGCTTTTTACTAAATTTGCTTACAGGTTTCGACATTGACAAGGACTAGGATGAAGCAAACTTAATATGGAGCTAGAATTTTGATCAAATATTTAAAAATCTTTCAAAAACGTGCTTCAAAAAGAAGTCAAGTTTGCTCTGAACATCTTAAAAAACCAAGTTTTTTCACCTTCCAAGTCGTATCAGAAGCAAAACTGCAAACAAAGACATAATATCTGGTATTCATTACAATGGTACGCTGATTTTGATTTGATTTAATTTGCTAACTGGGTTTGATGTCCAGTGAACCTAGTGAAAGAGCTCCTACTACACTCGCACACAAAAAACGGGTAAAACGCAAGGATAAAGCACCATACGCAAACAATAAAATGGATGAAAAATACGATAATCAACTTCCCGAACAACAAGGTCAGAACTTTACATTGCACTTTTTTCCATCTCCTTTGACTTCAGAGTAGAGACAATTACTTAAGTTCAGTAAAAAATATTCATCGCTTGTGAAAAGTGTTTGATAAAAAATCTGGTTCAAAACTTTGTCAAGCGATTTTTTTTTCCATGTGAACGAAGAGGGAAGTTACATATTTTTCACATCTAATCACAATTTGTAATATAAATTCTATTTGAAAAACAAAGTCAATCTAAATTTTACAAAAGATTTCACAGGACTAAAATTTTGAATCAATCTCAAACTTCTTCGCTCGATTTGGTCAATGTTGGGCATTTTTGAATATATACACTAAAGGACAAAAATAAGCGCAAATTTGGTATTTTACTCTCAAAAATGCCTGCTTTCAATATCTATTTTGGACAAAACTTTCTTCAAAATTCAGTAAAATTTTTACATAGACCAAGAGCAAATGATCGGAACTACCATATATGAAACTATCAATATTCGGTATTAATGACTTACCAATCTTATCCGGGTCTGAAAATGCCAGTTTTCCTTATCTGTTCTCACTTATTTTATTTTGCGTAAGAAAGTAAGAAGCATCCGAGTTTAGTAAAGTTTTCACACTGATTGTTTCCATTTTCTCGCTGAGAATGCTTCACGTCGCACGAAAAATTTTTTACTCCGTTTATTCAAAACTGTTTTCACTATGATGCAACAACTTAGTTCAGATGAGGAAAACTGGCATTTCAGACCCGGAATAAATTGGTCATTAAAACCGAATATTGATAGTTTCATAGAGGTTAGCTCTGATCATTCGCTCTTGTTCTATGTAAAATTTTTACTGAATTTCGAAGGAAGTTTTGTTCAAATGGGACTTGAAAGCAGGCGCTTCGGAGAAAAAATCCTGAATTTGCGCCTAAATTTGTCCACTTGTGTACTTTTAAAAAATAATAAAACTTCCTTATAACTCTACGAACTTTATGGAAAGAACTTTTATGAAAAAGTTCTATGATCTAATGAAAAGATTTAAATGAAAAATCGATTGTTTTAAGCAATTTTAATAATTTTAACCACTTGCGTTCATTTTTTGCTTACAAAATTGAAACAATTTGCTTACGGACATGGCAAACTACGTTAAAAGCTACGGGTCGACTGCCGCGATTGCTTACGACGATGAGAAGAATGTTTCAGCTGTCAATAAGGATTCCGACTCCACCTCAAAGAAGGGGGTTTCTGTCGTCACATCAGACACTCCTAGTCCCAATGTTAGTACCCAGCTTCGCTCTTTCGGTAATCGTTCAAATGTTTACACTATTAGGCAAAATTAAGCATAAACTAAGGATCCCGAGTCGAGATTTTTCCCCTAATTTGAAGCAAGATTTGAGCGGTTTGAGCGGTTTTTTTGGACAATTACGCTCAAAATCTTGCTTCAAAATGAGCGGTTTGAGCGGTTTTTGAACGGTTTATCTAAAAAAACCGCTCAAAAACCGCGCAAGATTTGAACGGTTTTGAGCGGTTTATCTAAAAAAAACGCTCAAAAACCGCGCAAGATTTAATAATAAAAATTCTCCCACAGAGGGATTCGAACCCCCAATCTACTGATTCGAAGTCAGACGCCTTATCCGTTAGGCCATGCTGCCCTGAAACAGTTTACTAACATCTGAAATATAGACTAACATTCTGAAGCGCAAAACATTCTGAAGCGCGTCATTATTGGCATCTCTAAAAGACTTCGAGGCTCTTTTTCCTTTCCCCCCCCACCTCACACGACCTTCAATATATTAGTGTAACGAGTGGTTATTTGTTCACAATTGTCGATTTTGTCACCACGCCAAATTTCATTGCAATATGACAATGTTATATAAGTTTTTCAAAATTGATTTTGAAAGGGGGGGAACTGGAAAAGAGCCAAAGTTTGTTAAGTTTTGAACTAATTTTGGTCTGGAAAGTCTGGACATGCCAAAGTTTTGTCGCGAAAGTATGGACATGAGTCTGGGACCTCGACCCGGGAAGACCGCTCAAAAATCGCTCAAATCTTGCTTGAAAAACCGTTCAAAAATCACCGCAAGAAATGAGCGGTTTTTGAGCGGTTTTCTAAGCAAGATTTGAGCGGTTCGAGCGGTTTTTCCAAAAAAAAACCGCTTAAACCGCCCAAACCGCTCAAATCTTGCTGGAAAACCGCTCAAACCGCTCAAATCTTGAGCGGTTTTTGAACGGGATCTCGACCCGGGATTTTACTCTCTTATATGCCTGTTTTCAATTTGGACATTTCCTTCAAAATTCATTAAAATTTTACATTGACCGAGACCAAATGATCAGAGCTATACCATCTATGAAAGCATCAATTTTGATTTCAATGACTTACCGATGTAATCCGGGTCTGAAAATGCCAGTTTTCCTCTTCTGCACTAATTTTTTCTACTTCGCGTGAATAAGTAGCAAAACTTTGCGTGCAGTTCCAAAATGTACATTGAAAACACGCAATTTGGAGAGTAAAATCTTGGAGTTGCATTTTGTTTTGTCCACTGGTGTAGGATAATGGTTTCGTTAGAAGCCTCGCTTAGAAGTGTGGTCCCGATAAGCTACCTACATCAGTGGACAAAATGTTCGGGTTTTTCTCTCTAAAATTCCCGTTTTCAAGGATGATTGTGAGCAACTTTCACGAAGAATTTAAACAAAACTTTTACATAGACCAAAAGCAAATGATCAGAATTGCCTTTTGGGAAATTATCAAAGTTTGGTTTCAAAGACTTACCATTTTTTTAGGTCTTTAGGTTTTCGACTTTTGAACTACGGTTTGCATCGTTGTGAACTCTTTCTCAAAAATGTGGAGAGAAAATGTTTACATTCTTGAACTATTCTTAGCAATTTTATTGAATTGTTCAGCGTGATAACATTACTAAACTCGGCTGGTTCTCCCAATTAGACGCATTTTCAGCATTTCAGTGCAGATGGCGAAATCTGGCATTTTCAGACCCAGAAAAAATTGAATAGTTTTTGAAACTGAATTTCAATAACTTCATAGTAGGCAGCCCTGATTTACATAGACCGAGACCAAGTGATCAGAGCTGCCCTCAATGAAGTTACACAAGCGGACATAATTAAGCACAAATTCTAGATTTTACTCTGTAAAATGCCTAATTTCAATGTACATTTTGGACAACATTTCCTTGGAATTTCAGCAAAATTTGTACATAGACCGAGAGTAAATGAGCGGAGCTACCATCAGTGACAGTATCAATATCTGATTTTAATGAGTTACCATTGTAATCTGGGACTAAAAATGCCAGATATTGGAGTGAACTATTTCTCGAATAAGAGGAGTGAAAAAATTGTTCATGGGACGTGAAAACTTTTCAGCAAGAAAACTGAATTCATCACTTTGAAAACTCTGCTGAAAAGGCTGTCTTAGGGTTTCACGCGGTTTAAAAAACATAGTGCAGATAATGAAATCTGGCTATTTCAGAAACGGATTGAACCAAACTTTGATAAAGTTCATAGAGGGCAGCTATGATCAATTGCTCTTGTTCCATGTGAAATTTAGCTGGCATTCAAAGTAAATATTGTCCAAAACGAAATTTGAAACAGCCAAATTAAAGAGTAAAAGTTTGATTTTGCGCTTAACTTTATCCACTAGTTTAGTAAAGCTGATTAAAAAATTTTGACACATATTTTTTTTTTGGTTTTCGTTCACTTAAAGAGTTTCAAGGAGAAATCAAATGGTCTGGCAGGACCACAGTTTAAAAAGATTTTGAATGGAACTCTTCAATACTACCAAGCAAGGACTGTTCTTTCCCAATCGTGAATTTTTTAATGATTTTTTCAAAAACTTTAACTGATTTTAGCTTTTTCGTGATACACTTTTTTGTGATGCCTATTTGAAAAGAGGCATTTTGGAGTGCAACTTTTATTTTTGATTTAAGTAATGCTTTTGCTTAAATTCGAATAAAGGAGATAGCTCCTCAAAAGAAACTTGTAAAGGAGTAAAATCAGAATTTGCTTATAGTTTTCTCAAGAATTTCAATCATTTTGTAATGAAAAGTTGTTCAAGGTGCTTCTTGAAAACTGGAGTTTCAAAACGTGAACAGCTAGTTTTGAATTGTTTTTTGTGCAGTATTATATTTAAACGTTATGCTGTGGGCTGATAGCTGCCAGTTTTTCACTTCGAAAAAATATTTTAGAAAAACATCCGAACGCAACCAAACATTTGGTAGGGTTATTTTAATTTTTTTCTGTGAAGTGAAATAAAAATTTTTGAAAATATAATCACAATTGATAGCTATAAAAATGCAACTTGCAATTAAAAGTTTTCAAGAAGAAAAAAATTGAATTAGACTAGAAATTTTTGGAAATTTTCTAACCAGTAAGTACATAAATATTTGAGCCAATTTTGTCAACATGGCTTTAGGAGATCAATATCTCCTGTATGGTTTTAAAAAACATCGAAAAAATAAGAGATGTGTTTTAAATTAAAGAAATGAAAATACGTTTCGGATTAAGAACAAATAAGTTGGTTTTATGTTGTATTTTTTAAATTAAAATCAGTTTGATTACCATAATTTGTCATAAAAGTTTCTACATATAATTTATTTAGACTACAAACGTTTTTCCGTTTTTCAGCTACCCTTTGCGTTGCTTATTTTATAAATCTTATAGTTTTTCATTAATTCAAATTTCTAACATAGTTTCACAAATTACAAAATGTGGACAAAGCTAAAATTTAACTCGACTTTATTCTATAAAATGGCTTTTTAAGAGTGAAAAAAAATAGGTCAGACTCTTTTACTGATCGCTATGTTTTTTTTCGATTTTTCCGGAGAAAACATTAAAGTTTGTTCAGGCTCAAATTTACTTTTCGATATCTTTTTAAATGCACTTTGTTGAAAACAAATCAAAATCCGCTATCGAACAGCAAAGGTAAAAAAAATCCAAGAAATTTAATTTCCAAAGTGGAGTTTACTTTTCCGATTTCCCAGCCAGATAAAAATTTTGTATATAGATATAGTTTTCTGAAATTGGGTTATTTTATCAAAAAAAACTGGCAATCACAAATTATTCTAGAAATTCTAAAAGTTTTAAGGGCTTTTTGCTATCAAATTTTTGACATTTAAAAAAATGAGTCAATGTTTTATTCTTTTTACTTGCGTTCATTGACTCTTTTTTAATTGTCTGTTGGCTTGGTTATGTTATGATGTTTGGAAATTGAGTGAAATTTGGCCTATTGTGAATCCCACAATTTTCAACTCATCTCAACAAGCCTCCTGAAAGGTATACAAGTATTTTACTTCAACAAAAAAATTTAAACTTTTGTTGATGATAGAAACGATAAAAAACTGCGGAAAGTTTATCAGACAAGGTCTTGGCGAATTCGGCATCTATGGAGGCTTAATGTGACCGCATTTCCATCCAGTTTTTTAACTCGATTGAGAAATTATGTCAGAAGTTAACAGTTAGATGATAGCTCAGATGATTATCAGCTACCTGATGATCAAATTTGTCCTTGCTAATAGATATTTCTGGGACTTAAAGCTGAGATTTTGTTTCATGTTGTCAGCAGTGTTTCCAAACCTACGTGTTTAGAGTCGTGTTTTTCTCTCCATAAATGAGACGTTTTATTTGATTCCCGAGCGATAGCGTAAAAACTTTCAGCAGTGTGAAATTTTTCTCGAATAGGTCGAGTAAGCAACATGTTCATGCAATAGGAAACAATCTCAGTGAAAAAATCAATTGACAATTGTAATATTTTTTTTGCAGTTGGTAATAACTTTTTATAACATTTTTTTTCTTCTTTCTTTCTTTCTTTTTATTCTTTCTATTCTGATTGTAATATATATTTTTACTTTTTTCTATTCATATTGTTAACCACTATTGAGACTTTTATAGAGGGTAGCTAAAGTTATTGATTTTGTTGAAAATGAACATTATGCTAGAAATCTAAGTATTTTGTCCAGCAGTCCGAGAAAAACATGAAATTCGCAAGGCTTAAACTTTTCTTTTTAAATAAAAATCAGAGTCGATAAAGGTAGTGAAAACTCTTATTTAAGTCTTAGTGATTTTGTTTTCTTTATTTATTTTTCAGGAAAAAAGCTTAAAAGGCTTCAAAATCGATGGAGTGCACTTTGGTATATTAGTTTTTTTGAGTGCAGTTCAAATTGATTTGCTTAAGGATAGGTAAAATGCGCTCTCCAATTACAGTTGGACAAAGAAAAGGAGAAAGATTTTTAGTTTCGGAAGTGAAACTTAATTTTAAGATTTACCAGCGGAAGAAAAAATTAAAATATTGCTCCAGTTTTTTCAAACTGTATTACCTTTACCAAAAATGTGTCATACCTAGATTGGTGCAAATTATCTCAGAAAAATTAGTTTCGAATAGTTTTTGGCTAATAAAATGTTAAAAAATAAATCAATTTCGAATTTTTTTTCTTTTTTTCCACAGCCAAATTATACTTTGGGAATTTTGAAGAATAGAAATTGAAAATAATCGGGGACTTTCCCTAAAACTAAGGTGGCACGTAAATTGAATGTAAGTTGAATGTAAATTATTTTACCGAGCCTAATTATTTTGTGCTTACACTTAACGCTTAAATAAATTTATAAACTACAAAAGCGCAAACAATTCAGTCTACAAAATTGCCCACTTACCATTTTTGAACTGTGAAAAAATATAAATTAAAGCATCCGAATCTCAAAAGTATACGCAAAAATCATTGTTTTTTCGACTTTCGAAGAATATAAGAGAATATGAAACTGGTTGTTACCAAAGCAATTTCAGCAATCAAAAAGACTCGTGCAATTGGAATTTTCTACAAGAAGTTTCGGAGTATTTGCGCAGTGCAGAAAATGCGAACACCTGAGCCAATTTTCATTACGGGGTGCAATCAGGAAAGTAGTTAATAGTTAGAATGAGACAATTTTTGGTCGCCTACTTATTATAAAAAACAGGAGTATTCAATTGGTGGTATATTGAAAAATGCACAGAAGTAGTTTTGATATCAGTGACATGTGCGAGATTTTTTCAATAACAATGTTTGGGTGGTTTGTCTAACAAATGATAATATTTTGTCAATTTTGTTACGTCAATCAAATTGATATTCCGAGCTCCCTAAAAGTTCTATAAAAACTTCATTTTGCATAAAATTAGAGTATAGCATGCAAATTGTTTTGAAGTAGAAGGCCAGAAGGCCAAAATGTTTTAAACAAAAAATTACAGTATCTTTTTGGAGCTCACTTTGGTGTAAAATTTGCATTTTTTCCCAGGTTTCTCAGGAGCAAAAAAAAGTATCTTGATCCATTTTTTTTCTAATTGGGGTTGTTCTACAAAATTAGAGCCAATCAGCCGCTCTTAAAAACGCGAGATCCTTAATGTGATATACATTTTTCTTTAGTTTCGAAAAATGAAAAATGTTCATTTGCTATTTTTGTTCAAATGTTAGTTTCAGTTTTGAACTAATGCGTTCACATATTTTATTTGCCGCAAACTGTGTTTTTAAGCATTGAGCAGTCTCGGTTTCGGTTTGCTTGATAAAAATACAAGCCGGAACAACATAAAAGTTAGTCGTATTAGGGCCAAACACTGAGTAACTCGACTGTACTGTAGGGTGCTTAAACATAGATTGTTTTCAAAATTTTTGATAGGTTTAAACGAAAAAAAATCAAACTTTTCATAATTTTCTGGTTTTGAAAGTTTCTCAAATAACCAATACAAACTACAAAACGATACATTTAGAATCTATTTATACAATATTTGGATTGATAAGCGTGCCTCACTTGAATTGGGATATTTTATGGGCCAAATTTCACTTCTTTTACTACTTTTGCTAGAAGACAAAAAATTGAAATTTTGCGGGTTTTAATCATTCCAATGTTGCCGATTTTAAACTTTCGTAACTTCCTAAAATAGTGAAAACTGAAATAGAAGTAGTTTTTGTACTATGCAGCTAAAATATCATTATTTTATTTTTCAGAGGAGATTTCTAAGAAATCTGTTAACAATGGCTAACTAAATAGTGAAAAGTGAACTCAATAAAGAAACAATCACAGGCATGAAGTTTTCAATGGAAGAGCTGAAAAATTTTTTTTTTCAAAGACACTCAGTTTTGTCGAGTTCTTCCAATTCTGTCAAAATACTCAAGGCTTCACATTGATAAAAGCAGTTTAGCCAGGTTTTAGATATTAAATTTTTGTTACCAAGACTATTTCGAGAGATTTTGATATCTTAATGCGTATGCAGGTCCTCAATTTACACAAACACGTTCAATTTCCGCTTAATAGTCCAAATAGTAGTTTTTTTATAGATTCGATGAACGCAGTTGAGTTCAATTGAAATTCGTCTGCTGAAAGTGACGTAAATAGCAGTCTCCAAATACAAACGTGGAAATGGCGCAAAAAAATGTGAACGAATTCTAGTTTCGAAAGTTGAATTGAGTTTTAAGACTTCCCAGCGAAATAAAAACTTTACCTATTGATCCAGTTTTCTCTACTTGGGTTCAAGTTATCAAAAAAGCGCCAATCATACTTTTTTTCTAGAAATTCAAAGAGCTTTTTTTTTCTTTGAAACTCGAAAGCTAGGATTTTTTTAGTGTTTTTTATGTTTTTTGCTTTCATTACTTTTTTTCAACTGTCAGTTGGCTATAATTTCTGTTTTATTTTTGCGCGCATTGACATTTATGTTGGAGATGTTCCAAATCAAGAAAAATTATGAAAAGTTGGATTTATTTTGTAATTTTGAAAATACTTACTTCATACAATTGATCATGTCCAAATTGACTTTTGTTAAGAAAGTAGCCTAATTATCTCAACTTCAAATTTGAAATCAAATGTTTTCCTGCAAACTTTTGACGTTTTACTAAGCGCTCATTGCTGGTTGAATGCTCAGTAATTTTATCCTAAATTATAAGTCTCACCTTGATCGTCAAATTGTCTTGACAAAAAGTAGAGTAGAAACAATAGTTAGAAAAGGTATGAATTAATTAGTTGGTTAGATACAAAGCACTGGGTTATTAGATTATATAAACGAATCGAACAGCTTAAAGAAATATACCTATGAGGGGAGGTTGAGCTAATCTTATTTTGTTCATCAATATTTTATCTTCTTACTAAGGTCGATGGCTGATTAGTATGTATGGTTGCCCTTGATTTTGTCCAAGTCAGCACTTCTGGTTGGGTAGTCTGAATCGTCTTGCCGTAGTCCTTTGGGTATTTGTAGTCCAGACTTCCTCAGGTGTGGTTATCTCGAGTATCTCGATTTATAATTTTATCGAACTTAAAATGAGAATTTATTCTCTTTTTATAAGTGAAAAGGGCTAGATTAATTTTATTGTTAGGGCAGAAAAGAAAAATTATTTATTTTTAAAAGATCTGACTGAAGAGAACTGACTTGCTGCTTACTGAGCAAAATGAAACACTGAAGATTTCAGGCCAGTCCTTTTGCTCGTAAGCATAAACCGGCGGCTGATTCAATCTTTAATTATTCAGGTTTCACCTGCTCCTTTGTTCTCCCTTTCTAATAAGGGAACTTTCAACTAGTTTTTATTTGATTTTTTCAAATCAAATATCTTCAACTTATTAGTCCCCTTTGATAAAAACCGCAGTCTTCAGTTTGTCTTATTAAAAATTCATATTAATCTCTCTGATGCATCATATTGCAGGTGCACCTCTGCTTAATCAAAGCAAGGAGAATTTCAGTGCAGCCGGCAAGACTGCTAAATATTTATCCAGTTTGTTTCAAGTTAAGTTAAAAGGGACGTATTAATAATCGCCGCCCTTTTAAAATATTGAGCA
Source organism: Symsagittifera roscoffensis (assembly GCF_963678635.1). NCBI lineage: Eukaryota > Metazoa > Xenacoelomorpha > Acoela > Convolutidae > Symsagittifera > Symsagittifera roscoffensis. The sequence continues at coordinate 93,072,907 of NC_087062.1, forward strand.
TGAAAAAATGAGAAAAATTGGACAAGTATTTAAAAAGGAGTGGATTTTCAAAACAAGATTTTATAGTCCTAATAAGAGTAAATCAGTCAATATCTGATTTAGTGAAAAGAGGCTTTAATTTAAATGGCACGCTCCAATTTAGAATTGGGTCGTTAAATAAACAATTAAGACAATGGTCTTTTGTCTGTGTAGTATTTCTCAATACTACAACTCACCCCTTTTTTTTTTTAGAAAATTAAGCTGTTCGATTCTTACAGTTACCATGGTGATAATTTAAACACTTTAATGGTTAAATACTATAGTTATAAAATTTAAAAAGGACATCAAATGAAAAAGTTATAAAGATAAGTTAGGTTTTATCTAGAGCTTCCTTCCGGCTTCAAGCTCCATGTTGTATGATCTGAGGATCGCTATCTTCCTCTGTGAAGCCTCGAGTTTTTGTTGCAACTTCACGATTTTCTTCTTTTTGATCTTGTTCTTGATTCGTAGTCTGCTCATTCCGTCCGTAAGTTGTTGAATGTCGTCCTGTTCTTCCTGTCTGTTTTTTACATGGTTCGGAAAAGCAGTTATTCCCTCGAACGGGATGGTGACTTGCGTGCCTCCTGCCTTGAGGATGTAGCCGTGTTCCTCCCTCTTCTTTAATTTCCAGAAGTTGTTTTCGTTCTTTATAACCACTTCTGGCTGGGTTATGAAGTCGATAGGCATCATCGCCTTTTCCATTGTCGTTGAGTTGACGAATTCAATGAACGATGGCAGTTTCCATCTGTTATAATTTTCCTTTATTGAGTACTTTAAACTCGTTATATATTTTGGATTTTCCGTATCCAATTTGGTTTCTCTGCACTTCTGCAGCTCCAATCTTTGGGTTAAACTGAAAAAATTGCGAGGGTTCTTATTTAACCCGTCGTCCATTGACAAAGATTGAACTGCTAAAGGTTTCCGTTGTTTCTTCCTGAGAGTCAGCTTTCTTTTAAAATCCTCCGGTGCTGGGTCTGCTTTCTGCAGTTCCAGTTTAAAATTGGGTCATATTCCATTTTGCTAAACATCAATATAAAATGACCAAATATTCAAAATCCCGAATTACATTCGGATATTAAGGCTAATTATCAAATGTTTGAACAATGAAGGACAAAGTGTAAAATTGTATATATATAAAAGGTGAAAAATATAATCTTGTGGTTTCGCACAAACCCACCACGGAAAACAAATGACGAAAGACGATCATGGTGTTTTTTAACCACAGGAATAGAAATGAAGAAAGACGATCATGGTGTTTATTAACCACAGGAATAAAGCACTTTACAAGACTGAGTTAAGCTCAGATTTTAATTTTATGTAGTTAAAGCAAAAATGGAAATTTGGGCATTAATTAACCCCTAATCTTAAATGTATGTCTACCAGGGTTCATTCACAGGCTTACCATGGCGTCCTTAACAAATTATACAGCTATGAACTTCGGTTGGGATTTACCAGAATGAAATATAAACCAACAGAAATTTATAAAAATTGTCAGACAAGAATAAACAAACAAAATATTTATCTTGACAACATTTTGTCATAACCAGAAAAACTCGTTTCATTTTTTGAGAAGAAATGAAATAGAATCAAAGAAAAATGAAATATCGAAGAAAAGGAAAACTAAAGACCAATTTCATAATGATATAAAATACAATAAGATAAGTGTAATAATTTTTCTTCGGTTTTAATCCTCTGCATCAATCCATGTTCACATTGTTAGTACAGAAATCATCCTGAACTTTATGATGCAAAAATGTAACGTAAACAATCTTAAGGATGATGCGGTCCAAATTTCAAAGTGTTGCTTCTGAAAATTTGTTGTTTTTCAGAGTTTAAATGCCTGCATGTTGTGGATTTTGAACTACCGAATTGACATTTTGGCCAAATTGTGAGGAGCGAATCATAAGAGTCTCAAAGGCTGCATACAGCCACCAACAAGCACTTGCGTTGTTGAAAGAATATGGTACCATAATTTTAAAAAAGCTACATGAAGCCACCAACAAATGCTGGCATAAATCTGCGGCGGGTCGGGTCGAAAAACATTGTTCGCCCATTTTATGATAAAGAATATTGGTGAAAATTTTACTCATTGTGTTGAGAAGAAAGGAAGTGTTATTTCCCTTTTTGATGAATTTCTTCTAGTTTGCATTTTGTAACTTGAAAACTACAAAGATAAAAATAATGTCATCGGTCCCTTCTTGGGCCCTAAGAGGAATCCGATGGTGCAAATTAACTTCGCAGAATGAGTTTGTTACAATTTTACATTGGCTAGTTCTTTCATCAAAGGTTTTACTCTATTAATTCTCGTTATTGTACGTAGGGTAATTTGACATTCCCTTAAGTGTAATACTGAATTTTCAGTTAATAAAACCGCCTGAAAATGAAATTATTATAGACTCGTAAAACTGTAATATTTGAAACTCCTGGCCTTTTGCATTTTTGTTGCAAATATGTTGAAGTCGAAAAACTTTTTTTGTCTGAGCCATTTGTCTTTATTTGATTTTGAGGATGGTCCAAAATTGTTAGCGTACTTGACTGTTTTCGATTTCGGTTAAGAATTAAATCCGTGTTCATGCATTTTGGCATATCCTTTTGGGTGTCATACAGAACCGCTTTTCATTGTAGTATATTTGTAGGACAAAACTCGTAATCTTGTTGTTTAGTAGGATTAAATTAAATTTACTGCTCAGTATACAAAATGTTAGGTAAACTTCACAACTTTAAAGCGTTATAAAAGTTTTAATGGAAACTTCATATTTATAATTATTTTAAAGGGAAGAATTGGGTTTATTTTATTTCTATGTTTTCAAATGTTTGACCTATTACACCTTTGTTTATGTCTACTTTTGATTCCCTGGAATTTTTTAGTACGATAGGCATTGACTTAATTTCATTCCTACAATAAGTGCTTTTTGCATTAATGCCTTTTTGTTCTAAAGACTTATCAATTCTAAACGATGTTCCTACTTTGAAAACCATGCCTGCTGGAGAAATTGAAATTACGAGGGATGATTTTGGTGCAATAGTTATATTTTTTATCAAGAAGTACATTTTGATAAAAGCTTAGATATGGATAACTTTTGCTTCTTATGACACTGATAGGAACTGTTATATCTGGGTATTGTTTTAATTCTAAGTTTAAATTTAGAAAATTTATTGATTTAATGTTGTGAGAAATGAAATCAATTCCTAATATATTTAGATCGCATCCATCCTTGGCTGAAATGCATGCTTCAATTTTACCGGATTATTAGTGTTTGTCCCAAAAGTTGAGTCAAAATTAGTATAACCTATAAGTTTAAGTTTTTCTCCATTAACAGCAACTGTATTTGATCTACATTTATTCAGCTGTAGAGGCTGTATTTTACAATATTGTTCATAACTGTCAAAATTAATCAGCGAACATGTTGCTCCAGTGTCTAGTAGAAATTGGGTTTCCAAACCGTAATTTTTATTTTTGTCTCCGACGGGATGTTGGTATAAGTTAATATATAATTGTATTTTTGGTTCAGACGGAGACTGATCTAGTTTAAATTCACAAGTTCACACTCATTATCGGTATAGTCTCCTGGAATGTCATCATCACTAAAGTTGTGGATCTGGTAAGGTGAATGATAATCGTTATTTTCGTTGAAGTGTTTCTTACTGTTCGACCTGTCACGCGATTGAGAACTTTCATTGAAGTTTGACAAGTGCCTGAACTCTTGCTGAGAGTTTATGTCATTGAAATTGTTGTCTACTCTTGACCTACTCTTGCTATAGTTATGGTGACTTCTGTTTGAATTCTCTCTTAATTGAAGCGAGTTATAATTTTGCTCCTGTTGATCGTTATATTTAAAGCAATGGCTTATCGTGTGGCCTGACATGCAACACCAGTTGAAAACATTGGGTTGTTTTGTTTGTTTGTATGCTCATGTGGATTATAGGCTGCGTTTATCTTATGATCCTTCATTAGTCCTGTTAACTCTTTAAGTTGATTCTTTATTCCCTCTATTTCCAATTTATTTTCTATGCTACTGGATGCTGTTCCGATAAATTCACTACTTATTGCAAAACTTAAGTCTTTTGTAGCAATATGATTTTTTAATTGTTGCCATGTTGCGGGTGGATTCTCAATTAGGAATTGATGAGCTTTTTGTTTCAAGCCTGGCGGGCTTAAGCCGCGTACAAAGAATTCCATTTTCTTTGCTGTTCTTTGATCATCATTAAAAGTTGGATTAGGCCATCCACGGTCTTTTGCGGTGCTTAATTTATGTATGTAGCTTTTAATGAATTCATCAGGTTGTCTTTTTATGTTTTCTGCTTCTATTCGTCTCCTATACTTATCTTTATCATCAGTGAATCTATCTATATCATTCCAAGGTAAGTTTGCTGCTAATCCCTGATACCATTGAGCGGCTGGACCTCTTAATATTGAACCAAATAAGGCTCTTTGTCTGTCATCATATGCGTCTTGTTCGTCACCTGCATCTCCTGGTCTAGTGCCTAAGGAAAATGCTATCTTTTTCTCTACTATATCAAGAAAATCTCTTGCATCTTCATTCGGATCTAAGCCGGTAAACTTTTCGAGAGCTAAATCTGGGTATGCTACTACGTTTGCCATCTTTGTTTAATTCATTCAATGTTTTGTTAACAATATATAAAGGGTTTGGATGTGTTGTGTACTGATCAATTTTTTCGGACTGAAATAATTGTATTTAAGTTACAATGAAGTTTGCTGAATTCAATGAATACGAATTTTTGTTAGATAGATCAATAGTGCTATGGGGCTGATTAAGCTTTTTTAAGATAGAAGTTATCTCTGGGGTATTGCTGCTGGAGAGAATGGTTAATTCGTGAATATTTTTGTGTGGGTGTTTGGACAAAATTGTGATTTGATCTTTTTGGATATTGGTGATATACCAAATAATTTTTGTGGATTTATTTTTCAATTTTAGTTTTAAATTAAATGCTGTTGTATTTACTTGATAAAAGTTGGTCATAGCATTTTACATCCTTTTAGGGACATAAATATTTATCTAGGGAATGATAAACAATATAAAAAATATTTAAATTTTTCTTATGAACTTGTTATGATTTTTAATTTTTGTTTAAGAAAATTTTGTGTTTTCAATAAAAAATGATCAAAATGCAAGTAGTTTTGTGCTTTGGTATATTATGATATCAAAAACAATCGGGAGTGAAGCAATTAATCGCTCTTCCGGTATACAAATTATGTTATTTGGTATTTTTATTTGCTGAAGAATTGTGTCAATTTCTGGAGTATTTCGTCGAAAGAAGACGTATAATTCGTGTTTATCTTCTTTAGGCTGTTTTGTTAGTATACTAATATGATTTTTTTCAGTGTTAGTGATATACCATATGATGTTAGAGACTTTATTTCCTAATTTGAGCTTTAAATTTATTGTACTGACGTCAATTTTAAAATGTGTTGACATTAATTTCACGATGTTTGTTTTCTTTTTCTTAAGCCAAGTTGTACTATTTGATTAGTATGTCTTAGAGTAATGAAAACCTCTTAGGAATTATTGAATATTAACAAAGGTTATTAATAATAAGATAAGGAAATAAAAAAATTTCTTTGGAAAAAAAAAATTTCTAAATTTTTTTCTAAGTTTTTCAAGTATTGTATTCGCTGAAACTTTAACTGAAACCTGAAACTTTGTTCAAGTGAAGTTTTGTTGATGCTATGGTATTGTTAACAATATAACTATATGCCTTTATTGGGTATTATTGGTTCAAAACTTAATTTTTTGGTTAAAAATTTTTAGAAAATTTTTTGACTGAAACGATAATATGAAACCTGAAACTATGGTAGCTGAAGTTGAATATTTTTAATCTTAAAATTTTCTATACGCTGTATTATATCTGGTTTTTGCTTTAACTTGCAAAAAGTTTCGAGAAAACCGAATCTTTTGATATCTTAAGCTTAGTTTTTGAAAACTCAAACCTAAAACTCTTAAACTCTCTCAAACTCGGTGCATGAAAATAAAAAGTTGGTTTTTGATAGCTGGTTTAGTGTAAATTAGAATTTTGAACAGGTTTGTAACTTCAAAATCAAAAATTTGTTTGCGGAAACCTAAGTTTTTGGGGCTGAAACTATGATTTCTAGAACTGAAACTATGGTTTGACCACTTGGTTTTAGAGTTTTGAGATTGAAAATTTAGGTTGGTCTTTCTGATATATTTCTATTCCAGCAATAAAATTGCTAAAAAGATGAAAATTTTAGCCTAAAACGACGATTTTAGTTTTCTGAAACTATAAGTTTGAGGGCTCAAACTAACACCTTCTAGAAGTTTTTTGAGTTTAAAAATTTGTTAGTGCATTAAGGATTCCTATTATCTTTCAATATTTCACAAAAATTTCACTTGGGAAGCAAGATTTTTGGTTCTGAAACCAAAAACACCAATTCTGAAACGTACGTTTCAGCCTTAGGAACCAAAATTTAAAATTGGTTTGGTGGGTTTTAACACCGTTAGTTTTCTTTAGAAAGTCAAAATTCGGCGTTCGGAGCTCAATTTTGAGACCAAAAACTCAATTTTTGTGTTCTGAAACCTGAAACTAACAAAAACGTACCATTTAAGACCAGGTTTTTGACTTATGGTATCGAAATTTGGGTTTGACTAGTTCAATTTTTGCTGTTTTACCCGAATCCGTTTACAGAAACTTGAAATTTTGACCGGAAACTATACTTATTTTAACTGAAACGTTTGGACCTATAACTGAAACCTAGACTGAAACCAAAAATTTTGGCTCGTAAAAATCAATTTTTTAGTGCTTATGCTATCATATGAAACCTATTTTATCAATATAAAGTGGATGTGTCAGTGTTTTAAACTTAGTTTTTGTTGTGAAACCTGATATTTTTGTGCTGAAACTAAAACTTGGTGTTTGGTGTTATGTGGTTAACGTTTAAGATTGGTTTTAGTGCGTAATCTTATTGTTAATTAGGTGTATATTTAAACTGTGTCAAAAAAAACTAATGATTTATCAATAAACACTCAAATCCGTTCCTTCCTTTTTGGTTTTTGTTATTTTCTTCCTTAGTTTCAGTAATTGGTAGCTTTACTGATGGATGATTTAGGTTTAAGTTACGTTAAGGTGGTTAGAATTAAAATGAGTTTAAGAAAATTTGAGGATAAGCCTCGAGAATTGATGAAGGATTAGGATAAATAGCAACAACCGTGGATGGTTTGAGATAATGTGATGAAGAATTCAATTTATCATACAATTTAGGGTACTCTTAGATCGCACATATGACCACTTAACCCCCTCGAAAAAATAAATGAAGATATTTAATAAGTTTTTGAGCACTTTAATTTAAGACAGAATTTCGTTAATTTTAGTGATGATAACTTTAAACTGAAGTTTTGGCATGTAATTAGTGGATTACTGGACAAAACGGGTATATCTTACTAGCGGACTTAGGCAGAGAACGGAACGATTCTTTCAGAAATTTTATATATTATTATAATAGTAGATAATAGTTAAGTTCATGAGCTAATGTCAGTTAGAAAGCCGTCTAATAGACCTCGAGATGGAGGGATATCGTGGGCGACTGCTAGCGCAGGGTATGCTTTCGCAAGAACCCTACTAGGAATATCTGTCAAGTAGAAGACAATGAAATTGTGTTTCTATCGAAAGATACCCATTGTCTCTGGCTTTTTGAGGTTGGAAACTAATCTGACAAATACTCACAGATCCTAATATTAATTTTAATTAATTTTTTTGAATTTTAAAAGCTGTTTCGAGTTTGTTGGAAAAAGAATTTCTTAAGGAGTAGTTCTCTGCTGCGGTCGCACCAGTTTTACTAAGCGCTCATTGCTGGTTGAATGCTTAGTAATTTTATCCTAAATTATAAGTCTCACCTTGATCGTCAAATTGTCTTGACAAAAAGTAGAGTAGAAACAATAGTTAGAAAAGGTATGAATTAATTAGTTGGTTAGATACAAAGCACTGGGTTATTAGATTATATAAACGAATCGAACAGCTTAAAGAAATATACCTATGAGGGGAGGTTGAGCTAATCTTATTTTGTTCATCAATATTTTATCTTCTTACTAAGGTCGATGGCTGATTAGTATGTATGGTTGCCCTTGATTTTGTCCAAGTCAGCACTTCTGGTTGGGTAGTCTGAATCGTCTTGCCGTAGTCCTTTGGGTATTTGTAGTCCAGACTTCCTCAGGTGTGGTTATCTCGAGTATCTCGATTTATAATTTTATCGAACTTAAAATGAGAATTTATTCTCTTTTTATAAGTGAAAAGGGCTAGATTAATTTTATTGTTAGGGCAGAAAAGAAAAATTATTTATTTTTAAAAGATCTGACTGAAGAGAACTGACTTGCTGCTTACTGAGCAAAATGAAACACTGAAGATTTCAGGCCAGTCCTTTTGCTCGTAAGCATAAACCGGCGGCTGATTCAATCTTTAATTATTCAGGTTTCACCTGCTCCTTTGTTCTCCCTTTCTAATAAGGGAACTTTCAACTAGTTTTTATTTGATTTTTTCAAATCAAATATCTTCAACTTATTAGTCCCCTTTGATAAAAACCGCAGTCTTCAGTTTGTCTTATTAAAAATTCATATTAATCTCTCTGATGCATCATATTGCAGGTGCACCTCTGCTTAATCAAAGCAAGGAGAATTTCAGTGCAGCCGGCAAGACTGCTAAATATTTATCCAGTTTGTGTCAAGTTAAGTTAAAAGGGACGTATTAATAATCGCCGCCCTTTTAAAATATTGAGCATGAAAAAATGAGAAAAATTGGACAAGTATTTAAAAAGGAGTGGATTTTCAAAACAAGATTTTATAGTCCTAATAAGAGTAAATCAGTCAATATCTGATTTAGTGAAAAGAGGCTTTAATTTAAATGGCACGCTCCAATTTAGAATTGGGTCGTTAAATAAACAATTAAGACAAGGGTCTTTTGTCTGTGTAGTATTTCTCAATACTACAACGTCAATTTTATCAAAAAATCTAAATCATCTAAAAAAGAAGTGATTTTCCAAATCAATCTAATTCCTAGTCTGACGCAAAAGGATATTCAGCATATTTCGAGGATAAGATCGTTTTTTCAAGATGAAAAAATGATTATTAAATTTTATTGAAGTTTCCAATACACTATCAGTAGTTATGGAAATCTTTTTTGGCAAAATGTTAAATAAGTTGTTTCAATCTTGACTATTTTGAATTGCTACAATACTTGAAGAGTTAACACCCCGTAGTCCAAGCTTAGCATTGCGTCAAGGACTCACTTTCAAACAGAGTAAAAAATAATAATTTTTGTTTTGGCTGCCAAAAAATCTATATTCGCAAAAAGCAACAAAATATTAAGTTTAAAAATTAGAAAATTCAAAATTGTCACTTCAGTTTTTTGCATTGTTGGGACCAGACACTAGTTTTGAAAAGCCAACGTCCCGTAGTTCCAACCTACATCGTAACAATTGTTTTCTGAGACTAAAATTATAGCGTTTGTTACGTGTTTCCAATAACAGAAAAAAAAGTATATTTTTAAAAACTAAAACGAAAACAAGCTTTTATCAAAAATGCACCGAAGGAATCAATTTTGATTCTAAAAAATAGTGAACGAATTTAACTCTCTAATTTAGTCACAATGTTTTATTCTTTGTTTTTCGAAGAAGGTTTTCAAAATTTATAGTCTCGAAAATATTTTTTTGCGAATTGCTTTTTAAGCTCAATTTGAAGGTTTGAGTTCATTTCTTAAAGTAACGAACGCAAACTGTTTTCTCCAGTACCGAAAATGAAAGGGAGAGGATAAAAGAGTTTGTATTGCTGTTTTGAAAACGGAATTCCAGCAGAATGAAAAGTTACTTAAGTGCTCAGTTCTTTCATATTGGCTTAGTTTCATCAAAAAAAAAAAAATGGTTGGTAAAATTGGGCTTCAGGTTCAAACACAAAAACTAATTTTTCAAAGCCATTGAATAAAGTGCAGGCACTTACAGCGTTGCTTTTGATCTTTTTGGCTCTTTTTCCTTTTCCCCCCCACCTCATTCAAACATGAATTTTTTGGTCTAACGAGTGGTTTTACAAGGTTATTTATGAAGACTAAATTTGTTTGTCATGGCCTATTCAGTCTGTATGTCAATTTTCATGACAATCGGACAAAGTAAACAGGAACTTCAATTATAAAAAATTGCAGGTGGGGGGGAAAAGGAAAAAGAGCCATCTTTTTTAGGAAAAGTTTTAAATTTTCATCACGCTCAAAATTGATTTTTCCATGTTGGGTTTAAGATTTCCCTCTAAGTTCACAAGCAGACAAACTAAACTCTTTATTTTTCTCTGAAGGGGTTAAAAAAATTATGGATTTTGAAAAACATTTGTGTGACGAAATTTTCACAGGTTCGCAGGTTGAAAACGTTTCATAAAAAATTATCTTTTCCCCGGTTTGTTAGAGGTTTCGGAAATTTTTCCAAATTTTTGACTTGTTGATTATGTTTGATTTGTGTGGAATAATTATGATTGCGGTGGTTTTTGATTCAATCTAATTTTGTTTCTTTTGTCAAAGCATTTTTGACAGAAATTTTTTACAGCAGCTGAACCAGCTAAAAGGGATTGCAATTAGCCTAATTTTCTAAATCAATTGAAGTCGTATTAGTTTTAAGATTTTCATTTCAACCACGTGCAAATATCTAACCATAGCATTCTTTCTTAATTCAATAGCAGCAGTTAGCAAAATATAGTACCAAGAGATCCCAACAGCAAATCTATAGTAATGCAATTGGGATCTTTCGGACTGTCCTTCGTATGTTCCGATGGATGAAACGTCGTCCTCGTCAGAAATACAGAAATCACAAGATCGAAGAAAGACCAAACGCCGTGTTAAAAGAAGTAGATTAACAGGCAACCGATAGCCCTGCATATCATTTTCTCCTTTCAATTGTTGGAATTTTCATGTGCTACTCAGCAATATTAAAAGAACTCGAACAAACAGAAAAATTAAATTCCTCAGCCCCCTTTTTTGATTCTTAATGAGGAACAATTTTTTGATTATTAAAAATGATTTTTGCTGTTATCAGTCAGTCTAAAACATATAAGCCAGAACGAATTTTTAGCATAGAAGTTGCGCATTTGGCTCTTTTCCAGTTCCCCCCTTTCATTTTTTTAAATTAGTTAGATGAAAGTCTATTTAAAATGACTTTTCATGTTATAAACTGCATTCAAAGGTTTCAGCCGGAACAGGTGAACAATTTTCTACATTTTTAACATGCAAATGGCTTGTAAACATTTTATGAACAGCTTTGTTTTGTAATCTTACGAGAAGGTCGGAAACTGGAAAAGAACCGCGCATTTTGCTAGACAACTTTGCGTGTTCAATTAACGAGGGGGTTGGGAAAATGGAAAATGGGCCGAACCGTTTCTTAATTACCACATGTTTATGCCAGAGGAATCACATACAGGGGCGGATTTATTCAGGTGCTCCCTCAAGGATTCGACCCACAATGACATCCATTATTTCATATCATCCATTTTGGCCGACCAACCCTAAGAACTTTCTTAAATTAAATTTTACTTTCAAACAAACGCAACTTTTTGCTCAAAATTTTCCAAAAAAAGCCCAAAATTTAACATTTTACAGACTCTGTGGGCTATTTTTCCTTCCATCAACCCAGTTCACACAAAAAGGAATTTTATGGCCTAAGTAGTGGTTAATTATGAAGACTAGATGTGATGCTTAATTAGTCTGCATGTCAATTTTCATGACAATCAGACAAGCTGAACAATAAATTTACTTGTGAAAATTTGCAAGTGGTGGGAAAAAACAGCCTCAAAAAAGCGCGATCATTACAACGAGAACCGGTTATTATAACACAGTCATATATCATTATATTTAAGTCATCCTTAAACACAATTAATTTAGGCTCACGGAAAAACTTGCAGTCAAAATAGTACCATCACGGAAAGTTTGCAAACTCCGATTTTTTCCTCGCAATTTGACAGAAAAGTGGCTTGTAGCAGTACTTGTAATTAACAGTTCACCAGTAGTTAAATATAAAACCTTGCAAGTGGGGTGAAAGGAAAAAAAGCCGTAGTGTGATTACAGAATAATAGATACACATACAATTATTTTTTAAAAATGTTATCCTGTTTTTTTTTTTACAGAAATTAGTCTTATAATTTCAAATTGTCTTTTCAAGGAAATAGTTCTGATTTACATTTTTTGTTTCAACCTTTGAAAAATAGGGAGGAATTTTAGCTCTTCTCCAGTCCCCCCTCTTTGATTTATTTCTGGAATTCAATGAAAAAAGTCTTTTTGAAATGGCTTTTCACGTTGAAAATTGCACCATAACGAGTCAGCGCGAACAGGTGAACAAATTTGTACAACACCGCAATGCAAAATACCGTGAGAACAATTATCGAACATTTTTAACTTGTAATTTTACTAGGGCATTGGGAAGCTGGAAAAGAACTGGAACTTTGTATTCGGGTTGGTTTTTATTTTTTTATGTTTTTTTTGTTTCATTCGAAAACAGCTACTACAAATAATCATGGCAAAGAGTTGAATGATTTATCATTTCAAAGTTTTTTTTAGTCGTGATTTGAACAGCATTAAAATTTTAAGAAAGTTTTCCCAGTTTTAAGAAAAAAAGTTTTGAAATTTTGGTTTTTCGTCTAAACTTGAGCGAGTAAAGCGAGCGAACACGCTTGCTTATGCTTAATTTAGGCCATTTAAAATAGCTTTTTTTAAGGCTTTTTTTAAAATTTTACTCAAGTAAAATTAGTTTTTTGAGATTTCTAAGGTCATTTTGGGAATCAAAACTTCAAAAATTTAGAAAATTTTTTATTTTCTTAATGATTTCTTGTTGTTTTTCTAGTCATTTTTTTTTAAAATCTGTTTTATTGATTTCTATGACTGTCGTATATGTTTAAACCATAGTTTTACATTTGATACCTTTATCACACCACTCGGATCTTTTTTCCTGAACTAATTTGAAAAATTTTTTTTGCTCTTTTAGTTTTTTTGAGTACTATGGTCTGAACATTCTGTATTAATTTCTGTGAAACCGGCTGCTCTTGTGACTATTTATCTAATGTTGTAGGTTTTTTATACAGTGCTGATTTAAATTAACCGGACAAAACGCGTTAAACTTGAAATTTAAAACCCGTTTTTCTCAAATTGGGTTGAGCTTAGGTGAAAACTTATGAAGACAACACTTGCTGAAAATTTTAGCAAAATTAATATGGTGTATATTTTTTTGCAAAATTCGGGCCCAAAATTTTACCCCAAAAATTGGTCATTTTGGCTTTTCTCATTTAATCAAAAATAACGCCAAAAATACCCGGTCGATTACAAACACAATTATATCAAAGTGAGCCCCTTACGTAGCTCAACAAACTTTAAGAAGGGTATATATTCTTCAAAAAAAATTGCAAACCGTTTAAAAATTGTTCTTAAATAATAAGTTGGTAATTTATATAGTGAAAACGACCTTTTTTGTCTATCAAACAAAAATAAATTAACTTAAACAATGTTTTGGAGAATATACCTTTCTTAAAGTTTGTTAAGCTACGTAAGGGGCTCACTTTGATATAATTGTGTTTGTGAACGACCGGGTATTTTTGGCGTAATTTTTGATAAACTGAGAAAAGCCAAAATGACCAGTTTTTGGGGAAAATTTTGCGCCCGAAATTTGCAAAGCAAGTTTTCGCCTAAACTCCACCCAATTTGAGAAAAACGGGTTTTAAATTTCAAGTTTAACGCGTTTTGTCCGGTTAATTTAAATCAGCACTGTAACAAGCTGTTCCGTCATAGCTAGATGTGATGCTAATCAACTGGCGTGGTTCTTACAAAAATGAAACCTGAGGTAACATTGCCCTATTGTTTCAATAATTGGCATCTATAGTGATTATAAGTTCGCAGCATATTTGGCATTGAATCAAAACCTTGTAAAAGCATTACTTCATTCATAATTTTATTGGCTCTTTTCCAGTTTCCCACCCCCCTCGAAAAATTACAAAAAAAACTGTTCAAAAATTGTTCACACGGCATTTTGCATGTTAAAAATGCTGTAACAATTTGTTCACCTGTTCACGCTCACACGTTTTAACGCAGTTTATAACATAAAAAGTCAGTTTAAATAGTCTTTCAAATTTTGAATTTCAGAAAATATCAAAGGGGGAACTGGAAAAGAGCCTGGAATGTTAACCATTAGATAAATAGTTTGGTTGCGTAGTCCATGAAGTTCGAAACTGAGATCAAAAAGGAGAAAAAGATATCAACTAAAGGAGATACTTCTCATTCCTATAATCAAAACTCAGTTGTCGCTTCCGAGCTCAGAAGCCGGAGACGGGTAAAAACATAAAAAATTTCGGATGATCTCAAAAAGATTCAAGATTCTTTTCCCACTACCCACCCACATTGCAAGTTTTTCATTCACATAATACTTCGCATGCGATTTTAAGTAAACGTGTGATTTTTTTGTTATGACACATGAATTAAAGCTGTGAGTTCTTTCCTTTTTTAAAGTTTTTTTTACGTGCTACAGTGCTGATTTAAATTATCCGGACAAAACGAACAAAACTTGAATTTTCAAACGCGTTTTTCTCAAATTGGGTTAAGATTAGACAAAAAGGGAAGAGAACAAAAGTTGCTTAGAATTTTACCAAAATTAATATGGTGCCATTTTTCCTCGAAATTTTTAACAAAAATTTTACCCCAAAAATGGGTAATTTTGGCTTTTTTCAATTAATCAAGAATTACGCTGAAACTACTTTGTTAATTGATATAAAAATTACATCACAGGAAGCCTCTTACGCAGCTCAACAAAGTTTAAGAAGGGTTAAATCTCCAAAAACCAGTATAAATGAAAAAAATTTCACTTGATAGTCAATAAATGTGATTTTTACCATATAAAACCCAGAATCTCTGTTTAAAAATAAATTTGAAACAGTTTGCGCAAATTTTTGGAAATTTAACCCTTGTTAAACTTTGTTGAGCTGCGTAAGAGGCTTCCTGTGATGTAGTTTCATATCAATTAACAAAGTAGTTTCAGCGTAATTCTTGATTAATTGAAAAAAGCCAAAATGACCCATTTTTGGGGTAAAATTTTTGTTAAAAATTTCGGGAAAAAATGGCACCATATTAATTTTGGTGAAATTCTAAGCAACTTGTGTCCTCTTCACTTTTTGTCTAATCTTAACCCAATTTGAGAAAAACGCGTTTGAAAATTCAAGTTTTGTTCGTTTCGTCCGGATAATTTAAATCAGCACTGTATAACGGCTAAATGCGTGATATTACGGTGTGAAGTATAAAGACCAAATCTGTTCACAATTGTTGTTTTGTTCACCATGCAAGTCTTTCATTGCAGTTATTGTTCCGACTTTCGATACGAAAGTAACGGAATATTTGTGCTCGGGGTGGGTTTTTTTTTCTTCAGACAAATTTCGACTTTTTAACTAGCCATTTTTGACGGAATTTTTTTATATCATTCGAAAGCCATTGTTGTCCTGAGCTTGAATTTGAAAAGATATTTCAGCTGTGATCATTTTTCGTAAAGTTATGAGGGTTTAAAGATTGCCATTTTGGCCATTTTGACCAATTTGGGACAATTAACGCGCGATATAATTCGCGCTATTAACGCGTAAGCGGAGATTTAATCTGTCTTATAATTCGTTCCAAATTGGTTGAACGAAGCTTAGTTGCCATAATTGATTTCTTACAAGGAACGAAATATATCTTTTCGTACTTTATATGGCGTGTGGGGGATGATTTTCATAAAAATTTTCAAATTTTAGAAAAAAAAAGTTTCATTTTATTTTATTTCATTTAATTTTTTATGTTATTACTGCTGCTCGATAAACCTTAAAAAGCAGTCGAAACATTCAGGGCTTCGCCCTGATACGAGCCGTCTTGTTTAATCTTGAAATTCAAACATGCGGTGAGTGGAAAGAAGCCCAAACTTGTTCAAACCAGTTGAATTCTTCACTATGCAAAACTGGTTTACAATTTTTAGACACAATTAAAAATTGCCGCTACACAAAAAATCGTTGATTCTTTTGTTTCCATTAGATCGCGCTAAAATCTGCTTCGAAAAAAAAATTGAGTAAATGAAAATGAGGCATTTGTTAATTTGGCTCTTTTCCAGTCCCCCCCTTTCAAAATACCGAGTAATATGTTTGTTTTACGTGTTATTACGGCTAAATGCGTGATGTTACGCTGTAAAGTATGAAGAACAAATCTGTTCAGAATTGTCGATTTGTTCACCACGCCAAATTTCATTGCATTATAACAACGTTGAATAGACTTTTCAAAACTGAAATTCAAAGGGGGGAACTGGAAAAGGACCGTTAATTTTGATTACTTATTGTTCCGACTTTCGATACGAAAGTAACGGAATATTTGTGCTCGGGGTGGGTTTTTTTTTCTTCAGACAAATTTGAGCTTCTCAGTTAATGATCCGATATACAAGTATGGGGTATCATTGGAAACGTCTGGTCAAGTAGATTCATAATTTGAAAAGAAATTGCGGAAAAATTAAGATGAAAATGTAAAAATCACCTGTTGAAAAAATTTAATTAAAGGGAGCTTAAAACGAGTTCCCACCGGTATTTGATCTATCTACCTACTGCAGGCAGAGCAGACGAGTATACGCTTCGCTATCGACTCTGATTCATCTGTATAGTTTTCCAAATTAGAATAGCGTGCGAAGTTAATTCTTACTGTCTGTACGACCAGAACAATAAGAACAGATCGAATTAGCTGCGTTGCGCAGTGTCGTAAATTGCAGTGAAACAAACAAAGTAATGCTCCTCAATTAACATTGATAACGTCAAGGTCAATTGAGACAGACCTCGACCTGCCGTATGTTCTTCGTAGACAAAACAATTTGAACATTCGTTGACAAAACTGTTTGGACATTCTCGATGAATTCTTTTCCACTCCCCCCCCCCGCGTTTCAAAATATCGAATTTTTTGTTCGTTTTACGTCTTATTATGGCTAAATTCGTGAAATTATGTTTTGAATTACAGATAACAATTATGATCACAGTTGTCAATTTGTTCACCAAGCTAAATTTCGTTGCATTATGACAACGTTAAGTAAGTTTTGTTAATTGAATGTGAAAGGGTGGGGGGTTTGAAAGGGTGGGGGGGGGGGTGAGAGGGGGGGGGGGTGAAATTGGAAAAAAGCACTAATTTAAAAATATTTTAAAGCACATTTTCTTTTTTTTTGCCGAATTATTAAAACAAACTTTTAATTTGATTTTCGAATGTTGAGGAAGGCGAGGGGGAGTGGAAAAATCCTTATGTCCGCTGATTACAAGTTTACTTATTGTTCCGACTTTCGATACGAAAGTAACGGAATATTTGTGCTCAGGGTGGGTTTTTTTTCTTCAGACAAATTCCGACTTTTTAACTAGCAATTTTTGATTGAATTTTTTTATATCATTCGAAAGGTAGTGTTGTCCTGAGCTTAAATTTGAAAAGATATTTTACCTGTGATCATTTTTCGTAAAGTTATGGGGGTTTAAAGATTGGCATTTCAGCCAATTTGGGACAATTAACGCGCGATATATTTCGCGCTATTAACGCGTAAGCGGAGAGTTAATCCGTCTTAGAAATCGTTCCAAATTGGTTAAAAGAAGCATATTTGCCATCATTAAATTGTTACAAGGAGCGAAATGTATCCTTTTGTACGTTATATGGCGTGTGGGGTAATGATTTTCATTTAAAAAATTCAAATTTCAAAAAAAAAAATTCATTTTGTTTTTTCACAATTAACTTTTTAATGTTATTACTGCCCCATAAACCTTAAAAGGCAGTCGGAACTTTCAGGGCGTCGCCCTGATACGAGTAGTCTTGTTTCTTTTGTTCAGCTTTGAATAATTATTTGAGTCGTTGAACGTTGAACGTTGTTTGTATTCCTATTTAGGTCGTGATCGTTTCAACTTTTGTTCAGGAAGTTTTTGCTCAGGAAAAATTTTTCAGATTTTGGCTCTTTTTCCTTCCCCCTCCCCCTCACTCAAACATGAATTTTATGGTCTAACGAATGCTTTTACAAGGTGAAGACCTAATATGTTTGTCATGACCTAATTATTCTGCGTGTCAATTTTCATGACTATCGGACAAAGTGAACAGTAACTTCAATTATAAAAATTTGCAGGTGGGGGGAAAAGGAAAAAGAGCCCAGATTTTTTCATGGCCTTACTTTTTTTTAAATTTGGTTTAAAAAATAAGTTTTACATTTTGTTTTACATTTTACTGTTTTACTATTAAACAGTAAAATGTAAAATTCACAAAAAAAGACTGACGTCTATTTATGAAAATGGATTTTAATTATCAGATTTCCCAGCAAAATGAAAATTTAAGCTATTCAATCAATTTTCTCAAATTGATTTTGGCTCTTTTCCTACCCCTCTCGTAAATCCGAAAAAAAAATCTGTTCAAAAATTGTTCACACGGTTTTTTTTTGCAGTGAGAAACGTTGAAGAAACATGTTCAACTATTCACGCTGACACGTTTCAGTGCAAATTATAACATGAAAAAATGTTTTAAATAGACTTTCATATATGGAATTTGGTGAAACCCAAAATGGCGAACTGGAAAAGAGCCTTGATTTCTTTTGCCAACTCTTTTTAGCTCCCCCTTTTGCTTTTTTATGAAATTCAATATATGAAAGTAAAATGTGTCTGCGTGAACAAGTGAACAATACAACAATACAACATTTCTTACATGCAAATTGCCGTGTGAACAATTTACGAAAGGTTTTATTAGGTAGTTTTAAGATGGAGGTGGGAAACTGAAAAAAAAACCATTTCATCATAAGTGTTTCTATCGTAAGATCGTCTTGAAAATTAAAAGCAAAAAAACTCCAAAAAAGTGTTAGAGTCACAAAAACATAATCGAGTTCTAGTTTCGAAGGTGAATTTTAGTTTGTAGTTCTCTCCGCGGAATGAAAAGTAACCTAATGATCCAGTTGTCTCACACTGGATTTTTCTTATAAATTGACAACCAAAAATTGTTCCAGAAATTTATAGAGCAGTATTGCCACCATTTTTTTTGGCTTTTAATTTCAAAAAGTAAGATTTATGAAAAAAAAAAAAATTTCTGATTCTTTGTTTTCATAAATATTTTTCTAAATATTTCTTGGCTAACTTTTTTCCCTTGCGTTCATCAATTCTTTTCCAACTGCCTGATGGCTGTATCCAAATAGCTAGCCTCAGTAGCTGCAAATAGCTCGGACCATTTTTTGAGCAGGGTTAAATCGTCTTTCACACGTTTAAAGAAAGAAGTATATGGCGTGTTAACTTTTCAAAATTTAGGGTAGGGAAATGGGAAGTTGTCAAGCATCCATAATTTCATTTAAAATGATCGCAGATAAAATAGTTTTTCAAGTTTGAGCTCAGTGTGTTAGTACATTTCACATGGCTTGCAAAACATCAAAAGTGGCTAGTTATCAGTTTAAAAAGTGTAAGCAAAAACAGAAAGAGCAAAAAGCATTACTTTTTTTCTTCAAAAATTGGAACAAGAATCTAATTTTTTTTCGGAAGTTCAATTATTTTACAATTATCTATAGTATGGAAAATGTCTTGAGTGTGCATGTGCGTAGAAATTGCTTCTTGTTCTAAATTTCCGAAACAAAAGAATCAAAGTAGTTGGTTTTTTGTGTAGCGGCAGTTTTTATTTGTGTTCAGGGCCATTACTTTTAACACTTTACTGTTCTCAATCAATTACGAGCGAAAGGACAAAAAACGGCTCTTTTTCCTTACCCCCTTCCCCACATTGCACCAATTTGCTTGTGTAACGAGAGGATTTACAAGATTAATTTTGAAAATTAAAAATGTTTGTCGTAGCCTATTCAGTCCGCACGAAAAAACGAAAAAAAAAATTAAAATGAATGTGGTCAAATTCTTTTTTCCAATCCATTAGATCTCACTAACAACTCCTCTCACTAAAAATTTTTGAGCAACTGAAATTGATATTGCTGAATTATCAGATCAAAAACTATCAAACGAGTATCAAATGTAACTTCGCCTAATTTTTGTGAAATAAAAATGAAAATTGAATGACACTTTTAACGTAACAGTTTCCTTGAACCGGAAAATACTTACTCACGTTAGATCTTTCAAGACCTAATTAGACTTATATCAAGCCAAGAGAAAAAAAACTGAATTAGAAAAAGGGGAGAAAATAAGGGATTACTCGAAACGTTTCTTTATACGGAAAAGTCTCGTCTTCACCTTTAGTGTTTTTTTTTAGTTTTTGTCAGGACTCCTTTGAATAAAAGCTGTTTAAATTTTTTTAATTTTCAATAATGCGTAATTAAAACAACACAAAAGTGAAATCTATTTTGGAAAACCACAACCTACCCAGGTTTACCAAACATGCAAACATGCAATTTTGATATATGAAAATTTCTCGTCTTGCGATTTCCAGAAAAACATGCGTACAAAAAATTGTATATAACCTCTATGATGAGCAGTGTTTACACAAAAAAAATGCATGACAAGCAGCGTGAAATTTGAATGATTAGTGAAACTCCAATAAAGTTAGGTGTTGACGGATAAGCTGCACGGATAAATTGAAACTCATGCCTTTCTATCAAAGCAATTGTAATTTTTCTCGCAGAATCAGGTGCAAAAAAGTTACTTTTCGTGTAGGGCGAGAAGGTTTTGCAGTTAAAAATAAAATGGTTGAACAGAGTTCCGTTTTTTTTATACATTAAGAGGGCAAACTGTGCATTTTGTGATTTGTAAGCGGATTCCGCAATGGGCCAAAAACAGATATATTGCGGAATCCGCAACATTGCTACTTTTTTTGATCTTGTTCACTGTTTTGGATTCCACGGACAAGAGACTAAAACACTGTATTTCTCAAAATTGCTCCAAAAACAGGCTACTTTGCGGAATCTGCAACAAAATTTGTGGAACCCGCAACAAATTTTGCGGAATTCGGAACAGTTTGGGGAAATATGAAAAAATAATAATATATGAATTTAGTAAAATTGAGCTGTCGTGAAATCCGCACCTGTAAGCAGCATCCAGAAAATCTAAGCGGATTCCGCAAATCGTAAACCCATTTACATTTGCGGAATCCACTTACGTTTGGTGAATCCGTAACAACTACCTATATTTGCTCGTTGCGGAACCCGCAACAAAACTAATGTACCGACAAAATTCACACTACAGGTATTTTTACGCGAAATCCACGGAAATTTTGTTAGTGGAATTTTAATACTAGTAGTTTAAACACTTGTCTCTGGAATCCACAAACACACAGACACAAAATTGTCCGCCTATCCAGTGCACAGTTTGGCCTCGTAATGTAAAAATTTAGGCGTATCGTTGTAATATTTGTGAACATATAATATAAACCTAATTGGGGTCATTGTTTTGTTTGCGTGAAACATTAAACTTAGATGATAGGTAAAAGTTTTCAACGCAAAATTTTTGTTCGTGAATTGCTTTTTCGAGCGCAGAAAAACAATTTTTTTTTGCTAATTTTAGGTTTCCTCGTCGTACTATTTTAACACAAAAAAGGATGACTTTCTCATCCTTATAGATCAAAAACTTCAAGGCCGTCGAATAGCCTATAAATTTGTTTTTAAACTAAATTAAACCGATTCTAACTGAACTTAACTGTGTCTTTTAAACAGTGTTAAAAACTTGTGAATTAAATAATTTGATTATTTTTTGTCCATTCATTCGCTTTATTAAACTGGACATAAATAATTTTTTCTTGGGAGAACAACCCAGGTAAATAATCATGTTTGAATTTTTTTTGAAGAAATCTAGTTCTTTAATTTTGTCACAAAGTATTTCAGGACTCAGGAGGTTCGAGAAAAAACGGAAGTAATGAGAAAAAAAGAGGTAAGTTCTCACTTTTTAAACCATTTTCCATGTATAGACACATATTGCGGTGGCTTCATTCATAATATTTTGTGTGAGGATTATTATTGTTCCGACTTTCGATACGAAAGTAACGGAATATTTGTGCTCGGGGTGGGTTTTTTTTCTTCAGACAAATTTCGACTTTTTAACTAGCCATTTTTGACGGAATTTTTTTATATCAATCAAAAGGTATTGTTGTCCTGAGCTTAAATTTGAAAGAATATTTCACCTGTGATCTTTTTTTGTAAGTTATGAGGGTTTAAAGATTACCATTTTGGCTAATTTGGGACAATTAACGCGCGATATATTTCGCGCTATTAACGCGTAAGCGGAGATTTAATCCGTCTTAGAATCGTTCATAATTGGTTGAAAGAAGCTTATTTGCCTTAATTGATTTGTTACAAGGAGCTAAATCTATTCTTTTGTAGTTTATATGGCGTGTGGGGTGATGATTTTCATGGAAAAAAAAAATTCAAATTTGAAGAAAAAAAGTTTTTCATTTTTTTTACATTTAGTTTGTTAATGATATTTATTTTATTACTGCTTCACAAACCTTAAAAGGCAGTCGGAACATTCAGGGCTTCGCCCTGATACGAGCAGTCTTGTTGTTCCGACTTTCGATACGAAAGTAACGGAATATTTGTGCTCGGGGTGGGTTTTTTTTTTTCTTCAGACAAATTTCGACTTTTTAGCTAGCCATTTTTGACAAAATTTTTTAATATCATTCGAAAGCCATTGTTGTCCTAAACTTAAATTTGAAAAAATATTTCACCTGTGATCATTTTTTGTAAAGTTATGAGGGTTTAAAGATTGCCATTTTGGCCATTTTGACCAATTTGGGACAATTAACGCGCGACATAATTCGCGCTATTAACGCGTAAGCGTAGATTTAATCCGTCTTATAAATCGTTCCAAATTGGTTGAACGAAGCTTATTTGCCATAATTGATTTGTTACAAGGAACGAAATCTATCTTTTTGTACTTTATATAGCGTGTGGGGGGATGATTTTCACAAAAAATTTCAAATTTTGGAAAAAAAATTTTCATTTTATTTTATTTCATTTCATTTTTTATGTTATTATTGCTGCTCCATAAACCTTAAAAGGCAGTCGGAACCTTCAGGGCTTCGCCCTGATACGAGCAGTCTTGTTTAATTTATTGTTTATTATTTATGAAAGACATGTAATAAAGTTTAAAGAGTTGGGTACCGTCCTGATTAAGATAGTATCTCATGTCAATTCTACAATGTATGTTTTTGGTTCTATTTATGACGTTTTGACGTATGTTTTACAATGTATGTTTTTGACGTCTATTTATAATCACAATCTGTGGAAACTTGAATTTAGTAACTTCAAATTAATTTGGAGTTGAAGCATACATTTTTTGACGCGGATACACCATTAAGCTGATACGTTTCAAGAGTCATGGGAGGCGAAGAATGTTTTCATGAGTCGATGCAAGTGGTTCAGACTGTTACATACGTCAGGAGTATACAATAAAATTAGTTTAAGCTCAACTTTTGAGCCTGAACTAATTGATTTTTATTGTTTTTTTTTGATGAAATGTATTAATGGAAATTAGTCAAGGCTCAATTTTTTTTGCTGTTTGATTTTTGATTTTCTTTTAATCCAATTTATTTTTTTTGTTAAAAGGAAGGAAAAATCAAACATTGAATAGCATAAGTGTAAAAGTCTTGAAAACCGTGATCGACCGTGTTTTTTTTCGAAAAAGGAATTAAGGGAAATTTCCAGCAAATACAAAACTTTAATTATCATAACAGTTTTTGCAAATTCATTTTAACTGCATCACATTTAAAAAGTGTCAACCATGATTTGCTCTAGAAAATCAAAGAGCTTCAAGAACATCTATTTTTTTCTTTGAACTTCAAAAGTTTGCATTTTTTCAAAAAAAAGTTCGAAAGTTCGTTGTTCTTTTCTGTTTATTTGTTCACACATTTGAAGCTTGATGTTTTCGTAGTTTTCAATATAAAGTATGCAAACTTTTATACAAAATTTGTCGTTCCGAATTTCCAAAAAAAAGTGCGGAATATTTAAGCTTGGGGTAATTTTTAGTTCCAACATTCAGAGGTTAGGAATTAGAAAAAGTGAGATGTATATATATATATATATATATATATATATATATATATATATATATATATATGGGTATCTTTTTCAATTGAAATCAATCTCCAAAAGTCTCTTTGCTCAGAAAGGATCAATTACCGGATTTTTGTATTCACAGAAGGGTTGAGCTTACCATTATGCTAACTTTATTTAAGGAAGCTGTGAAACGAGTCAAGCTACACTGCTCGTTTAATATTTAGACGCTGAAAGTCTAACGCAAAAAGTTCACCTGTAATAAAACATACCACAATCCAAAACTGTCTCAAGTTGATTTGAAGCAACCTCATTGGTCGTAACAATTCCATACAGGACTCTTTTTTCAATTTAGAAATTCGTTCAAAATTATTAGCTTTCAATGCTTTTTGGAATAATCTTTTTGAGACCTATTAAAAAGCAATAGGAACATTCAGGTTTTTGCATTGATTTTTTGATATACAAGCAGTCTTCTTCATGTGGATGAAAGTAGTTCGGACTTCTTATATAGGTCGCGATGATTTTTTCTTTTGTTTTTGGGAAACGTCTTAAGAATTTGTTCAGGCTCAAAAAACATTTTTCGCGGCTGACTTCTGACCAAAATGTTTTCATTTTGCAACATAATTTTGTTGGTAGCTCCAATGTAGAAAACTTTTATAAGGCTGTGATCATGTTTTACTGTGTTTTAATGCATTGAGTTCGGCATCGTTGGCGACTAATTCGACGCCTTTTATTCAAATTGTGATAATTAAAAAGCTTGAAAGTGAAGCAATCAGTCGTTGAGCTGTTTGTGAAAAGAAAAATTGGCTTTAGCTAAGGTGCTTCTAAGTTATGCGCATAACTATGAACCGGCTTAAAACAAATCACGCTTGGTGGCTCTTGCATGAGACTGGACTTGGTGCCCCAGTCAAAGTAGCTTGCTTATAGGCATGGTTGGATATGGTTAGCCGTATGTGTGTCTTAATTATATCGTTCTATCGAACCATCAGCGAAAAAACGTGAACGATTTCTAGCTTCGAAAGTGGAATTTAGTTTATCGATTTCCAGCAGAATAAAAGCTTTACCTTTTGATTCAGTTTTCTCAAGTTGGGTTAATGTTATCAGAAAATTTCCTATCATAAATTTTTCTTGAAATTCAAAGAGCTATATATATCTTTTTTTTCTCTCTGAAATTCGAAAATTGAGATTTTTTCAACAAAGTCAGAATTTTTTTCTGTTTACTTGCATTCTTTACTCCTTTCAAACTGCCAGCTGGCTATGTTCTAATTTTGAACATTTTAGCGAGCTCCAAGCCCCATGGCAACCAGGATGGCAACGATGACCAGACGGGGTCGGAACAGTCGGCCAGACGGCAGAAGGAGGATGCTACTCTGGAGACAGTGAAGAAGGACAAAGAGCAGGATTCGGAGGACTCCTTCCGAAGAGGTAATTTTTACGACCTTAAACAAAATCAAAGTTATTTACACGGAATCAATCTAGCTTTTGAAAGTCAGTTCAATTAAAAAGTTATAACCCTCTGCATTTTTTTCATACGTTCACAGAATTAGCGCTTTCTAATTTGCGTCATTAACTAACGTTTACAGATTGATAGCCTTTGAAATCGTGCTGCTTGTTTTTGCCAGATCTAGACAGAATAACACCAGCGGATGTTAAATAACTTGAAGAATTTTAAATTTGGATCTGCTTATATTCTCATGTCGATATGCTTATTAACTAATTATTTATGGTGCGACTGTTCATTACTTTTATTAAGAGATTCTTACGTAGTTTCTTATTTTTAATTGGAATGAAGAACTGACCAAATCAAACTTGGGGTTACTCTACGGTCGACTTTTTCGCGCTACTATGATAAATTGGGATCGTCTTGGACCGATTTCAGAATCTGAAATAGTGAAGACTAACTGGAAAGAACTGCCGAAATAGCTTGCTTATATAAATGACAATTGAAAAAAAGTTTGACAGCATTTTTCTCTGAAATTAATATTTGATGGTTTGACTGAATGCTCTCTCTTTCTATTACTGTTGTATATTTCGAAAGAAAATTCTTTTACTTGCTACCAGATTCAATAAATGGAAGAGAAAACAAGACTGCTCGTATCAGGGCCAAACCCTGAATGTTCCGGCTGCCCTTCAATGTCTTTGAAATTGCAAATAATTTATACAATTTTCAAAAAAAAACATTTATTTCGAATACTCCGAACATGATGGTTACAACAAAAGTCTTGCTTCAATTTACTTTGGATCGGTTTATGAGCAAAATAAGTTACTGCTTACGCGCGTAAATTAATAGCGTGATTTATTTCAATAATTGGCGCAAATTAGCCGAATTGGCAATTATCAAAAGGCCGTAACTTTCTGGAAAATGATAGCAGATAAAAATTAATTTGAAATTGGCTCATGGCGACAGTTTTTATCAGATGGGATAAAAAATTTTGTTCAAAACAGCCAGTTAAGAAGTTGAAATAGGGCTACAAAAAAAACATCCAGAGCACAAATATTTGGTCACTTTCTTCGACAGTCGGACCAATAACAGAAAATGAGTTCAACGAATCAGAAGAAACAGTCTAGCCAACAGGAAAAATTGTTTAAAATGTAATCGTTTTTTATAGTTTTTACAGTTTGATAGAACAAGATTGACTAATTTTAGTAAATTGACTGCAAATTTTGTTCCGTTTTTCGCTTATACCATCCAAATAAACCGATGCATGGACCTCATAAAAGTTCACCTGTGATCAAATTTTGTAAAAAAAGGGCTTGAAAACTGCTAGTTTGGCAAATTTAGGATTAATTATATGCAATTTATTGAGTTCTTACAACAAGCTTAAGAGGCGGATTAATGCATTCCAAGTTTACTCGAGGCAATTCATGTGCAGGAATTGTATTCTTTGGCATATTTTAGTTTATTTTTGGCGCCGGTTCTGTCAAAATAACAGCGTGTTCGACAACAAACAGGTGTTTGTTGGCAATCATCAAGTTTCCGCTTGAATAAATCAAAGTTGTAATTTACAAACAACAGTTTTGTAGACGTTTTTTTTTTCAAAAATATGAAAATTTGAGGCCTGTCCAAAAAATTAACATCTAAAACAATCAAATTTCACCTGAAAAAACAACACTGATTTATATTCTAGATTTTAAAATAAACGTAAAAGCAAACCCTACAGCACAATCAGTTAAATCAATAATAAATTATTTAAATTATTGTAATCTTTAATTATTTCAAAACTGAAGCTGATGTTTGAACTTTTGGTTTTTTAACTTTGAAATCCAGACAACATTATGTACAAAATGTTGTAAAAATTTTCTGTCAAAAATACTCAGTTAAAAAGTCGAAAATTAATTGATTAAAAAACTTCCCAAAGCACTTATATTCTGCGTTTTCGTCAAACATCGGAACAAGTCTTGTTATCAAACTACTAAAATTGGTCCATCTCGTTTAATCAAACTTCAGATGCTATTTAAAACAAATTAAACTTTAATAAAAAAATTTTTGTGTCAGCCAGACTATTTTTCAAATTTAAGCATTTTATTTGTAAGTTTTGGGTAACCATTACTTTGACAGGAACTATTCTACTTTTCACCTATTTCATTTTTCACATTTTTCATTTATTTTCGATCATTTCGTCCATTTTTTGTACAATAAAAAAACTATTTAATTGGCCATAATTGCAATCGGAACGTTCAGGTTTGGCATTGCTTATATCAATCACACCTTGTTCATCTGATGTTCCATTAAAACTTTTCCATTAAAATCTTTTCCATTCCTCATGGTAAGTAAATCAGAACAGAAATTGGGCGAAATAGTTGAATTGTAAACATACAAAAGCCTCCGAAATTTGAGAAGATTACCTTAGATCACGTAATACATCAATCTTTTTGTTCCGTCTTTTGAAGAAAGTGCGGAATATCTATGCCTGGTTTGGTTTTTTCATTTATTCGGTCAATTTTCGACTTGTTAACTAAGCGTTTTTGACGGAATTTTGGGATACCATCTGAAAGATACTGTTATCTTAAACTCAAATTTAAAAAGTTATTTCACCTGTGATTATTTTTGTTACGTTACGACCGTTTGAAAATTGCAAATTTGGTCAACTTTGGATAACTAGATTGCAATATATTGTGTACTTATAAGAAGCGCAAGAAGCGAATTTATGCGTTCCAAATTGAATTGAGGCTAGCAGCTTAATCCTATTATTACAATACGAAATGCTAAACACATCCTCAGTGTTTTTATTAGCGCGTGGGGCAATAAAATGAAGAAAACTTGAAAAAAGGATTTTCTTCTTTTTTCTCAATTGTTCTGTCAATTATTCAACCAAAAAAAAAGTTTTCAGTTGACCTTAAATGCAATCGGAACATTCAAAGCTTTGCTCTGATATACGAGCAGTCATGTTTAAACTCTAAATTATCTCTGATTTCTTTTGCTTCCATTTAATTGTTTCGCTCAAGAGAAATTCTGTAAAAAATATTTTTGACTAGAGAGTAACTTATCAATGATTACACATTAATAAAAAGTATTTCGTTGTTTTCAGGGAAGGCAATTCAACTTTTGATTATATCATTTTTACAATCGTCTCTTTTACAACTCATTTCTGCCGCAATTCTACACTAATAACTTTTCAGGGCGAAGACGGTTAGGTTACTAATTGAAAACTTTGCTCCTTGTTGTTTTAAGCACCCTCCATCATTTACACCGAACGGGTCCAAGGTGCGTCCATGGCTTGGAAAGACATCAACATGTTCGTCAAAGCAGGCAAGTGTTGCTCAAAAACAAAAAAGCAGCTGTTGACAAATGTGAGTGGACACATTTCGAAAGGGGAGATTATGGCGCTGATGGGACCTTCAGGAAGTGGGAAAACGACTATTCTGGATGTATTGGCAGACAGGGTTAAGAAAGCGGAGATTACAGGAGAAATTCTGATTAACGGGAAGCCACGAGATCAAAAGGTAGAGCTCTTGTTTATTTACTCTAACAAAAAACCTACATTAGAATAATGACAAAAAATACAAATATTCAGATGAATTGATTCACTATTCGGATTCGAACAATGTTTTCAACTTTGTTATTAAAAAAGAAAAACAATATTATGACAAAATGTCATTGAGACAACTGCGTAGTAACTGCATATGAAAGATTGATCGCTACCACATTTTTTTCACCAATGCAGTGTGACATCATTTAGATCTACTTTCTGTTGCAGAAGTTCCGCTACATCTGCAGCTACGTGAGTGTGGACGATGAGTTCTACGAAGTGTTCACAGTTAAGGAGACATTGAACTTCACCGCCGCCCTGGCGCTGCCCAAAGTGTCCGGGGACAAGCGGAAGGAGAAGGTGGAGAAATTGATGCAGGAGAGCGGCATGACCTCATGTGCCGGCACTAAAATAGGAGGAAAGGTGTTCCGGGGACTCTCAACAGGCTAGTTGTCGCCCTCACCACGGCACAACTTCAATGTGCCATTCTCTTAAAACAATTTCCTCAAACTAATGTAGCTTTGAACACCAGTTCCCGCACCCATTCAAATATTACGAAGATGGTGATGAAAGGTCTTAGTTTCTCGATCAGTCTTTCTCAGCTAACGAATCAGAATAGGAACCAGTTTTTTAAAACATTAGACTCATCCATTCCTCATACCTGATAAATTTGAGCGCTGAATTAAGAACTTCAGCCCTGAATGCCAATGTCGTGATCTTATATTCCAAAATTTGTTTCAATTTGGTATTTTTTATCATAAAAAGTTTTATTAGGAGTATTGAAAGTTGTGAAGACTTTTTACAGGTCTTGCTGATTTTTTTTTGTTTTTTTTTTCAGGAAAAAAGTCTTAAAATATTGATGCACTTAAGTATATTTTCACTTTTTGAGTTAAATTTAATTTCATCTGCTAAAAGTGACGTTAATAGTCCTCTCCAAATACGAACGTGGAAATGGTGCAAAAAACTTAAACAATTTCTAGTTTCGAAAGTGGAATTTAATTCTTAGATTTCCAGTGGAATAAAAACATAAACTGTTGATCCAATTTTCTCATATTGGGTTAATGTTATCAAAAAGTGCATAATTATTAAAACTCAAAGAGCTTAAAGGGCATCTGTTTTTGTCTTTGAAATTCGAAAGTTGAGTTTTTTTAACAAAGTCAGTATTTTTTTTTATGTTTACTTGCATTCATTGCTCATTTCCAATCTTCGATTGGCTATTTTCTTAAAATTTCAAAAATTGAGGTTTTCAAAAAATATTCAGTATTTTTTTCTGTCGACTAGAGTTCATTGAATTTTTTGCTACTGACTGTCCGTTGTATATGTTTTTTTTTCAGGAAACTTTTTTTTATAATTTATTCACATTCAGATTTGATGTTTTGTGCTTTGATTTGTGATCTCTTTTTGATTTCAGTCTTTTCCTTCGATGAAAGGAAGGCAAGCTTTTGAATAAAAAAAAACGCGTAATTGACATCTAGCTTCGAACCTGGAGTTTAATTTGCAGTTTTTCCCGCGGAATGAAAAACTTACCTTATGATATGGTTTTCTCAAATTGGGTTAACTTATCAAAGAAAGGTGTACCATAACTTGCTCTAGCAATTTACAGAGCTGTAAGGCCGTCTATTTCATCGTTAAAATCTGTCAGTTTTTTTACTGATTTTTTGCGTTCATAAGTGTTTTATCCACTTATCTGGTGGTTATTTTTTTTCGGTTTCTTTTTTTTTTCATTGACTCTTTTCCAACTGTCTGTTGGTTATGTTTAGACTTTTATTGGCTTTGTTGTAAAAGAACAAAAAATAACATTTTGTTCGGGAAAAACTAGTTTGTGAATGTTATGTTAGCGCTTTTTTGGAAATGTATTTTTTTAGAAAATGATATTAGAAAATGAAAAAACGCAGAAATTGTTTTTGTTTTTAATTTTCGCAGAAAAGTGTAGTCGAATATGGTTAATTAGCCAAAATTAATAGCTTTAGTTTTGTTCCTCTCAATACAAAAACTAAAAAGTTAAGAAAAGCACAAAAACTAAAAATTTGGAAAAAATACTTAATGCTGCTATCTGAAATTAATAACCAACCTGGCTGGATTAATCCCTATAACAACCTATTCACGTCGAAACGTTCTCACTTTCCTTTGTTTCAAGCTCGGAAAAACTTCTTTTTTCGATAAACATGCCTTTCAATTGTCTAGGCCAACGGAGACGTCTGAGCATTGCGATGGAGCTGTTGAAAAGTCCGCTCATTCTGTTCATGGATGAACCTCTCTCAGGGCTGGACGGATCTGCCGCCGTCAACATCATGGAGTGTGTTGAGGGATTGGCTCAAGCAGGTAAGACACGCCCCCTTCTTCTCTGCTGAGTTTCTTCCTAGTCTAATAGATATCATAAAATATGGCGATCCTATTCAGTCTATTTCGAAAATCCTTGACCGTCCACTGGAGAAATACTGAAACAAGTGTTCTCGATCTAGCTTTGGCAGAAAATTAGCCATATAACTTTTGTATCGAAGATTTGTATCGAAGATTGTTGACTCTAACAAATTGTCTCGTTTATATCTCTAGGTTGCAATGTCTAAGGCTGGATAAAAGAACAAAAAATTATAGCAGAGTTCATTCTCGCAACAAGTGTGCTGAATAGCTATTGGGCCTTACTTTTCGTTCTGTCATTTAGGCATGACAATTCTTCTGTCGGTCCATCAACCGCCTTCAGCAGTATGGAAGATTTTCAGTAGTGTCACTCTTCTAACAGCAGGCCAGTTACATAAGAACATGACATGCCCGCACAGAAGTTTTAGATGGATAATAATTGATTATGTTCGATTTTTATAGTCTGTCCCCGTCTCTCTAAAATTCAAAAACAATCGGGATGTAATGGATTATTTTGCCAATATTTTCCGAAGCAGAAAAAATCCATTCCTAATCGATTATAATGGATTAGCTTATTATAGTTTCAAAAAAATTTCGGATTATAATTTCAAAAAATTTCATCGAAAAATAAACAATCCATTTGAATCGATTATAATGGATTATAATCAATTTTTTAAAATCCTTTAGAGAGCTCTTTTCATTTGCTCGTAATTGCTTTAAACTTAAGTTATCGATTTTGTTTTCTCACTAAATTTCATTTTTTCCTAATTTTAGGTTAATTATTTTCGTCATTTTTTATTCATTTTTATTCATCGACTCTTAAAAAACAAATTCGAAACCCCACATTTTACACTAAACCACCCTCCTACACTTTTTCCTTCCCTTAAGTTATCTATTCCGGTAGGGGTAGGGGAGGGAGTGGGTTGGATCAAACTGCGGGGGGATGGGTTAGAATTGTAACATTACATAAGATGACATAAAGTAAGTTGAGTAAAGTTGTGTCATCTGATTATTCAGGAGTCGTAATGTATAGTGGACCAACAGGGCCCGTACTGGGCTTCATGGAGAAGGCTTCGGGCAGAAGGTGTCCAAAAATGACCAACCCACCAGATTTTTTTCTCAACTTGATCAACGCCGACTTCGACGGTAAGTTTAATGTCGATATACAATACATACTAGTCTGAAAAAACACTGTTTTTTTTCTCAGAATTCCATTTATACTTGTTCCCTTAATTTCTTCTAAACACCCTGCAGATTTTTTTCGTTTTTGAGGCCATGCGGACATCAAAAAGATTGCACGTGATTACTTGCACAGTGCGGAAAGACAAGACATTCAGGAGAAGATTGAGCTGGCGAGAACCATGGGGCGCGGCGTCGATGACCGACTAGTTCGTAAGAGATGCAACTACTGCAAACAGGTAGGTAGATGTTTAATACTTCAATCATGATGAATCTAGATACATTGTCTGAATTAAATACATTGTTTCGAATTGGTTTTTTAAGAGTCGATGAACGTATTGCGGACTCTTATCTAGGTCGCGATAATTTTTTTCTTTTTTTCAGGAAGAGTCTTAAAAATTAGTTCAGGCTTAAAATTAATTTTCGCGGTTTGACTTAAGGTTTATTTTTATAATCAGTTTAACAAAAACAATGCAAAAGAACCGCAAACTCCACTATCAAACAGCGAAAGTGTAAAGGTCACGAAAAACTTGATTGACTTCTAGTTTCGAATAAGGAATTTTAATTATCAAACTTCCCAGCGAAATAAAAGTTTACCTATTCATCTAGTTTTCCCATTTTGGGTTACTTTTATCAAAAAATAGTCAATTATTGGTTTTTTTTAAATCAAAAAAGTTTTAAAGCGAAAAATGAGTTTTTTTAAAAAAAAAACAAGTGGTATCATTGTTCCGTTTACTTGTATTCATTGGCTCGTTTCCAACTCTCCGTTGGCTATGTGTTCAGTTTTGCTATAGAATCAGTTTCAACTTTCAATTAAGTGCAAAAATGTAGAATGACCAGAGCATATTCTTAAAGAGGCCCCCTTTTTTATTTGCATGCTACCTTTTTGCCTACTATACGCAGAAGTTTTGATGCAAAGCCTTAAG